>NC_056735.1:890988932-891031432 GCF_019279795.1 Protopterus annectens
GAGAAACATACAAATAATATGATTGATTCACTGGACAGGCCAATGATTCCATACAGTCGAACGCCATGCTGTCGCCTAATGGGCAGCCATTCCCGATACTGTAGTCATGTAGTCCGATATAATAGGCTTCACAAGGTGGGAGCAAATTGCATGAGGAACACACAAATTATATGATTGATTCACTGGACAGGCCGCTGATTCCGTACAGTCGAACGCCATGCCGTTGCCTAATGGGCAGCCATTCCCGATACTGTAGTCATGTAGTCCGATGTAATAGGCATCACAATTTAATATTGTGGTCCTCGCTCCCACCCAGGGGTGTGAGTGACAGATGCAAGCACCAATGTCAGTGCATTTGCAAGTGTGGGAGCGAGCCGGTGCAAGCATGTTTGGTTACCAGTATGCGAGTATTGCACTGGTAAAGCAATGTAGAGGCTAACCGAGTGTAAGAAGCTGTAACCAGAGGTCAGCAGTGTCTAACAGCACGCAAACCCATGCACACCCACTCCCAACTGCTTTAATGTGCCTTACTCCCTCTGTATCCAATGGGCTTGTTCTGCCCTGCAACCAAAGAAACGTCCTTTGCAAGGTTCGGAACCAGGACCCTGCTCACACAGCTAATGTGAATTACCAATACGCCATGGCAGATATACAGACAACGGACAGTACCACAAACATATCATACAGAGCAGTCATTCAACAGTATAGGAATGTATCCCATCATGTAGGTGTATATGTGAGTGTTTATGTCCAGCATATAAGTACATACATATATTGAGATATATCAGGAACATACCATGTGGCAACAAAGCATTACAAACTAATGAAACGGGAAACACCAGCGATGCCTGTATTATGTAGTAGTGTTGCTCTATGTGATCTCAAGACTCCCTCAGACAGACATGTGTCAGTCATACATTCAAATAGTTGTACATTGGTTGTATACATCACTCTGTGCATGTAATGTACATTAACACAACAGTACCTGTTCAATCATTATGTGTGAACAGAACTCTTGCAAGGTGCTGTGTGCAACATCATCATCATGATAAAGGTAAATGGGGTAACCATAGAGAGACCGGTAGTGTTGTGTGTACAGTGGGGTCATACTCATCACATGCATCTGGACTATGTAGGAGTGATGTGCATACCAGGATCATGTGCCTGAGGGACAGGGATGAGGATAACAGGAGTATGTTGTGATGCATATTACAAGGGTTTCATGTGTCCAGTGGGCACATGTGTGTAATAGACAGCTATGTATAGGGCAGATGTTGTCCTAGGAGCTGATTGGTCTTATGTTTCTGTAGGTGAGGGTCGGATGTAGGGGAAGGAGTGTAGGTATGGCCGTGGAGGATAGGTAGGATCACAGAAAAGACAGCATACAGGGTTGGTATATGACACATGTGGGGTGGATACAACCTGGACGGGGATGGGTGTTCGGCATTCACAAGCCCATGGGAACAGTGGGATGGAGGTCCCCAGCCATGGGCAACTGCCACTTCACCTAAACTGCTGCAAAGGAGGCAGTGCTGGGGGCTGTCCAGGAGGGACAGCATCATCCTGTAAATATGACACTCCGCCCTTGAGCTGGTGTATCTGGCTTTGGAACCCCTTAGTGAGCCACCAACGCAACATGTCCAGGACCGCATGACAGTAGATATGTACCTGTCTGGTCCCGCTTCCAGGGGGGACATGCTCCATCCTCAGTGGTGGTACCACCAGAAGGTGGTGCAGAGCCAATAGAGGTTGATGTCTATGGCTGTGCCCCAGATGTGGTAGTGCCTGGTGCCATGGTCAGCTGAAGTGGGGGAGGAGGTTCTGTCGGGATCTTCCAACCCATTCAGCCTATGGTGTTGCAGTTTAAACCCACATATGGCTTAGAGATAGACAACAGTATACAGGATTACCTACGACAGTATGCATAGATATCACCAGCAACCCAACACAACAGATGGTATACATTTGCAGAGGGAGCACAACACATGCGTATATAATGCATGCCATCTGTACAATGTGTAGTACACGTGTGACCGCAGCTATGAACAGTTGCCCATTATTGGCTTATCACTGGGAACCCCAGACAGTGTCTGTCATACCACTGTCTCATGTGACACATGTCCAGTCAGGGATGCGATGGCAAAAACACATCCCTATCATCATGTACTGTCTGCAATCCTCACATCATGCTTCTGCTGTGCACAGATGTGTGTTCAGTGTGTAACACAGGGAAATATGGTTGCACACACTGACCACTTCACAGATGGCCCTACAGATGGGGGTCCCTTATGAACAGAGTACTGTCATGTCTGTATTATAATATGCAGAATAGCCATTACCACACACATGTTAAACAGGCAGTAGTCTCAATGCAGCATAGCTACACTTACATGCTGTAGTCATGTGTGGCACATCACCCTTCTGTCTTTAGGCTATTTCCCACTACGGAAAATGATTGAGATGCATCCAGATATCATCTGTGATGCCGTGTCAGAACACCACATCCAGGTACCAGTCACAGCGACTGTCATGGCCAAATACCAACATGTTTTCCCTAGATAGTGTACTGTGTTTATCATGTGGATGGCTATGGGAACACCATCACAGCTGTACCACATGCAATCAGTTAGAGGAGGACTGCAATAGGTGCAAAGGCCATCACCTGACCATGTCCATCACTTACAATACACATGCTGTTGCTGTGCAGGTGTACTCCTTCACATCCACCAGAGAGTGTGTGGGTGGGACAGGCAAAGTACACCAGGGAAGGGCTTGGAGACTTAACCATAAGCATCATCTGCCACACGCCAAACAGTACAGGGGTCAAACCCCTGACTGACTACTCATTACTATTAGATGTGAGTGACATTACTATGTGTGCCACAAAGGCGACATTTTGCTGTGCTGTAAGAACATATATGTGTGTAGGTGAGTGATATCTGCAACAGAAATATAGTAGACATAGATTAGGTGTGGTACACATGACTGTCCATGTGAACGGATGCCATTGTCACCACAACCACACTCTCTAATGGACACGCATTGACACCTTTGCCAGGGCCACAAATACACAACGTAACTACTTAGTTTGCCACACTGCAGTAATGCACAGGATTACATGTACCACAGGGGATATCTGGAGGTTCTATGGGCTAGGGCATGTGAAAGTGCTTGACATCTGTTGGTATGCCAACGAGGGTTATACTGGGAGTGAATGTGGTTGGGAGCATCACAACCCACATGCAGACACAGGGTGCCAGTACTGGCATGCAGGTATGCATTGCTTCATGGGTGTGTAGTGGCTGGCTGTGCAAGATGGCTGTAGAAGGCTGGGTGAGGGGTAATCCTTGGCATCACATCACCCGACAATGGTGTGCAGTGCAGGGGTGTAGTGTCTGCAATGTCCCACAAAGATGGGTACTGCATTATCTGGCCTGACATGCTGGTTACCAATGTGTATGGCCATAGCTTTGCAATGCATGCCATGTCTGTGTTTGATAGTCCTTCACATGGACATTGCCTAGGATGTGCATGTCCCATAATACTCTACAGTGACATGTACAGGTGTACCTGGTTTGGCAGACACATGTTGTGTACACAGCCTGTTATCCCCCGATATGCCAATACTGGCCTGGCATGGTGAAACCTGCTTATAGTGAGCAGGTTAACCGTGCACCTGCATGGATAGTATGCTACAGGTATTCTGTGGTGTCAGTGGCATGGGTCCATACAGGGCACATGTGTACAGCATTGTCTGGCCTCTATGGATCACATTTGATGGCACCACATATGTTGCAGGCATTCAGTGTGGAACATAGTGAAGGCACAATGTCCACATATATGTGCCTATTGTACCGCTGTATAGGGTGCCATGTTCTCTGCAGGCCACTGCATTCACACCATGCCCACTATCTGTCATCAATGTGCATGGTACTAGCAACATAGCGGGATATCCTAGGCAAGTTTGTTTGTGCATGGCGCATGGGTGCGGGACATACACCGGGTACAAGTAGGGCTGCATACTTTGTTCACCAGGCCTTTTTCCAGATGTATGGGCATGGCATGCCAACACAGTCCAGTGGCCGACTTACAGCTGTACTCCTTGTGAGGTGGCCAATGTGTCATAAGACGGACACCATATAGGAAAACTGCAAAATCCGCTTCCAAACATGTCCAATGATAACAAGACCACCTCTCCACAGGCTCTGACAGACAAACACACACTTGCCATGTCCTGTATACAACCCCCTACCATATCACACTGCAGCAATATGCATTTAGGGCATGTGCTATGGTGAATATTGGGTTGCGGCACACCTACAGTTGTATACCTAGGTGGGTGACAACAGCAGGAATGACAAAGATGGTCATGCGATTTGTACAGACATATATCACACACACAGCAAGTCTGGGATTAGAACACCGACCTGACTACATTATTGCACTATAGCATTATGCAGTTACAGAATGCGCTACCGAGATTACTGGCACACAGCACTCCCAAAGGTATATTTGTAGATGGGTGACATCATCAGCCTTGCCAAAGGTGGGTATAAGAAATGTATGGAGTGTGAGCAGTCTAAAAGCATTACTCAGTCCTCAGGCAGACGGGGATAAACACACACACACACACATGGCAAGTCTGGGATTAGAACACCAACCTAACTACATTACTACACTACAGCATTATGCAGTACCAGAATGCACTATCGAGATTACTGGGACACAGTACACCCAGAGGTGTATTTGTAGATGGGTGACATCATCAGCCTTGCCAAAGGTGGGTATAAGAAATGTATGGAGTGTGAGCAGTCTAAAAGCATTACTCAGTCCACAGGCAGACAGGGACAAACAGACACATGACAAGTCTGAGATTAGAACACTGACTTAACTACATTATTGCTCTACAGCATTACGCAGTTACAGAATGCACTACCGAAATTACTGGGGCACAGTACTCCCATAGGTGTATTTGTAGATGGGTGACATCATCAGCCTTGCCAAAGGTGGGTATAAGAAATGTGTGGAGTGTGCGCAGTCGAAAAGCATTACTCCTTCCTCAGGCAGACAGGGACAAACACACAGCAAGTCTGGGATTAGAACACTAACCTAGCTACATTATTACACTACAGCATTATGCAGTTACAGAATGCACTACCGGAATTACTGGAACATAGTACTCCCAGAGGTGTATTTGTAGATGGGTGACATCATCAGCCTTGCCAAAGGGGGGTATATGAAATGTATGGAGTGTGAGCAGTCTAAAAGCATTACTCAGTCCTCAGGCAGACGGTGACAAACACACACACACAGCAAATCTGGGATTAGAACACTGACCTAACTACATTATTACACTACAGCATAACGCAGTTACAGAAGCACTACCAAAATTACTGGCAAACAGCACTCCCAAAGGTGTATTTGTAGATGGGTGACATCATCAGCCTTGTCAAAGGTGGGTATAAGAAATGTATGGAGTGTGAGCAGTCTAAAAGCATTACTCAGTCCTCAGGCAGATGGCGACAAACACACACATGGCAAGTCTGGGATTAGAACACCAACCTAACTACATTACTGCACTATAGCATTGCACAGTTACAGAACGCGCTATCGAGATTACTAGGACACAGCACTCCCAGAGGTGTATTTGTAGATGGGTGACATCATCAGCCTTGCCAAAGGTGGGTATAAGAAATGTATGGAGTGTGAGCAGTCTAAAAGCATTACTCAGGCAGAAGGGGACAAGCACACACACAGCAAGTTTGGGATTAGAACACCGACCTAACTACATTATTACACTACAGCATTACGCAGTTACAGAAAACACTACCAAAATTACTGGGATGCATTACTCCCAGAGGTGTATTTGTAGATGGGTGACATCATCATCCTTGCCAAAGGTGGGTATAAGAAATGTATGGAGTGCGAGCAGTCTAAAAGCATTACTTAGTCCTCAGGCAGACAGTGACAAACACACAGATGGCAAATCTGGGATTAAAACACCGACCTGACTACTTTATAACACTACATCATTATGCAGTTACAGAACGCACTACCAAGATTACTGGGGCACAACCCTGCCAGAGGTGGATTTGTAGATGGGTGACATCATCAGCCTTGCCAAAGGTGGGTATAAGAAATGTATGGAGTGTGAGCAGTCTAAAAGCATTACTCAGTCCTCAGGCAAACAGTGACAAACACACACAGCAAGTCTGGGATTACAACACTGCCCTCACTACTTTATTACACTACAGCATTACGCAGTTACAGAACACGCTACTGAGATTACTGGGACAGAGCACTCCCAGAGGTGTATTTGTAGGGGGTGTTATCATCAGCCCTGCCAAAGGTGGGTATACAAATTGTATGGAGTGTGAGCAGTCTAAAAGCATTTTTCAGTCCTCTGGCAAATGGGGACAAACACACACCAGTGGTGGGAACAGAACACCTGCCTATTTACAGATCACTATTACAATACTATATAGTTATGAGTCACGCTACACAGACGACACATTTCAAGGCTGTCATTTTGACCTTCTAGGAATGCGGACATCAACAGGGATGCTGGCAGTTAAGATGTACATACCTGTGAACCTGTGTGTTTAAAGTAGGAATCCATCCTGACCTGGAGTATGCCCATCTGTGGAATGGGCGACTACTATCACTATACAGGGTTACAATGGCCATGCCCATACACAGAGGCACATAACTGACACAAGGTGTCACTGGACATGCTTACACACTTAGTAGCACAGGGCTGTTCGGAATGCACTATGTGTCCATCTACACAAGGTTATACTGGGCATGCTCATACGATTAGTAGCACAGGGCTGTCTGGGATGCACTCTGATTCTAAACACAGAAGGCCACAGTGGCCATGCTATTACAGGTAGAAGTAAAGAACACATTGTAATGGGCTCTGGTGTTAGTAGTTGTCATTGTTAGCAGGAACGTTGCTCTACATATATCTGACACCGGTCTTTTACACAACGTCTGCTGCTGTCCATCACCTTAGATGTACCATCCTGTACCAAACACAATATCACCACTCACAGTGATGTCTTGCTAGGAGTGGAAACTGCTTGACCAACACAATGAGCCTTGCTAGAGGTGGCAACTGCTTGAACAACACAATGAGCCAATGTCTTGCTGTAAGTACGAGGATGTCCAGTGTTTGTCATTCTGGGATGACATGACTGACAGTAGACAGGCCATTGACACATATCACATGCATCCGTGATTCAAGGGAGTGGGGATAATACCCATCCGCCCATACAGTGCCATTCCAAGGCAAATGTCCTAAACACAGGATAACACCCTGACACCTACAGGACAACTGCATTGTATGCTTATGCTAACCAGTGCTAGATGTGTAGCGTCCATAATCACAGCTGCTCACTGTAGATCCAACAATGGGGAGTACTGACCTCTGTGCAGTGAGGAACACCTGGCTGATGGCTCTGTAGTGCACAATAGCACTACCACCATATACCTCAGAACCAGACATGTGGACCATAACACAGATATGGACTGCTCCAGGTGGTGGTGTCCCCACATACATAGAGGCCATTCACATGTACTGACCAGTACCCCCACAAAAGGCATCACAGATGAGTCATGTGCAGGACACAGTGTCACATGCTACATTCAAGGATGTAAACCTCAGACATCACCATGCCCTCGGACCACCAACACGCATCCATACATGTTGTAGGACATATAAGAGTACACCACCATGTGACCCTTGACCAGTGGACTGTACCAAGCTTTACATCAACTGTAGAGAGTACCCATGTACTGACACAGTTGCATCATGTGTTATGCAATGCAATGATACCACTGTCTGTAACCAGGTCAGCTGTACACATACCATGGGCCCCTCAGTTATTTACAGCATTAGCAGATGACTGTTGCTGTACACCAGTACACACCCTCATGGATGGATATGACAGACATGTACCTGCCCTGGGTATGTGCATGCCACACACACACACACACACACACACACACACACACACACACACACACACACACACACACACACACACACACACACAACATGCATGTCAATAGCATAGCTGTTGTTGTCCTTTGTGCAAACAGGTGGCTACAGCCATTATACTCATGCACATGGAATATAGGTCCATGGCTGCTGAATGCTAACAGTACATAAGGTGTGATATCAATGTTGACAGAGGTAACATTCCCTCTGTACCGGTCACCCATTACACTTATCATATCATACAACAGACCATGTGTCATGTATGTCATTACACATGTCCACCAATTGCAATGCCTACAAACATGCCCAAATGACAGGATTGTAGGACCTACACACATGTACATGTATTGGTGTGTGTTCATATAGCATGCATGTGCAGTTGCTGATGTATGCAGGTGATGTGTATCCTAGTACATCATACAGTTGCAATGCAGCCTCAACATTGCCAACTGTATATGGTGATATGTTGAATGTATTGAAAGATGTACCTCAGGTATGGACAGATGTGTGCAAATACTAAGTGGTGTGGCATCATTGCAGATGGATGTTTGCTGAAGACAGCTCACAGGTGTGTCACAAGTGGTCCTACAATAACCTGTGTAACCAGTAAGCAATGGTTTCGTTAATTGAAGGACATAACACACAACTTAGACATCGGTCAGGGTGACAGCGAAGGTAAATCACTTGACACCTGTTAACAGTTAAGATGTCCCATGTGCATATATCAGCACTGTTGCCAAAGGAAACATCAGTACACTTTGTAATGCGTGCAATACTGCTGTAAGTCTGTCATACATATCATGAGCTAGGCAGGTCTTTGATTCACAGTACTGGCATGTGTGGTTGTGTGTGTGTCCATATATGTCACGTATGGTAGGGAATACATCTCAATTGTTACTCACTCTCCTGTACACTAGTGTACACATCTATACAGACTGCAATGTAGAAAGCAGGACATAGGCAGGCGTGTGTATCTCACACATGTGAGGTATCTGTATGTGCGTGACATAGGTGTATTCAGTACTGAATGCCACAGTCTTTGTATGTGTGTGTGTGTATGTATGGCTGTCTGGTCCCTGGAGTGAGGGTGTATGTTACCATACTGAACTGATAAGAACCCTCCCCCCATCCAGGTGATGCAATCTACTATCTGTGTTGATGTCCCCAATCTTAGGCAGTACTGACTACCTGTACATGTGTATTCTCTGTAGTGCATTATGTAGGTGCACAGTACTGTAATGATGATTTACACAAAGGCAGGGGTCCTCACCTCAACAGTAGAAACTGTGTCTGAGTGTGTGTTACTGTGTCGGTGAATCCATGAGTGTGTGGGTGTGTTAGTATGTCACTGAATACATGTGTGTCAATACCTGAGTGTGTGGGTGCAGTTGTGTGTTGGCATCCTGTCAGGGGAATGTGTATTACTGCTTCCCAATGAGGCATCACACTTCCCACTGGCCTCTACCCTTGGAAACAGCTAGACCGCTCTCTTACCTCACCACTCCATGTAACTGTACCTGTGATGTCACCCTGTATGGCTGTCATGTCTGTAGCCACAGTAGCTTAATACACAGCTATCATGTTTTTGGATCAGTAGATGTGTTTGGAGCGTGGGACATTCTCACTGTTATGTGTCAGCTACACGGTGCATGCTGGTATATTCATACATACCTGTGAGTACTCCACATTGACATATGGGACACTAACTGCAAACACTGACATCCACTGGCATGTGCAATTAGACCTGAAGGAGGACAGCAGAACATAATGACCAACATGTAGTTACTGTTGTTACACAAGACACATACTGTTAACAGTACAAAATGCATTGTACACCTGTAGTACATGGTATATCTGCTGCCTGTCAACAGTACTCAACAATTGTAAACTACACTTTTCTTCCTAGTCTGCTCACCCTGTGCATCAGACCATATGAGCATGTCCCTGTACCGATGGTGTGGATGTCAGGGATGCAGCACAGTCATCATGATATGCACAGGGTGATAATGTTTGCCAGAGGCCTAGCCTGCACCATTGGATGACATCATGTGTGTGGGTTAGGGCCTTTGATCTAATTGGGCATGTGTTGATATTATACATGTGCATGTTGCGGTGCCCTATATACGTTTCCAGTGTGCGCGTGTATGTATGCACACAGTTCTGGAATGTGTCTGGCCTACACAGGGGTATTATTGACAGCTGCAGACTGTACAGGCCAGGATTTACAGTTCACAGTGTTCGGCCATTGACATGTGACCTGTGCCTGCCAGGGGTTGCATGGGCACTACCAAGAAGAGGTGCAGATTGTCTGATGTCACTTGTCCACTGGAACCGTGTCCCTATTGGGACCATCCCAGGCCACGTGCACGTGGCCTGCTATGTCGTGGTGTGGGCATCACAGCACCAGATGCACTGCTGCTGCTACTGCCACTGTGGGAGCAGACATGTGAGGTAGCTCATACACGTAGACCTGAAACAGGTAATGTAGCAGGCCTACGTCCACATGCCCAATGCCTCACTCCTACCAGATGTTCCAAGACAGACAGCTCATGCTTGCAGATTGTTATGCCACGGTCAAGGACTCCAACCATGTCACCCAACCGTCTATCCAAAGCTTCAGCAATCTGCTGTTGAGCATTTACCATTGCCTGGATGTTGTTGTTTAAAGAACAGACAGCAGCCCTCTGAAGCCTCTGATCTTCTCTGTTGTGCTGTTCAGCACGTGCCTGTGCCTCCATTACAGCCTGAAACATGCGTCTGGTGACACCAGCTGCTGCACTCTGTCTTGCAGGAGCATGTTGACCAGAGGTCCTCCTACGAGCAGCACTGGCCACGTGCCTGTGTGGGGCACCACCAGTCAGTTGGCTGACACCATGGTGTGCAGGCACACCTTCCATAGCCCCCACACTTTCCTGTTCCAAGCTACCGTATGCCAACTGTCCTTCCTCTATGGCCACTGGTGATGGGGTATGTGCAGGCTTGGGATCTTTGTGCAGGGATGAGGGGGATATAGCTGGAATGGCAACCAATGGCACAGTTTCAGCCCCTGACAACCCTGCCTGTGCCTCAATCATACGTTCATCATCACTGCTAGAGTCTGTGGGGACACTAACATCAGATGTACCGCAGGAGGGCAATGCACCTACATCACCTGTGAGGGCAGACAAGAACTGTACATTACAATCTATACAACAGACACACACACACACACACACACACACACACACACACACACACACACACACACACACACACACACACGTGATATGACAGAAGACATGCAACATGCATGTGATACGGCAGATGGCATGCAGCACAGACAATAATAGTGGTAGTTATCATACATCACTGGGTTGCACACAACAGCATGCATGTGTCATAGCAGACGGCATGCAAATTACACAATCATAGTAGTAGTTAGCATACATCCCTGTGTTACACCATGTAGACCAGCACAGGTTAACAGTACACCTGCCTGATGTGTAGCATATGACCTTGACAATCACATGTAGTATGGCATGTGATCTGCTGACGTGTGCAATGACATGCATGCATGTTTAACACAATGGTGTCCTGTCAAATATACAGTGGAATAATGGTGTCCCAATGCAGTGTTGTGTGTCCGCCTTACAGATATACTGCACATTTAGCTGATGTGCACGGCCATTGCAGGGGATCATGAGGCATCTCTATTGCTATACAGTGTGAGTTACAAACACAGTTCATAGCCATGACAGTGTTCATATACAATACATATATACTGTGGAATGTGACCCACGTCATTGAGGGGTATACTCACTAAACCATGATGTGGAATGTGTGACACAGGTCACTGAAGGGTATACGGATGACACCCCTGCACATCTGCAACCATATTGCTGCTGTCTGGCAACTATGGCTAGACATGGCAAACACATCGGTACACCATGTCCCACATGACATCTGTGTACCCCCCACACACACACACACACACACACACACACACACACACACACACACACACACACACACACACACACACACACACACACACACACACACACACACACACACACACACACACACACACACACACACACACACGCACACACATCCACGAGGATCAAGTATGACATTGATGTCCGACACCAGCAAGGGGAATGTACTGTATCTGTGGGCTGATGTGGATACTGTACAGGTGACTGCTGTCATGTTGTGACACCCTCAAGATGTTCAACACATTTTATGTGGTGGATTGATGTCACGCCTACACAAGATGTGCACAAGCCTGTAGGATGTCTAATGTTCCACATCTACAATATAACCATTACACAAAGGCCATAGTTGGACCATGTGTAGCCATTGTACGACAGGGTGTAAACACAAGCACATCACATCGACTGTGTATGTTGCTTCATGTCTCTGGCCATCCTCCATGGTCACGTGTGTACATGTGTTGGCCAAATTATTGTGACGTGTCTATTTCACATGTCTGTGTTGTCCCATATGACATACACCCATAGATGTCATATGCTCCACTGACGACAGGGTTATGCAGACAAAGGGTGGTATGTGGGATATGTTTTCAGGTTAGTTAGGCAGTGTTGCAGCCAGGCCACTAGATGTCATGGGCAGTTAAAAGATAGCACATCACATTGTGTGACATTCATGGCAGGGCTATGATCCACACCAGTGAATCCTGTGGGCTGGTCATACTCCAGCCCACTGTGTAGTACTGTTTGTATTCCCCACATGTGTAGTTCTGATCTGTAGTACATGTCCCTACAGTGAACAGCACCTCCACCATTGTATGCACAGCTGTCCACACATCTGGCAATGACAGTTTGTGAGGATTCATGTCATTGAGGTGATTCACACAGTTTTCAAGTGTTGCACATGGGTAGGCATTGTGATGCATTGCAGGTCCGACCTATATATTCTGACAGGACCATACATTATGCGTACATGTTGTAAATGGCCACATGGCAGATAGATCTGTGCATTACGATGCCTGATAAATAATAACAGTCTCACCTGCAACAGGCTGCTGTCGCAGCAGAATGTCAGAGGTACCTAAATAGGAGTAACACAGCAGTGTGAGCATTATCCACACCTGTATGATGGCTACAGGGTGCAATGTGCATGTTAACACATACACCAGTACATTAGACTATACTATGGTGCATGCAGATGTGTGCATACAAAGAGTAGCATACTATAGTATGCGGCATGTGTGTATACATGCCTTGCATATGATGTCACATTACATATTGTACAGTGACACATGCAACTATATGGAATATAGTTGTTATAGGTGCAGTACTGACTTATCAGGCAACTCCAGGCTCAGTGGTTGAGAGACACCCACCTCCACAATATCGGCTAAGGCTTGTGGATGTGGTTCTGCAGGTGTCCCCAGGTTGGTCAGTAGCTCCTCGGTATGTGTGAGTGGGGGCTGGGTTGGTGATCCACCACCTGTTCCACCTTGTTCCCTGGCGATTGCATTTGCATGCTGTTTCACCCATCTAATGAGGTCTGTACAGTGTCTGTGCCCCTGCTGGTATGTGCGGTTGTGGACACCCACATCATTAACCCTCCTGCAAAGTTCCATCCACAGGGGATCCCACTGCTGTGCATCCTGTGGCACATGGTTGAACAGGATATCATGATTGTCATGTAGGTATGGGATGAGGGCCTCATCCTCCAAGCGGGTAAAAGGGGGTAGCCTTGTACGTGGCATACCTGGAAGACATAATGATGGAGACAGGTCACAGTAACTCACAGAGACATACAGATCTACATTTGAACATACATGTGTATTGCATTTATTACGATTAAATAGTTGTATTTGCAAATCTTGAACTAAACAATGAACCACAGAGGAGATGAAGAGCGAAAAAACACAACCAGTAACCAACCAAGTTTCGCTCTAGAGAAGCCAAATAAGGGTCCATAGACTTGAAACAACGAAGTTGAATAAAATGACTTTAATAACACACCAGTCTTAACGCTGTACTCCAGAAAAAATTGCGTTTTCGAATATCTTCATCAGAACCAAAAACATATATCCTGCTACATACCAAATACTCTCCTTTTATAACCATCTTAATAAACCAATTAATGCATTAACACAATAAAACAACAAAACAATAATCCAATTAAACAATTAAACAGTAACTTGATGTCATTGCCTACAGTTTGCTTGTCCTAAAAAGGCAGATATGAAGTACATTTGGTTCAAAAAATACTTGTATAAAAAACATTATTTTATAAAAAAACATTGTTTTTTAAAAAAATAACTAATAAAATTGGATACATTGAATTAAATATAAATACCAACAATTTAATACAAAAAAATAATAAATAAACCATCTAAAAATAAAAGGTTATTGCTACAATAACTGTTACATTGAGCACCATCTAATGGACAAAGATGGTATTGTAACTCATAATTTGGCTGCCCTTAGTTTGAGAACAGGGAGAAGGGAAATCATGTCATTGAGACCAGGATTTGTGTTGGCCTCCAGTATAATCTGCCAATAAAGTTCCTTATATTCCAGCTTAGTTTCCCACATACCACCCCTAACTTCTTTGGGAACCACTTCCAAAACAAAAAAGAGGAAAGAGGCTTGTTGGCATGTCTGGGTATGTCGAAATAGTGCATTGTTTCCATTACATTTTCTAATTTCATAAAGATGTTCGTAAATTCTAGACTTTAACTTCCTTTCTGTCTTTCCCACATAAAAGGAATGACAGAATTGGCAAGTAGCAATGTATACAACACCACAGGTGTTGCAGTTAGAGTATGTGTTAGCAACAATCTGCCTATCTCTGCTGGGAAGATGAATACTGGTAATATTGGCAATGTACTGACATTGCGTACAAGAACCACACTTGAATGTTCCAACCTTACCCATTCTGGAATTGTGGTTCAACCTACCCCCAAATTCAAACATGTTCTTAAAATTAAAATCTTTCCTGTATGTAAACCTTAAAGGTTCCTTGTGTATGTGTTCCAAATCAGTGAACTGTTTAAACCTATCCCATTCTCTTGTAATGGTCTGTTTTATAATGTAGGAATCTCCAGTATAATCCATGACATATGCTTTTTCCCAACAATTGGTAATATTTTTGTTAGTAGTTGAACTAACCTCCTCCATGCCCAAAATAGGTGCAAATCTAGACTTTCTCCCCTCTAATACCTCATTAAACAACCCTCTGACCAACTCTTCTGGATAACCCCTCTCTCTGAACAAATCCATAATGAAACCAGCATCATTGACAAAATCTAAGTCGTCGGAGGTCATACGGCTACACCTCACCAGTTGCCCTTTAAGAAGATTCTTTTTTTGTAAAAAGGGGTGACCACTGGAGAAATGTAAATAGGAATTCGAAAAAGTATTTTTCCGATGAATTTTAGATTTGAAAGAGTTGTTGAACTTGGTTAAAGAAACATCTAGGTAAATACATTCATGTTGATTTAAGTTATAAGTAAAGTCTAGAAAATTGGTTGTACTCTTAAGATAAGCTAAAAATTCAAAGAATCTTTCCTGGGAATCTATCCAAAAGATGCAAATATCATCCAGGAACCGTTTATAAAAAATCCAAGACTTGATGTATTCACAATTATTAACAAATAGATTCTCCCACCATGACAAAACTATGTTGGCATAAGAGGGGGCACATTTGGCCCCCATTGCCACTCCTCTTTCTTGTTTGTAAAATTCACCTTCGAAATACATGAAGTTGTTTTTCAGGATAACTTCCATTAACAAAAGACATGTTCTGAAGTCATCAGAAGAAAGACCACCATACTCTCTCATACTCTCCTCAAGCCACTCGAGACCAATTTCATGTGGAATGGAACCAAACAAGTCCACAATGTCAAGAGTCACAAAGATAATATCTGAGGAATAGAGGCTAGATTTGACCTGTCTCAGAAAGTCCCATGAATCTTTTAGAACCATGTTGCCCTGGTTGGCCAAGTCCTTTAATTTCACATCAATAAACTTAGCCAAAGGTGTAGTCATGGAACCCTCTGAGGAAACTATGTCGTAATGGAGGGTCATCAGGATCTTTGTGTATCTTTGGTATTCCAAAGACTGAAGGAACTCTGGGATTTGGGTTGATCAAAAAGTTGTACATGTCCAAATCTATGGAACCTTCTAACAATAAATCATTGATTAAAAGACTAATTTTTGATTTGGCAATATTAACCTCATTGATCGATGCTCTAGAATATTTTGAAGCATCAAATAAACTGTCCTTCATTTTAGACTCATATAGAATAGAGTCCATAAGAACCATTCCACCCCCTTTATCGGGTTGCATAATTCTTATTGTCTTGTTGTTTTTTAAGAAAATCAATAGATGGTTTTCATTTTGAGTTAAATTGGAAACTATTCTGTGTCCATTGATGGTATTTCTAATCTCTTTTTCTAACAATTTTTCTAGGTTTTTAAGCTGGGGGTGGAGGGGGGGGGTTCATAGTACTTCTTTTCTTTAAAATAGGTAGCTCACCAGATTTAAAATTGGTATCCTGGAACATTAAAGATAGGTTTTGTTTCCTTAAAAAAAGTTTTAAATCTACAATAGCTCTGGGAATGCTTGTTTTTCTGATAGGAATGAATTTGAAACCTTTTGAGAATAAATTAAAATATTCTAAATCTATCTCCAAATTACTGTAATTAAAAATTTTGTAATTTTTGTACTCAAAAATGTTGCCCCGCTGTGTAATATTATTAATTGTTAGTAAATGTGTTAAGTCCTCCTGTTGTTCCTGTAATTGGGATAATTGTAGAACACTGGATTCTGATTGCGTATCCTGTCTGACCTCCGTGGGGGGGGGGGGGGGTGGATAGTCTAAAGGGATGTCTTGCTGACTATTTGTGAAAACATCCTGTGGGTTTTCTAAAATACCATCTTTAACCCCAGCAGGTAAATCATGCCTACTATTAGTAGACCGATAAGAATTGTAAGCCTTAGGTTTAGGATAGGCTGTCCCCTGCCGATATTCCCTAATGTCTCTCTCCAACTTTCCCACCTTTCTTTTCATATTGTGAATACATTCCTTGTCTATTTGTGAAAAAATGTTGTAATACAAACCCTTCTCAGGTTCAACAGTAAATAACAAATCATTAACAATCCTGTTGTTAATAATATTCATTTTATCTGGAAGGGAAGTTCTAGTTCTTTCATTTTCTGCCAAAATTGCCCTCACCACATCCAGACCACATTTATCAAAAATCTGGATCAATTCTTTATGAAAAACCGAACCCTCCTCAACCCCGTTTGGGTATTTGCAAACACGTAGTCCTTTGGGAACTACGTTTTTGTTTAAACATTCAGACACAAAAATAGAATCACAACCTAACCTTTTATATTTGTCCATATAAAAGAATAATAAATCAATATTCTCCCTATAAGTAGGTGTAATGGTCGTTGAATGTGAGGGAGAAATTTCTGAATAGTGGAAACTATATTGTCTATCCAAAAATTCATTGTAATCAACAAAGGTGTTATTATGTGAAAAGTCACCTTGATTCCTAAATGCTCGTTGTTCTTTAGGAGCTGCAAAGTGTCTGTTTTGCCCTTCGCATTCAAATGAGGAATTCGAACGTAATAGGTTGGGAAAATTGTCCAAATCACAGTCTGATGAACCTAAAGGGGTTTTGGAAAGGATCGTCACCATTAGTCCGGTTAGGTATGCTGGTAGAATTGCCTTTCCTCCGAGTACCAGTGGTTACAAGCAAACCCACTCGACCAGAAACAGCAGAAACGACAGAATTGCACAAAGGTGTCAACAGCTCCACCAACTGGGAGAGCTGACCAATAGCTTTCCTCAATTCCCCTCTTACATTGGTTGAAACTTCGTTGTCAGTCTCTACCCCTGGCGCCTCAGCCATCTCGAACTAAACAATGAACCACAGAGGAGATGAAGAGTGAAAAAACACAACCAGTAACCAACCAAGTTTCGCTCTAGAGAAGCCAAATAAGGGTCCATAGACTTGAAACAACGAAGTTGAATAAAACGACTTTAATAACACACCAGTCTAACGCTGTACTCCAGAAAAAATTGCGTTTTCGAATATCTTCATCAGAACCAAAAACATACATCCTGCTACATATCAAATACTCTCCTTTTATAACCATCTTAATAAACCAATTAATGCATTAACACAATAAAACAACAAAACAATAATCCAATTAAACAATTAAACAGTAACTTGATGTCATTGCCTACAGTTTGCTTGTCCTAAAAAGGCAGATATGAAGTACATTTGGTTCAAAAAATACTTGTATAAAAAACATTATTTTATAAAAAAAAATTGTTTTTTAAAAAAATAACTAATAAAATTGGATACATTGAATTAAATATAAATACCAACGATTTAATACAAAAAATAATAAATAAAGCATCTAAAATAAAAAGTTATTGTTACAATAACTGTTGCATTGAGCACCATCTAATGGACAAAGATGGTATTGTAACTCATAATTTGGCTGCCCTTAGTTTGAGAACAGGGAGAAGGGAAATCATGTCATTGAGACCAGGATTTGTGTTGGCCTCCAGTATAATCTGCCAATAAAGTTCCTTATATTCCAGCTTAGTTTCCCACATACCACCCCTAACTTCTTTGGGAACCACTTCCAAAACAAAAAAGAGGAAAGAGGCTTGTTGGCATGTCTGGGTATGTCGAAATAGTGCATTGTTTCCATTACATTTTCTAATTTCATAAAGATGTTCGTAAATTCTAGACTTTAACTTCCTTTCTGTCTTTCCCACATAAAAGGAATGACAGAATTGGCAAGTAGCAATGTATACAACACCACAGGTGTTGCAGTTAGAGTATGTGTTAGCAACAATCTGCCTATCTCTGCTGGGAAGATGAATACTGGTAATATTGGCAATGTACTGACATTGCGTACAAGAACCACACTTGAATGTTCCAACCTTACCCATTCTGGAATTGTGGTTCAACCTACCCCCAAATTCAAACATGTTCTTAAAATTAAAATCTTTCCTGTATGTAAACCTTAAAGGTTCCTTGTGTATGTGTTCCAAATCAGTGAACTGTTTAAACCTATCCCATTCTCTTGTAATGGTCTGTTTTATAATGTAGGAATCTCCAGTATAATCCATGACATATGCTTTTTCCCAACAATTGGTAATATTTTTGTTAGTAGTTGAACTAACCTCCTCCATGCCCAAAATAGGTGCAAATCTAGACTTTCTCCCCTCTAATACCTCATTAAACAACCCTCTGACCAACTCTTCTGGATAACCCCTCTCTCTGAACAAATCCATAATGAAACCAGCATCATTGACAAAATCTAAGTCGTCGGAGGTCATACGGCTACACCTCACCAGTTGCCCTTTAAGAAGATTCTTTTTTTGTAAAAAGGGGTGACCGCTGGAGAAATGTAAATAGGAATTTGAAAAAGTATTTTTCCGATGAATTTTAAATTTGAAAGAGTTGTTGTACTTGGTTAAAGAAACATCTAGGTAAATACATTCATGTTGATTTAAGTTATAAGTAAAGTCTAGAAAATTGGTTGTACTCCTTAGATAAGCTAAAAATTCAAAGAATCTTTCCTGGGAATCTATCCAAAAGATGCAAATATCATCCAGGAACCATTTATAAAAAATCCAAGACTTGACGTATTCACAATTATTAACAAATAGATGCTCCCACCATGACAAAACTATGTTGGCATAAGAGGGGGCACATTTGGCCCCCATTGCCACTCCTCTTTCTTGTTTGTAAAATTCACCTTCGAGATACATGAAGTTGTTTTTCAGGATAACTTCCATTAACAAAAGACATGTTCTGAAGTCATCAGAAGAAAGACCACCATACTCTCTCATACTCTCCTCAAGCCACTCGAGACCAATTTCATGTGGAATGGAACCAAACAGGTCCACAATGTCAAGAGTCACAAAGATAATATCTGAGGAATAGAGGCTAGATTTGACCTGTCTCAGAAAGTCCCATGAATCTTTTAGAACCATGTTGCCCTGGTTGGCCAAGTCCTTTAATTTCACATCAATAAACTTAGCCAAAGGTGTAGTCACGGAACCCTCTGAGGAAACTATAAGTTGTAATGGAGGGTCATCAGGATCTTTGTGTATCTTTGGTATTCCAAAGACTGAAGGAACTCTGGGATTTGGGTTGTTCAAAAAGTTGTACATGTCCAAATCTATGGAACCTTCTAACAATAAATCATTGATTAAAAGACTAATTTTTGATTTGGCAATATTAAGCTCATTGATCGATGCTCTAGAATATTTTGAAGAGTCAAATAAACTGTCCTTCATTTTAGACTCATATAGAATAGAGTCCATAAGAACCATTCCACCCCCTTTATCGGGTTGCATAATTCTTATTGTCTTGTTGTTTTTTAAGAAAATCAATAGATGGTTTTCATTTTGAGTTAAATTGGAAACTATTCTGTGTCCATTGATGGTATTTCTAATCTCTTTTTCTAACAATTTTTCTAGGTTTTTAAGCTGGGGGTGGAGGGGGGGGTTCATGGTACTTCTTTTCTTTAAAATAGGTAGCTCACCAGATTTAAAATTGGTATCCTGGAACATTAAAGATAGGTTTTGTTTCCTTAAAAAAAGTTTTAAATCTACAATAGCTCTGAGAATGCTTGTTTTTCTGATAGGAATGAATTTGAAACCTTTTGAGAATAAATTAAAATATTCTAAATCTATCTCCAAATTACTGTAATTAAAAATTTTGTAATTTTTGTACTCAAAAATGTTGCCCCGCTGTGTAATATTATTAATTGTTAGTAAATGTGTTAAGTCCTCCTGTTGTTCTTGTAATTGGGATAATTGCAGAACACTGGATTCTGATTGCGTATCCTGTCTGACCTCCGTGGGAGGGTGGATAGTCTAAAGGGATGTCTTGCTGACTATTTGTGAAAACATCCTGTGGGTTTTCTAAAATACCATCTTCAACCCAAGCAGGTAAATCATGCCTACTATTAGTAGACCGATAAGAATTGTAAGCCTTAGATTTAGGATAGGCTGTCCCCTGCCGATATTCCCTAATGTCTCTCTCCAACTTTCCCACCTTTCTTTTCATATTGTGAATACATTCCTTCTCTATTTGTGAAAAAATGTTGTAATACAAACCCTTCTCAGGTTCAACAGTAAATAACAAATCATTAACAATCCTGTTGTTAATAATATTCATTTTATCTAGAAGGGAAGTTCTAGTTCTTTCATTTTCTGCCAAAATTGCCCTCACCACATCCAGACCACATTTATCAAAAATCTGGATCAATTCTTTATGAAAAACCGAACCCTCCTCAACCCTGTTTGGGTATTTGCAAACACGTAGTCCTTTGGGAACTACGTTTTTGTTTAAACATTCAGACACAAAAATAGAATCACAACCTAACCTTTTGTATTTGTCCATATAAAAGAATAATAAATCAAGATTCTCCCTATAAGTAGGTGTAATGGTCGTTGAATGTGAGGGAGAAATTTCTGAATAGTGGAAACTATATTGTCAATCCAAAAATTCATTGTAATCAACAAAGGTGTTATTATGTGAAAAGTCACCTTGATTCCTAAATGCTCGTTCTTTAGGAGCTGCAAAGTGTCCGTTTTGCCCTTCGCGTTCAAATGAGGAATTCGAACGTAATAGGTTGGGAAAATTGTCCAAATCACAGTCTGATGAACCCAAAGGGGTTTTGGAAAGGATCGTCACCATTAGTCCGGTTAGGTACGCTGGTAGAATTGCCTTTCCTCCGAGTACCAGTGGTTACAGGCAAACCCGCTCGACCAGAAACAGCGGAAAAGACAGAATTGCACAAAGGTGTCAACAGCTCCACCAACTGGGAGAGCTGACCAATAGCTTTCCTCAATTCCCCTCTTACGTTGGTTGAAACTTCGTTGTCAGTCTCTACCCCTGGCGCCTCAGCCATCTCGAACTAAACAATGAACCACAGAGGAGATGAAGAGTGAAAAAACACAACCAGTAACCAACCAAGTTTCGCTCTAGAGAAGCCAAATAAGGGTCCATAGACTTGAAACAATGAAGTTGAATAAAACGACTTTAATAACACACCAGTCTAACACTGTACTCCAGAAAAAATTGCGTTTTCGAATATCTTCATCAGAACCAAAAACATACATCCTGCTACATACCAAATACTCTCCTTTTATAACCATCTTAATAAACCAATTAATGCATTAACACAATAAAACAACAAAACAATAATCCAATTAAACAATTAAACAGTAACTTGATGTCATTGCCTACAGTTTGCTTGTCCTAAAAAGGCAGATATGAAGTACATTTGGTTCAAAAAAATACTTGTATAAAAAACATTATTTTATAAAAAAAAATTGTTTTTTAAAAAAATAACTAATAAAATTGGATACATTGAATTAAATATAAATACCAACAATTTAATACAAAAAAATAATAAATAAACCATCTAAAAATAAAAGGTTATTGTTACAATAACTGTTATATTGAGCACCATCTAATGGACAAAGATGGTATTGTAACTCATAATTTGGCTGCCCTTAGTTTGAGAACAGGGAGAAGGGAAATCATGTCATTGAGACCAGGATTTGTGTTGGCCTCCAGTATAATCTGCCAATAAAGTTCCTTATATTCCAGCTTAGTTTCCCACATACCACCCCTAACTTCTTTGGGAACCACTTCCAAAACAAAAAAGAGGAAAGAGGCTTGGCATGTCTGGGTATGTCGAAATAGTGCATTGTTTCCATTACATTTTCTAATTTCATAAAGATGTTCGTAAATTCTAGACTTTAACTTCCTTTCTTTCTTTCCCACATAAAAGGAATGACAGAATTGGCAAGTAGCAATGTATACAACACCACATGTGTTGCAGTTAGAGTATGTGTTAGCAACAATCTGCCTATCTCTGCTGGGAAGATGAATACTGGTAATATTGGCAATGTACTGACATTGCGTACAAGAACCACACTTGAATGTTCCAACCTTACCCATTCTGGAATTGTGGTTCAACCTACCCCCAAATTCAAACATGTTCTTAAAATTAAAATCTTTCCTGTATGTAAACCTTAAAGGTTCCTTGTGTATGTGTTCCAAATCAGTGAACTGTTTAAACCTATCCCATTCTCTTGTAATGGTCTGTTTTATAATGTAGGAATCTCCAGTATAATCCATGACATATGCTTTTTCCCAACAATTGGTAATATTTTTGTTAGTAGTTGAACTAACCTCCTCCATGCCCAAAATAGGTGCAAATCTAGACTTTCTCCCCTCTAATACCTCATTAAACAACCCTCTGACCAACTCTTCTGGATAACCCCTCTCTCTGAACAAATCCATAATGAAACCAGCATCATTGACAAAATCTAAGTCGTTGGAGGTCATACGGCTACACCTCACCAGTTGCCCTTTAAGAAGATTCTTTTTTTTGTAAAAAGGGGTGACCGCTGGAGAAATGTAAATAGGAATTCGAAAAAGTATTTTTCCGATGAATTTTAGATTTGAAAGAGTTGTTGAACTTGGTTAAAGAAACATCTAGGTAAATACATTCATGCTGATTTAAGTTATAAGTAAAGTCTAGAAAATTGGTTGTACTCTTAAGATAAGCTAAAAATTCAAAGAATCTTTCCTGGGAATCTATCCAAAAGATGCAAATATCATCCAGGAACCGTTTATAAAAAATCCAAGACTTGACGTATTCACAATTATTAACAAATAGATGCTCCCACCATGACAAAACTATGTTGGCATAAGAGGGGGCACATTTGGCCCCCATTGCCACTCCTCTTTCTTGTTTGTAAAATTCACCTTCGAAATACATGAAGTTGTTTTTCAGGATAACTTCCATTAGCAAAAGACATGTTCTGAAGTCATCAGAAAAAAGACCACCATACTCTCTCATACTCTCCTCAAGCCACTCGAGACCAATTTCATGTGGAATGGAACCAAAGTCTCGAGTGGCTTGAGGAGAGTATGAGTATCTGGTTCTTCTGATGACTTCAGAACATGTCTTTTGCTAATGGAAGTTATCCTGAAAAACAACTTCATGTATTTCAAAGGTGAATTTTACAAACAAGAAAGAGGAGTGGCAATGGGGGCCAAATGTGCCCCCTCTTATGCCAACATAGTTTTGTCATGGTTGGAGCATCTATTTGTTAATAATTGTGAATTTGTCAAGTCTTGGATTTTATAACGGTTCCTGGATGATATTTGCATCTTTGGATAGATTCCGGAAAGATTCTTTGAATTTTTAGCTTATCTTAAGAGTACAACCAATTTTCTAGACTTTACTTATAACTTAAATCAACATGAATGTATTTACTAGATGTTTCTTTAACAGTTCAACAACTCTTTCAAATCTAAAATTCATCGGAAAATACTTTTCAATTCCTATTTACATTTCTCCAGCGTCACCCCTTTTACAAAAAGAATCTTCTTAAAGGGCAACTGGTGAGGTGTAGCCGTGTGACGACTCCTAATAGATTTTGTCAATGATGCTGTTTCATTATGGATTTGTTCGAGAGAGAGATTATCCGGAAGAGTGATCAGAGTTTAATGAGGTATTGAGGGAGAAAGTCTAGATTTGCACCTATTGGGCATGGAGGAGGTTAGTTCAACTACTAACAAATATTACCAATTGTTGGGAAAAGGCATATGTCATGGATTATACTGAGATTCCTACATTATAAAACAGACCATTACAAGAGAATGGGATAGGTTTAAACAGTTCACTGATTTGGAACACATACACAAGGAACCTAAGGTTTACATACAGGAAAGATTTTAATTTTAAGAACATGTTTGAATTTGGGTAGGGTGAACCACAATTCAGAATGGGTAAGGTTGGAACATTCAAGTGATTCTTGTACGCATGTCAGTACATTGCCAATATTACCAGTATTCATCTTCCCAGCAAGATAGGCAGATTGCTGCTAACACTTAACTGCAACACCTGTGGTGTTGTACATTGTTTGCCAATTCTGTCATTCCTTTATGTGGAAAGACAGAAAGGAAGTTAAAGTCTAGATTGAACATCTTTATGAAATTAGAAAATATAATGGAAACAATGCACTATTTCGACATACCCAGACATGCCAACAAGTCTCCTCTTTTGTTTTGAAGTGGTTCAAAGAAGTGGGTGTGAAACTAAGCTGGAATATAAGGAACTTTATTGGCAGATTATGAGGCCAACACAAATCCTGGTCTCAATGACATGATTTCTCTTCTCCCTGTTCTCAAACTAAGGGCAGCCAAATTATGAGTTACAATACCATCTTTGTCCATTAGATGGTGCTCAATGTAACAGTTATTGTAACAATAACCTTTTATTTTTAGATGGTTTATTTATTATTTTTTTGTATTAAATTGTTGGTATTTATATTTAATTCAATGTATCCAATTTTATTAGTTATTTTTTTAAAAAACAATGTTTTTTTATAAAATAATGATGTTCTTCGTCTCCCATTGCTGCATTCCTTACATATGGGTATTCCGCTGTCCACAATCGGCCCGAATACCAAAGGGCTAGAACCGGCGTTGGTCATCGGCGCCCGAGACTGACGTCAATACGTGCCAGTACAAATGCGCATGACCGACGCCATAACCTCAGTCTTTCTTGCCGCGTGGTCCTAAGCAGAAGCAGCATTTGCAAGTGCCGTTCGGCGTTCTGGAATTGTCGGTTTTCGAGTTTCAGACTGGAGACCAAGTTGGGCTAAGTACCCCGTTGGGGACACTTTTGTCTTTTTCTTGCCTCAGTATTGACGGATGTCAGAAAAAGTTAATAACTGTATTTCTTGTGGGAAACAGATTCCTCATAGGGATTACCATTCACTCTGCATTCCTTGTTTGGGGCCTGAGCACGACGTTGTTGGGTGTCGCTTTTGTGCTACTTTTAACAAGCGTACTATTAAACATCGGTTGGACTGTGCTAGGCTGGTGTTGGTAAACGTTGTAATTACAACAGGCCGCGGGATTCTCCGACGACTGGTTCTTCTAAGAAACGCAAAGAAAAGTCTTTGCGGTCCAAACAGGATGAGTCGTCCACTCCGGACGCCAGTTCTGTAGAACCACTGGCTACTTCAGCGGCTCCTTCTGAAAGTTTACCTGAGTCTCAAGGGGAGCCTTTGTTACTACAGGAAGTGGCTTCTCCTGTGTTAGGCCAGGCTGAGGGTGCTTCTCTGATGTCAGTGGTTCCCTCCCCTCATAGGGTAGTTAGGCCTCCTCCTTCTCAAAGCAAAGCCCATTCTAAGTCTAAGTCTGCCCCTGCTGGTGCTAGTCCCCAGGGTCCAGCTCCTAGGAAGCACATGTTAAAGATGGCTGAAGATTTGATTACTTTAATTAGGGGTTCTATGCCCCCTGCGAAGAGGCCCAGGGTAGAGACAGAGTTGGAGGGTTTGGTTCAGTCTTCCAAGGAGTCAGATTCCTCTGTAGAAGAACTTCAGGATTTCCTCCCTATTCTGATTCGGAGGCTGAGGACACTACTCCCTCTGCGTCCCCTCCAGAAGATTTTTCTTTCTCTGAGACTTTGCATTCCATGAGGGAACATTTCAAATGGGAGGGCCAGGATTATTCTGATTCTCGTAAAGGCTAAGAGAATTCTTGTTTTGCCTCAGCATAGGCCCTTGGCTATTCCCCTGTACTAGATGTTGTTCAGGATGTATTTTCTGAGGCTGCCCTTAACCCAGATTCTCTGCCTCCTGCACCGGTTAAACCAGATAGATACTACAGGGTTCCGGAAGCTCACAAGTACTTATATAAGAGTCCTAGGGCTGATCCAGAAACTATTACTCAAGGCCCCAAAGGTGTTAGGGCTTTTGTGGTTAGGAATCCAGTTCCTCTGGACAAGGATGCTAGGGCCCTGGATAGGTGGGGTAAAAAACTGTATACCTCTTCTACTTTGGCTATGAGAGCTTTAAATTGTCAGTTTCATATGCTCAGGTATCAAAATTATTTGCTGGGCCAATTGAAATGTAAAGTAGATGCTTTAGCTGAAGGTATTGAATGTAAGGAGCTTCAGGATTTAGTGCATGCTTCAGACCAAGTTGGTAAGCATTCCTTGCAGTGTGGTTTTGATGCTTTACAGGCTTCTTCCAGGGTGGCTGCTACTAGTTCAGTTGTTTGCAGGCATGCCTGGCTTAAAGATCAGACCTTGTCAGAGCATGTTAAGGCTCGAATTATGGATGCTCCTCTACAATCTGCTGTTCTTTTGGTCCTCCAGTAGAATCAGTTTTGAAAAAATGGAGGAAAAAGCTAAGTCTATGCAGACAGTTAAGGACTTTTACAGGTTCAGCCCCTAAGTTCAGTAGGAATTGGCCTGCTAAGGGATGGTCTTTCCCTCTTCGGATTATCAATCTAGGGGCAGGTCGAGGCGAGGTAGAGGTAGGGCTTCCTCTCAGGGCCCTGTTACTTCTAGGTCTTTGAGTTCTTCTACCCCTTCTGCTGGGGAGGGCAGGGGTCAGTCCTTTCGAAACAGACCCAATGACCCGTGTCTTCAGCTGCGGACTCTGCCTTGCTGGCAGCTCCTCTAGGAGGAAAACTGGGACTTTTCAAAAGGAATTGGCATTTGGTTACCCAAGACAAATGGGTATTGGACATAATAAATCGAGGCTACAAATTTTATTTTCACACATTCCCTCCTTTCAGAGGTATGCCGGATGTGCCTCATCAGCAAAGACTGGAAGCACAGACACAAATTTCTTCTCTGCTTCAGTTGGGAGCAATACAGGAAGTACCTTCTGCAGAAAGAGGCACAGGGTTTTATTCCCGTCTTTTCTTAGTGCCAAAGAAAGGAAATACTTGGAGACCAATTCTGGATTTGTCCATTCTAAACACCTTTCTGGAAATTCCAAAATTCAAGATGTTAACACTGCAACAGCTGTTACCTATGCTGGGCAAAGATCACTGGATGGTGACTCTGGATCTCAAAGAGGCCTATCTTCACATTCCTATCAGGCCCAGTTGCAGGAAATTCCTGAGATTTCGGAATGGGAATTTGCATTATCAGTTCTCTGCATTGCCCTTTGGCTTGTCTACTGCGCCCAGGGTATTCACAAAAGTCCTGGCTCCAGTAATAGCTTTTCTCAGACTAACAGGAATTCAAATTTATCCTTATCTGGACGACTGTTTGATTCTGGCTCAAGGCAAGCACGAACTTCTTCAACATCTGCAGTATGTAATGACAGTTTTAAGATGCCTAGGGTATTCTGTGAACGAAATAAAGTCCAGTCTAGTACCCTCACAAGAGATGTGTTTTCTGGGTGTGAGACTGAATACAGCTGCTCAGATGGCATTTCTTACCCTGGACAAACAAAGACATCTTCACCTATACTTCCAACAGCTATCAGTAATGTCCAGGCTGACTGCAAGGACAGTCCTTCAAGCCTTGGGGTTCATGGCATCTTGCATTCTAGTACTTCCCAATGCCAAACTGCATATGAGGAAGCTACAATGGTATCTCAAAAGCGTTTGGACTCAACACAGCCGCGATTTGGACACTGTCATTCGGATTCTACCTTGCATTCAGAAAGAATTTCTGTGGTGGGCTCAGGAATGTCACCTAAACAAGGGGCTCTCTGTGACCCAACCAGAGGCAAGTCAGATATTGACGACAGACGCCTCGGAGTCAGCCTGGGGAGCTCATTTCAGAGGAAAATGGATTCAAGACCTTTGGCCCCCAGAGTTACTTCACTTGCATATCAACATGAGAGATGCTGGCAGTTCAATTTGCTTTGGAAGGATTCAAGAGCCTACTTCAACCAGGACTGGTGTTGATTCGAACAGACAACACAACTGTCATATGGTACATCAACAAGCAAGGGGGAACTCATTCTTACCCTCTTTGCAGACAAGCAATGCTGTTATGGGAAACTGCTTTGAATCTGCACATCACTCTTCGAGCACAGTTTCTGCCAGGAGCACAAAATTCTTTAGCAGATGTTCTGAGCAGACAGATTGTGGATCCTCACGAATGGAAGTTAGACCCTCAGGTGTTTCTTCAGTTGACCATGGCTTGGGGAACTCCAGACATAGATCTGTTCGCTTCTCCTCTGAATTTCCAACTGCCACTGTTTTGCACAAGGCTATTTCATCCAAAATCCTGGAAAATAGATGCACTATCCTTCAGTTGGAGCAACCTTCACGTGTATGCTTTTCCTCCTTTGCCTCTTCTTCCAAAGGTGCTGTTGAAAGTCAGGAGGGACAAACTTTGCATGATCCTTATAGCACCGGATTGGCCTCGTCAGCATTGGTACCCTCTGTTGAGGAGCTTAATTCATGGAACACCTTGGCCATTACCACAGATTCCTCACTTGTTGTCTCAGGAAAACAATCATTTTCTCAATGTCAGGGTGCAATCCCTACACCTGACAGCCTGGCGCATTCTGTTTTAGAGAAGGAGGACCTTCAGCTCCCTCAACAAGTTTTGGATGTTATTTTGGAAGCCAGGCGTCCTAGTACTCAAAGTTTATGCTGGTAAATGGAAGAGATTTTTTCTTTGGAGTTCAGCTAAAGGCTTTGATGTCAAATTGCCTAATTTGAGTTGTACATTGCAATATTTGACTATTTTATTGGACAAGGGTTTGTCCTTCTCTTCTGTAAAAGTGCATGCTGCAGCTATTTCTGCTCACTATGATTGTGACCCTCCTTTATTTTCACATCCATTGGTTAAACAGTTTCTTAGAGGGCAAAGAATATAAGACCCCACGGAGGGCTCCTACTCCTACCTGGGATCTTAATTTTGTTTTGGAAAAGCTGACTCTGCTTCCTTTTGAACCTGCAGCTACAGCTGAATTGCAGTTGTTGTCTTGGAAGACTGCTTTTTTATTGGCTGTTACTTCTGCTAGAAGGGTATCTGAATTACAGGCCCTCATGGCAGTGGAACCTTTTCTGATTTTTCACAATGACAGAGTTTCCTTACGTACTAATCCTACTTTTCTGCCTAAAGTGATTTCTAATGTGGCATTGAACCAATCTATACATTTGCCTACTTTTATGCTAACCCCAAAATGAAGGGGAAAAAGTTTTGCATTCTTTGGATGTACATAGGCAGTTAAGGTATTATTTGAGCAGAACCAAAGAGTTCAGAAGATCTCAACAATTATTTGTTTCGTTTGCTTTGACTTCACGAGGGAAGGCTGTCTCGAAACAGACTATTTCCAAGTGGATTGGCCATTGTATTGCTTTTTGTTACTCTCATCATGGCAAGGATGTTCCAGTTGGGATCAGGCCTCATTCTACTAGGGCTACGGCCACCTCTACTGCTTTTTTGAGAGGGGTAGCTACTAAAGACATTCTAGAGGCAGCTACTTGGAGTTCTGTACATACCTTTACAAAGCATTATCATTTACCTCTTTATTCTAGGTCTAGGGCTGGGTTTGCCACTGCAATCTTACAGGGCATGTTAGCAGCCCCTAATGCTATTTAGTTGGCCAGCCTCCCTTTTTTCCATTGCTCTGGGATTCTACCCATATGTAAGGACTGCAGCAATGGGAGACGAAGAACATAGTACAGTTTTGTACCTACCATAAATGTAGATGTTCGAGGATCTCCATTGCTGCAGTCAATTCCTCCCTCCTTCCCCCCTTTTCTTTTTAGGTTGGGGTTTGGGTGGTGTTTTTTGCATTCTGACGTCTGAGGCAAGAAAGACTGAGGTTATGGCGTCGGTCATGCGCATTTGTACTGGCACGTACTGACGTCAGTCTCGGGCGCCGATGACCGACGCCGGTTCTAGCCCTTTGGTATTAGGGCCGATTGTGGACAGCGGAATACCCATATGTAAGGAGTGCAGCAATGGGGATCCTCGAACATCTACATTTATGGTAGGTACAAAACTGTACTTTTTTTATACAAGTATTTTTTGAACCAAATGTACTTCATATCTGCCTTTTTAGGACAAGCAAACTGTAGGCAATGACATCAAGTTACTGTTTAATTGTTTAATTGGATTATTGTTTTGTTGTTTTATTGTGTTAATGCATTAATTGGTTTATTAAGATGGTTATAAAAGGAGAGTATTTGGTATGTAGCAGGATGTATGTTTTTGGTTCTGATGAAGATATTCGAAAACGCAATTTTTTCTGGAGTACAGCGTTAGACTGGTGTGTTATTAAAGTCGTTTTATTCAACTTCGTTGTTTCAAGTCTATGGACCCTTATTTGGCTTCTCTAGAGCGAAACTTGGTTGGTTACTGTATTTGCAAATCTGCATGACACTGACATGTTTGTGTCACACACATGTGACACTCAATGGTGAGTGGATATTATCACCATATATGTGTGTGTGCCACTTGATTACATTGCTCATACTCCATGTGGATGCTGTCTTGATGTGGCATGTCTGTTTGCCTGTACTGGTGTTCCTACCTATCAGCACATGGCTGGATGTGTCCACATTAATGCAGTCGGCCTTGATGCTGTGTATATGTCACATATGAAGACTTACACTGCCTTAACAGACATGACCTGTGACCCTGCAGACTTGCTCACATAAGGTTTTACATGTATGTGTTCTGCCATATATATCTACACGGCACTGTACAGCAATTCAACATCCTGCCATGTATCACCTGTGTTGCACATGTGATACACATGGGACACTGGCTAGCCAGATGGTATTTGCAGGGATAGATATCAACTATAGTATGTACAGTCAAAGTCAAATAGTAGACTATATGCCATGGGTCATGTATGAATCTAGGATGAAAGGTTACCTGGCTGTAGCCGACAGGCAGCTTTCTGGGGCCAGGTGAAGCAGTGCCACATTACTGATCCATAGGGTTAATGATACATTTACCATGCAGTCATCACACCATGTCTGAGAGGGGAGTGATGTGCAGCTTTGATGGACAGGAATGTATAGTATGGTAGGACTATGTAAAGTGTATGGGACAAGGATCTGTCCAGCATGTGGAAGGTGGATGTCCATGAAGTATGTGTTTGAGTTCAGGATGTGTACGTGTAGCATGTCCAACATCACTGGGTTGGACATGGATTTATTCAGGGTATGCATCATGCTACATAAGTGGAGATGGGGAATGGGAAGGCTGGTGTAGGCCATCTGCACATGGCCAATACCCCTTAAAGGAAATATGTGATCTGATATGGGTCACTTGAGTGTTGTGTATGGCTGGACAATGATATCTATGCTCATGGATGGCACGTTATCATTATTAGGGTTGCCACATATGACTACCTGACAGGTATGGTGACATAGCTATCACAGAAAGACAACTGCCCAGCTGCATCCCTTAGACACAGTCTCCATTATGTTGACCGCTGCTTAGGTGGTAGTTCATGGGTACAGGGTTATTAACATAGGGGTGACAATGCAATATGTAGCTGTCAGATTGTGGCCATATGTCACACACACCTCACCCACAAAGCCCCTTCTGTATGTTGTCCACAACACTCTTGAGTTGGCTATTGCTTCTAGGTCATAGTCATTTGCATACTTCAATAGGCAGATGCCATCTGTTTGTCTGTGCGGTATGGACTACAATGAGGGGGGATACAATTAATTAACCCTGTCTTACTGTAGTTGGCACTGGTGTGATGAGCATGTATTATTCAGACACCTTCTGTAGTGTTGGTTCAGCCAGCAGTCCTGTTGCAAAACACTCCTGTGACATAGGAATGTACATCTAGTATACCGAGTGTAGGTGGAACACAGTATGTGTAATGATGTCCTATGACCTTGCAAGGTTATGATATGTAGTGTGAAATCAACCTTACTGTCATCTACATCTGTACTGCTGATATCAAATAATTTGATCAAGGTTCATGGCCTTTCAGACCAGACTCAGCAGGGTAGTAGTGCAGTAGTTTCCATTATCAGTGGTGTCTCCCCCTTTGTGGGTTGTGATACCTGTTGGTGTGCACCATTCAGTGTGTACAAAGCCTGACATGGAGATATGTTTTACATAATGTGTATGTGGAGAGCAACTTTTTTTGCCATATGTGTATGATACAACCTGGGATATGGACAGGTCCCATGCAGCCTGAGTGCAGCTTGTACCTGCATAGTTGTGGGTACAGGGGCTCTGTGGTGTACATGGATATATGATTGTGTACCTGTTGGGGGGGACGGTGTGTTTATGTTATCCAATATCCTATCTGGATTGCTTATTCATGCTCAGCACTTGTTCAGAACTTGTAAGCACTACGTAAGCTACTAATTACTATAGCACTCAATATTCCTCATTACCTAGAGGTAAACAGGTTTTGTACATACTTTTCTCACTTACTTAAAGTAAAATAGCTGTTGTCCTCACTTTCCTCACTTATCTAGGGGAAATTAGTTTTATATTCAGGCATGTCCAAGGGTCAGCTGCCAGTGTTCTTTCCTGTCTATCTGATGAATCTGGACATCTTGAGGCAATGTAGACATTGCCTCATGTACACAGACAACCCTCTCCACCTACCACCCAACACTACAACCTGTGAGAGATGCACTTATCTTGCCAAACTGGAGGTAAAGCTCTCTCCAACCAAGCCTGACCCTGACAGTCATGTGGAGAAGGTAAACATTCGCACCACACCACACTTATCACATAGTCTCAATGAATCTACCCGACCATTAACTGAGAAACTGCTCATGCACCAACTCGTTAGCTCAATGCTTTCTGGAATTCATAAACACCAATGCCCTGGATCAACATATCCACACACCCACCAGGGGCAACAATATCCTAGACCTAGGCATTACCAACATGAGTGACCGGTGCTCCACACCTGAAATCAACTCCTCGTTGGTCCGATCTGACCATGAGATGAACACCGTTGATATCCACATCCCGCCCCCACCCCCATTAAGGTAACCACAGTATAATATGTCAACAAAGCCAGCTTCATGCTTCTTAAGACAGACATGGTGAACGTCATGACACCCATGCAGATGGAAAATACTGTTACAACTGCTGAATCTTACACAAATGCACTCTATAAGCACTTACACGAGTGCATGGATCGTGCTATCCCAAACAGAACCAAGACGCTATACTCCTAATTAAGGAAGCCAATCTGGTTGTCTCCTGCCATAAACAAACTGTACAACAGGAGGAAGACACTGTTGCAAAAGAGAGTACAATCACATGCATGGAGGAGCTCCCTGGTCAGCCTCAGTAAGAAGGTGAGATCCCTTATAAGATCCTCCAAAGCTAGCTACGAAAACAGAACTGCCACTAATTCCAACAACAACCACAAAGCATTATATAGCTATGTTAAATATCTCGGTCAACACCCAGATCTGCTCTGAGTTACAGCACAAAGGCACGAACATTACAGAACCAACTGATATTGGCAACATCTTGGCAGATAGGTTCAGTGCTACCTTTCCCCCCTCTCACCCCCTAAAGGGCCCATATCTATACAGGAAGAGTGCAGAGTCCCTGTGCTCACAACTATGCAGGTAAAAGCTGCACACTCTAAAGCCAATATCACAGCATCTATGGGACCGGACAGCATCCCAGGCTGCATTTTACATGAACTTCAGAATGTACTGGCTCCCCACCTACGCACCATGTTTAATAATAACCTTGCATCGGGCTTTGTGCCCCATGAATGGCACATAGCAACAGTTATCCCACTCCACAAAGGTGGCGCCACAACAGACCATGGGACCTATTGCCCTATAGGCCTGACTAGACTGGTCTGCAAGGCTATGGAGCACATCATCATGGATCTCAGTCACAGAGACATTGGGTACCTCCAAACCTTTGACCCCTCCCAGTTTGGCTTTGTTAAGGGCAGACCATGCCTCCTAAACCTGGTGGACTTTTTAGAGACAGTTACCATGGCATTAGATGAGGGTAAGGAGGTCCACACAGCCAACCTATATCTGTCAAAGGCTTTCAACACCATTCCTCATTCTGGTATTATCGAAATACGCATCCGCCTGAACATTAACCCCTACGTCATGTGATGGTTTGCAAAGTGGTTCATGGACAGAACCCACACAGTGGGAGTTGCATACCCTAGGTCCGACTGCATACCATTTACAAGTGGCATCCCTCAGGGCTCAGTCCGAGGACCCCTCATGTTTGGTATATAATTCTCTGACGTACAGCCAAGCACAGGAGGGCTTTGGCTGAAAAGGTTTACAAGACGACTGCAAACTAGGGGACATAATTGTTTCCCCAGCTGTTACAGACACCATCTGGAAGGGTCGCACTGAGATGGATACCTGGTGTCAATATCATGGCCTCAAGCTGAATGCCAAAAAGTGCATAGTCATCCCCTTTGGATATAACTAATTACCCATGGACTACCACATAGGTGCTAGTCCCCTACATACAGAAAAGGTAATAAGGGATCTGAGAACCCTAGCAGATAGCAATCTCTCCTTCGAAACCCATAATGACAAGGTGGTTAGAATATCCTTCTACATGGCCCCTTTAATCTCTAATGGGTTCGCACCCAGAACAAAGGAGGCCATTGTGTCTCTCTACTTATGACTTATTAGACCCATTAAAGGATACAACACCCCATTTGGGATATACCTTACAAGACAACTGCAACAGCTTGGAAGACCACAACAGTACCACACCAAGAGGATTACTGACCTCAAACAGATGACCTTTGCAGCCCAACCTAAGAAACTCCAGCTGTACTCGGTTACATACTGCATACTGCATACTAACAGGTGATCTCTGCTTGACATACAAGGCCCATGTCCAACCCAGTATTGCTGGATATGCTCCACCTAAACAGAGGCCCCTAAGAGCCACATGCTCTAGGGATATACACCTAACCACAACGATGACTAGGTCATGCTGGATGGATAGATTCCTGACCCAGACACTCCCCATGCTTTGGAACATGATTCCAATGTACATCAGGCAGGGCCTCTCACTAGCACTCTTCAAGGGAAACCTTGACGTGTGGATGGGAGACAGACATGTACCCCGGGGATCACTGCAGTGGCTCTGCTGGACAGAGGCACAGGGAACTAATGGCTCTGCCATTCAGAGGCACAGGGAACTAACCTATGGGAATGGCAAAAGCCAACACACTCTAGCTAGGCTTATAAATACCCTTGGTAAGACAGCCTAGTACATACTTTTGCACTTATTACATGTCTTATGTGCATGGATAGTTAACTAGCTCTTCCATTTTACTTTGCTATCATGCTGATAAACTGTCAGGTGACTACAAGTCATATGTATCCTGTTATTGTGTATTGTAAATGCCAATAGACATAACTAATGTTTGCCTAACATAACAGTAATGCTATGTAACTTGTAATACATATCTGCCTACAACACTGTACATTACACAGTTATTGGCACAATATCCCACAATGCAAATCATAATTGCACAGTGGGCCAACCTTCGACATGTTATTGTCCGTAATACACCCATACATATGGCTACTGTTACAATATATATATACTATCCCCTATTATAGCACATACTTCTTGGACGAGCCCTGCCACTGACAGTGGATGGTGAGGAATATTTGTGTTCAAAGCCCTTATATAGCATCCCTTGTAGTGTATGCGGCGCTTGCCTTGTGACCTACAGCAGTACACCCATAAATACTACAAGCGTTACTATGCTCAACAATACATCACTACAAGATAACTGTTTCCACTATATGGATTGCGTGCACTTTAAATATTACAGAACAGGTACTAAATACACAGACGTACTGAGTGTTCTACATACCTTATTAGTAACCCGAGGTGTCATTGACTGTTGATTCAATCCTTTGCAGTCTGTGTTTCAATCTTCTTTGTAACATTCTGCTGGTATATACGGATGGTTTGAATGTGTGATAAGCCATCCTTTTCTAGTTAAATATCGGTAACGTGCTATCCTGACCACCAATTGGTGTTCCAAAGTAGGTTATTAGATGCACATCAGCTGTGCAGCTACTCCATTAGCCGATACCATGGCAACAGCAGTTTATAACTGAGTACTTCTTTTGGGCATTGTCCGTTTGCCTTACTTTGAAGGAAGACGGCCTGGATGTGTTGTTTGTGATGTATTTCAACAACTATATGGAGACAGACAGAGATATATTAGCTTCATGACTCCCGTGGATTGTGTGTAATGGCTAGATGATGTTGTTCTACATGTGAGTACAGCTGTTATATTTCAGAACATTGCTACTTATGCAGGGTTTGTTTGTACCTGATACTTCTGCAGATGTTTCTGTCTGGCAAGGATGTTTGGGCATCTCAAGGCTGTATGGCTATGCATGAACTGTTATGTGGTTTACAGTATGCTCACCAGACATCCTCGATTTGCTGTACATGTGTATCATACTGTGCTGTTACTCAGTAATTGGTAACACTTCCCGGTGTACACACAGTCCTCTGAAATGGGATTAGTGCAAACAAACCCTGTAACATCAGCAGCTGTTCCATTGTATAACAGTAACTATTTCACATAGGGCCATGTTTTTGTGTCTCTGACAAGGTATGTTAAGGCTTCTGCAGATGTCATACAGTGAGTGAATGATTTGTGATGTTATTACAGTTTGTATTGTAATTTGTTTGGTTGTATGGGGTGATGTTAGTGGGTGTGCATAGCAGATGCAGGTGTGTAGGAACTGCTTTTATACATAATCAATATGTGGGTGAGGGTTCCTTCCCTATTTTAACACCTATCCTTTAGTGGACTAATACTATGGTAATTGCAGGCTGATTCATTAAGGCACTGTTAAGTGGTTCCTGTATAGCATGCAGGTGATGTTAGTCCTTGAATCCTTTTGGCAATACATCAGAATGTAATACAGTGTTGCTACATGAAAGCTGTGTATTTCTGTCATAGGTGTTTGCAGTCATTGTAGTTGTGTTGGTGACTGACACTCTTTGGCTAGGGTTGCCACCTTTTCATATGGCCAAAGTGGGACATTTTCGGGACACACACATCAGATTTTACAGTGCACAAGGGATATAACTTTCCTTTCTTGCCTAAATATAAGCTTATTTTTGTAGCAGTTTAGTTGCTTATCCTGTTTCTTGTAACATGTAGGTATTTTAGATACAGAAAGAACTATTGTATGCAACTATTACATTACATATGGGACATCATCGTGCCTCTTTACTCATCCCTCATCAGGCCCATAATTGAGTACAATGCCCCTTTTGGGATGTACCTTACCAGACACCTGCAGCAACTGGAAAGACCCCAAAAGTACCTCACCAAGAGGATCAAAGGGCTCAAACAGATGCCATATGCTGCCCGGTTAAAGAAACTCCAGCTCTACTCAGTGGCATACCGCCTGCTCAGAGGCGATCTGTGCCTGACGTATAAAGCCATGTCCAACCCGGAATTAATGGACATGCTGCACCTCAGAAAATCCAAATCCCATCGAGCTAAGCGCTCGAGAGACTTGAACCTCAGCACTGAAATAAATAGGACATGCTGGAGGGACAGATTCATAACCCAGAGGCTCCCTTCACTCTGGAATAAAATCCCAGCCCAGGTTAGGCAGAGTCCCTCATTGACTCTCTTCAAGAGGAATCTTGATGAGTGGATGGGAGATCGTAGATTTACTCCGGGTATCACTTCTGTGTCACTGTTAAGACAGATGCACAGTATACTAACCTCGAAAAAGGGCATAGCAAAATTCATTTTAAAATGGGTGGCAAAAGCCAAACACACTCTGGCTAGGCTTGTAAATGCCCTAGGGCAGATAGCCTAGTATGAACCTATGAACCTATAATTATGTCCTACAATCTCAGGACATTTGCCAAATTTAATATATTTGGTCAGGACACAATCGCCCAAAGTGGGACTGTCCCTCACAAAGTGGGACAGGTGGTAACCCTATCATTGGCTCATGTCCATAGCACATATTTGTAATAGTGTATAGGCATATACTCTCCATATCCTTTGTTCATAAAGTTTGGTCATGGCGGAAGGTGTGATTGCTATGGTCCATGTTATACTCATATATGAACACTTCAACCGCTGTTTACGGGATACCGATGGAATCCTGAAACCACACAGTTCCGACGCCCACAGTACCGGGCCCAGACTCCCATACCCCACATTACCGACAGCGACAGTAACTCGCAAAAGTAACATGAACATGGAAGACACACACACACACACAGACACACTGCTACCCACCACATCTAAACAAACCATCCTACACTACGTATGAGCAGGTGGGCAAGCCCCCTACACCCCCCATGTGGGTGTCTGCGCTCCCCACACCCCCCCTACTTTAATATTCTACCTCCTAGATTGCGCAAACAGATGCACAAAGCTAACCCGCGCTCACACATTACAGTCCCCCAGGAACACACACCACACTCATAACACACACTTACACACACTACAGCCCTCAGAAACACACTGACACACAGTAACCTACCTGAACCGCAACACCAGAAGCACTGACTAACTGTCCCTTAACATCGTGATTTTAAACCTCGCGCATCTGGTGTTTCGGTACTGAGTTTTTTTGGACTTTAAGCCTCGTGATTACGGGTGTCGGTATGTGGTAGGTATCCCATTTATATGTACCTCCATTGATAGGTAGATGTTGTTAACCTATCTATATATCTACATATATATGTATATCCCCATATATCGACATATATCTCTCTCTCTTTATAGATATGTTGATGTGTATATATATATATATATATATATATATATATATATATATATATAATATATATGTATATATATATATATATATATATATATATATATATATATATATATAGATATATATATATATATATATATATATATATATATATATATATATATATATATATATATATATATATATATATATATATATATATATATATATATATATATATATATATATATATATATATATATATATATATATATATATATATATATATATATATATATATATATATATATATATATATATATATATATATATATATATATAGATATAGATATATATATAACATACACGTTTCATTGGGTACATGCTGGTTTGTCCTATTTCCACACATTCCTACCTTTTGCGTTTTATCCTGTCAGTATACACAACTGCCATTGGTACATCTCAGGTAGCTTAGTGGTATGTTATTGTGAAGATTGTGTACATGGTTGCGTGTTCTAATCCTGGCAGTGGTATTTTACCTTTCAGAGCAGGCACTGGTAGTGCCAGGGTGATTACCGCACATTTCAGCAGTTGTGTGTTCCACATGTTTATTATTCTGTGGAATACTACCTATATATGCAAGCTGTGTTTAAGGTATACTATGTAACATGTAAACATCTGAGAAGAGTCCTGTCAGGGATGCTCTCCATTGTTTGGAACTACATCCCTGATTACATTATACAAAACCCCTCACTAACACTCCAGGGAATCCTTGCAGAGTGGATGGGTAATAGTGGATACACCCTAGGGATCCCACAATTGACTCTACTCCACAGAGGGACAGTTAGTTAATCAATGGGGTGGCGACAGCAGACACTTTTTGACTGTGCTTATGAGTGGCCTTGGGCAGTTAGGCATGTACCTACCTAAGTATCTATGAACCTCTACATACAGTATGGACACATGCTGATAGCTTAATTTACTGTTCAGGTATTGACTTACCTTGTGCCAATGGCAGTTGTTTGTACAATAGTTGAGTGGTACCTATGTAGGATGCACACAGTAGACCACCTATACATGACAATTTACATGTGGTCATGTGTGTGTGCCATCCATGTTTGCTGTGTGTGCAGGTGGAGAAGGGTGTCAGTCCATGAGTGCCTACACTGTCAGTATGTGTGCTATATGTTCCCTCTTTGCCAAGGCATGGGCATACTGGGCACGCCTCCGTCTGCCTACTGGGGCTAGCACAGGGTGTTCATGGTCTGAGTCCTTCTGTGCCTGTGGGTCCCTTGGCAATGGTGGTGGGCTGTGAGGGCCTTCACTATTCTGTCACTGCTGCAGCTGTTTCCACAGGATCATATTGTATAGCATGGCACATACTATGAAGATGTGGGCACACGTGCCTGGAGAGTACTGCAAGGCTCCACCAGATCTGTCCAAGCAATGGAACCATGATTTCAACACCCCAGACACATGCTCTGTGATGATTCTGGTTTCTCCGTGTGCCTCATTATGGCGTTCTTGCCTGGCTGTGTGTGCATTCCTGATGGGAGTTATCATCCATGGTTCCAGTGCATATTCAGCATCCCCCACCAGGTGGCCATATGGGATGTCCCCCCTGGCAAATACCTGATACAGCTGTGAGGCATGTCAGATGTGGGAGTCGTGATAGCTTCCAGGGCTGCCAGCACACACATCCATGATAATGCCCTGGGCATTGCACATGACCTGGCTGTTGATGGAGGGGTATCCCTTGCGGTTTATGTAGCGCCTTACCCTGCTCACCGGGTGGTGACTTGATGTGTATGTGCGTGCAGTCTATTGCACCCAGTACCTCCGGGTAGTCTGCCACACGGTGGAAGAGACACATATTGCTGGCCAACTCCTCCTGTGTTCGGGGGAAGTATATGTGCTCATTGGCATGTGGTAACATGGCATCCAGGAACTGGTGGAGTACCCTGGATGCTGATGGCTGTGAGATCCCCATGATATCCCCAGTTGGCCTATGGAAGGTACCTGTGGCTAGTATTCTCAAGCTTACACATACCTTCGTGTCCACAGGGATGGGTTCCCCTCTGTTACTTCTGGCTCTGAGGTGTGGCCGGCACAGCTCAACAAGTTGTTGTATGGTGTCCCTGTCCACCCTGTAATGCTCTACTATCTCCAGATCATGTAGCCCCTGTTAGGTTACCCTGGGTCTGAACACTCTTCTCCTCCTCCGGTGCCTGAGATGGTTGTCAGCATCACACTCCACACCACCATCAGTCTCCAACATATGCTGGTGAATCAAAGCTATGGCAGCCCCTAACATGTACATATTAAAAGTTCCCCGTCTGTATACACCAGTGGTGCAGAGTGTCTAGGAATACAAAAGTGTGTGTGTGGGGCTTTCACACCTTATACTATTGTGCAATGGATTACGCTGGTGTAATTGGGTGTGTATGTGCAATTCCAGCTGTGGGGTATCTTTATTATTGGTTTTACAGCAGGTACTGCTATTGTGTGGCCTTTGGTGTTGACTTACGCTTGGCTGTCATGATTCATCTATTGCTCTTTACTTCACTTTTCAACCCGATTTCCCTCCCATTGTCAGGCATGCATCCAGCTGCCGGCTTTCTTGTTTTGTCCTTCCACAACCCAGGATTGTGTTGGGAAATGTGTTATGTAACTGATATACTGCAAGTTTGCTTTGTTCTGCTGTGACAGTTCTCTTTTCTTTGCTGTACAGCACCTCCCCTTTCCTGTTCTGCAGGTAGCTGCTAGCAGCCTTGTTAGCTGCTGTCAATGGCCCAGTGTGAGTTCCTAGGTGTTAATTACTCATTTGTACTTCAATTACCATGCTGCAGCATTTCCTTACTGTCTTCCCGTATCCTTCCTGTTTCAGCCATGGTGCGCACCGTGCACAGCTGTTTACCAGGTTTTGAGCATGTTTTCATCCACGTTCACATGCACTTTCGGTTACCTTCTGT
>NC_056735.1:891036432-891037631 GCF_019279795.1 Protopterus annectens
GGAGGCATCACTCGGATGTAATGAGTTACTGTATTTTGTTTGAATTAGCTTTCATTGTGTACAGACAACTCCATAAATACATATTCACTGCTGTTCCACACATACTGTGAAATTCAGCAAAACATAGCTGTAGTTGTGTGATGTTCCTACTGGAGTTAGACCAATTTATGCAGTCTCAAAAAATGTGAATAAGAGACCACTTTAACTGCAGTAATGAAGACCTCATTTTCAGATAATCTGTATGTCCCTAAACTGCATATTCCTCGCACTTGTCATAACAATCTTTGCACCACTAGTGTCCTTTGGCAGCCCATGCATCATGTTGCATATACACCAAACCTCTTGGCTGTCCAGAATTTTTCAACATGTCTGTGATGTCACCACATTCATTTGCTCCAACTCTCGTAAAATTTTATATGTTCAGGTGAATCACTGGGGTTGCAGTCAGTCGTTAATGGCAGACGTTATAGTTCCATACTTCTTATTGATTAGAACATGCACATAGATGCAAAATCTGTTGTTTTATTCACTTTTTAAATGAATTACAGTAACATTTAAAATTGTCCCTGATTTTGGGCATTTGTCCTCCTATATTCTTTGGCACTGGCTAGAAATTATAGGATCATAGGATCATAGGAGGTTACTAGGGTATCAAGCCTGAAGTCATTTCAAGCCTAACTGTTTCATCCTAATGTAATACTATAAATACTCTAGTGAATAGCTAGGATTGTATGTAGTAATGACTACCCATGTCCAGGAGAGTTGCAGGGACTTGGTCTGGTAAAAATTTATGGTGCCCCATCCACTCATCCTGGTCTCTTTTGAACAGTGTCATAGTGGTGCTCTGCTTCACATGAATTGGCAGCATATTCCAAAGATGAGGCAGTTACTGAGAGACAAATCTGTCCCTCCAGCCGATCCTATTCAAGTCGCAGGCCATATTTAGGTCCCTGGAATGGGTAGCTCTAGTCCTGTTTGATTTACGGATGTGCAGCAAATTCATTAGGTTTGGGTCAGAGATTGTTCTGGTAGCCAGGCATAAGTCTCCATTAAAAAGTCTATATGATACTGGGTATAGTGACAGTGACTTTAGTCAGTCTGTGTAAGGCATGTGCTGGAATCCCTTGATATTCTTAGTTAGAAACCTCTGAGGTCTCTCAAATTGCTGCAGGTGCATTGTATGGTACATGCCATTATTA
>NC_056735.1:891038131-891103131 GCF_019279795.1 Protopterus annectens
GTTCCATAAATTAGCCTGTACGAAGGCTTGTCAGATTGATGGGATGTAGTAGTTTTCCAGGATCCAAGGTGGATTGCCCCTTGTAATAATGGGATAACTGTAGCTCTGTGCCACTCAGTGGGCACGAAACCCGAGGCGAGGCTATGATTAAACCATGACACCTCTAGGTGAGGTGCCAGTCCATATTATAGTTCATGTAGTACACAGCCCGGGATGTCATCTGGTCCCATGGATGCTGTATTATTAGCTTTGGAGAGTGTGTTTTTACCTGTGTGGCCATTATTACCGGAATCTGGCAATCTTCCGGTATTGAGATGGGCCATTTAGGGGGTGAGAGGGGGGGGTGAAGTTGGCACTGAATCGATCTGCCAGGATATTGGCAATATCCTTGGGATCAGTATATTTAATGCCATTCTGTTTTAGCTCAGAGCAGATCTGAGCATCGCCATTTAGATTCTTGACATAGTTATAGAATGCCTTCTGGTTGTCTTTGGAATCTTTGGCAATTTTATATTCGTAACTAGCTTTGGAGGATTTTATGAGGGATCTCAGTTTCTTACTGAGGCTGGTAAGGGAGATTTTTGCAGCCTGGGATTTTCCTCTTTCCTGCAACAGTTTCTTCCTTTTGTTGCAAAGTATTTTTTATGGCGGGGGACCACCAGATTGGCTTCCTTTTTTTGCATCCTGGGATCTTCCTCTTTTCTGCAACAGTTACTTCCTTTTGTTGTAAAGTTTTTTTATGGCAGGGGACCACCAGATTGGCTTCCTTTTTTTTGGATGTGAGCATCTTGGTTTTATTTGGGATGGCACGATTCATGCATCAGTGGATGTGCTCGTACAGTGCCCAGTGTGTAGGATTCAGCAGTTGAACTTTCAGCTCCCATCTGCATGGGTGTCATGAAGATTGTCACTTATGACTTGAGTAGCATGTGAAGTTGGCTTTGGAGAAGTTTGTTTATGGAGGGTTCCTTTCTGGGGGGTGGGGGTGGGATGTGGATGTTAAGGGTGATTAGCTTATGGTCAGACCTGACTAATGAGGCGGTGACCATAGGTGTGGAGAATCGATTTCCATGTTGGTAATGACCAGGTCTAGGATATTGGAGCCCTGGTGGGACTATGGGATTAGTTGATCCAGGGCGCTAAATTTATGAATTCCCAGAACCGCTTGGGCAAAGGTGTTTGGTACATGAGTAGTTTTCCCAGTTAATGCATGCAGGGTATTAAAATCACCCAGTATTAGGGTGTTTGGTTCTATCTTAATATTTTCCAGTATGTTTAGAAAGGTGTAGTGAGAATCTTGGGGTATAGTGGGGGATCTGTAGCAAGCTACAATTTGGATTGCAGTCTTACCTAGTGTTAGTTGCACCTGGAGAATTTCAGATGCATTGTGTTGGGCAACTAGCCTGGTGATGTGAATATCCTTGGTGAATATTGACACTCCTCCACCTTTAGTGTTTCCGTCCTGGTTTGGTGGCCGAAAAGTGTGGTAAGAGTTGTAGCCTGGTATTACAGGTGTGCTCTCTGGAGTCTTGAACCAGTAACTGTCAGGTGTCTGAAAATGCTTTTTACTTTGTGATGTGTTCAAATTTAAACAACAAGTTTCATGTATGTCAGAATATGTTTTACTACTAATTTGGGACTTTGGATTACCTTTCATTGTTAAGATTGAGAACTGGGGACAAACACAAGCATTCTAGCTTGACTGACACACTACTACCATAGCTGCATTACATCAGCCTTTTACATCATCTAACCCCACCCTTGGCCCCATCATATCACCCTCTCTATCAGGAGATTGGTTAGCTGCCCTTCAATCTGATCTCAACCAGCTTCTGGCCCTTTAACTCACTTGGCATCGAGCTATCTGGCCCTCTTTTGCACAGGTTTTACCACCTGGAATGTGAAGAGAAGAAACATTTGAACAGAAATGCCATCACTAATGGCTAGACCATGAGGAGGCTTGATAGTGAATACACCGGAGTGGAACACCATAGAGCCATAGAGCCATGCTCTGAGACCAGGGGCATTCTGCTTCTCATTATGGATACCCCACTATGATCATGCATAGATCTTCTAGCCACTTGGCCTGCATTTAGTATAATATCTGTAATTTTCAGTGCAGGGAAAATTTTTATCCCAGGGCCCCATTCCACATTACTGTAGTCTTTACACCATAGGTACAGTTGCCTATGCTCAAATACGATTTGAAATACTTATTTTCATTAAAAGTCGATTTCCCATGTTGGTAATGACCAGGTCTGGGATATTGGAGCCCCTGGTGGGACTATGGATTAGTTGATCCAGGGCGTTGGAATTTATGAATTCCAAGAACCGTTGGGCAAAGGTTTTGGTACATGAGTAGTTTTCCCAGTTAATGGCAGGGTAGTTAAAATCACCCAGTATTAGGGTGTTTGGTTCTATCTTAATATTTTCCAGTATGTTTAGAAAGGCGTAGCGAGAATCTTGGGGTATGGTGGGGGATCTGTAGCAGGCTCCAATTTGGATTGCAGTCTTACCTAGTGTTAGTTGCACCTGAGAATTTCAGACGATTGTGTTACGCCTAGCCTGGCGGTGTGAATATCCTTGGTGAATATTGTCACTCCTCCACCTTTAGTGTTTCCGCCCTGGTTTGCTGGCCGAAAGTGTGGTAAGAGTTGTAGCCTGGTATTGCAGGGGTGCTCTCTGGAGCCTTGAACCAGGCCTCAGTTACCACACAGATATCAATGTTCTCCATTTTTAGGAGTGCCTCGAGAGAGTGCATTTTGAGGTTTAGACTTCTAGCATTGAGTAGCATTACCTTCAGATTTTGCATGCTTGTACCTGTTACGGTGGTGGTTTTGTCCTTTGAACTTTGCCTAAAGAAGGCACTATAGGGGTGGCAAGAGCCGTAGCCAGTAACCTGAATCCCAGGGGTGACAGGTGCAGACCACCTCTGGCAAAGCATCGTGGTCTGTCAATCGTGGTCGCCCCAGGCAGACAGATACTGGATCCCCTTTGAATGACACCAGAAGCTTAGCCGATTGTTGAAGTCAATCATTTTGTCCTTATATCGTGGTATCATTCAGGGCTAAGGTCATACCTGCCTGGGCCACGTGATCCGAGAGCTCTTCCATGTCTCTTTTCATGGAGTCCGGGGAGGTATGCTCAAGTCATTCACTCCGACTGGACAATGACAGAGTCATATCTGTACTCTGTGGAGTGACTTGAGTGCATGCGTTATGTGGCGGGTCCTGGCACCCGGCAGGCAGCTGACTGTAATTTTCCTCCTTGTTCAACCTGGTGAGAGGGACATCAGTGTGCCGGACTATAGAGTCACCTATGACTAAAGTGTTGGGTACATTGTCTTGCCTTAGGGTCTGTTGCTGGGTGGCACACACTGGTGTTGAACTATGTGACACTTTGCTTGTGACTGGTGTCTGTTTGCGCTTCAGCTTCAGTGGTCCTTGTTGCTTGGGCAGGTTACAGTTAAGGGCCTCCGCATATGTGGATTTAGTGTTGCTATATGTGGGTGTTGGTGGTGCGGGTTTAGAAGGGCTGTGTGTTGCTTGAGGTGTAGTGTGGGTGTTAACCTTCTCCTCTTGACTGTCTAGCAGTCTTGGGTGGAGAGAGCTTTGCTTCCATTTTGGCTATGTAAGTGCATCTCACAGGTTGCAGTGTTGGGTGGTAGGAGTGAGGGTTGTCTGTGTACATTGCCCCAGTATGCCCAGATTCACCAGGTGGACAGGAGAAATCACCGAAGCTGACCCTTGGACATGCCTGGTTTGGTGCTTTTTATTTATTTGTTTGTGTAAAGTACAGGAGCTGTTTTCCTTACCCTAGCAAGGTACTTTGCAATTATAGGCTGTTTAGTGCCTACTATTAATTTCTCCTTATTAACAAGGAGAGCTGAGTGCTTGTATCAGTTTAAGGCCTCCTAGTGCTTTCCAGCAGGTTTTAGAGAAAGTGCTAGTCACAGGGATGCTTAAAGGTAAGACGAAACAAATGCACACTGCAGTGTGCACTAGAGAAGTTAGATGTGAAAGTAGGTAACTTAAGTTTTACCTGTTTAAAAAGTGAAGGTTTAGTGGAGAGTTACTATTTTTAACACAGCAGGATGGATTGAAAGGGTGGTCACTTTTGTATTCTGGTACTATGGAATACAGCAGGATGGCCAATAAATGAATAGCTGAAGGGGAGGGATTTCAAAATGCTGATTTTGTGATTACTCACACAAGCCAGTGAAAGTAAGAGAGGAAATGAGGTATGTGGTCAGATTAACATAAGAGGCAGGCAGCTAGAAAGACAGTGGCAATTAGCAAGACAGCAACTGTGACTGGGTGGGAGAGCGGGGGAAAAAATCTGCCTGACTCAGAAGACAGAGAGAGAGAGCTGTGGTCTCTTTGAAGTTTTAATATGCTGTTAAAGCAGAATGCAAGTAAAGCAGAAGGTAAAGAAAAGAAAGCACAGTATTGAAAATATGGAAAGGAAAAAAGTGATAGAAAATGCAAAACATAAAAGCAAAGTAAGCTTTCCTTGCCAGCAAAGTGCAGCAGAGTGCAGATGAGCCTTTGTGGTAAAGCTGTGAAATGTTTTATTTCAGCCCTGAAATGGAATAGTTAGAAAGACAGAAAGGAAGAGCAAGAAAGAAGAGCACGAAGAAAAAGAAGGAAGGAGGATAAAAATGCATGCACAGCCTTGTGCAAAGGGCAGAGACAGAAATGCATCGCTGGAGGAAAAGGTAAGGGGTGGTAAAAAAGATAAAACACCCCCCAGGCACACTAGAAGAATAGAAAGCCAATATTTCATTAATGTAAACTGAGGGAAGTGCACAAACGCAGTCCCCCACTACCATAAATTATGCAGTTGAGTTTCCCACATTTGGGGAAATCACAGGAGTCAACCCAACCGAAGTGTGCAATGGAAGAGCCTCGCCCTGGGGAAACCACCTTCTTGATCCCGGTATTCCCCCTGCCAAGTAAGTATGCGTTTGCTGCCGGAGAATGAGCAGGTCCAGTGGTGTAAGCGTCATTACCTGGGCGGTGAGTTGTTTTTACAATGGTGTATGAGGACAGTGACAAACCTGGGGTTGAACGCAAACCGTGGCTCTGTACCTTTACTGGAGCAGCAAGAAATTCCTGAGGAAAGTTCGGCATCTGCAGTGATATCCCATAGTGCTTTGTCCATGAAAATTTGCATTAGGTTTTGACTGCCTTTGCACTGAGAGAGAGCGAGCGGTGTTTTAAAATGGGAAGAGCTATTGAGTAAAGAGATGTAAATCAATGTAAGCTACAAAGAGCTACAATCTCTTCCTGCGTGTTTAAAAACAACGGGTGAAAAAGCTGCTTTGCTCGTCGTGGAATGCTTGAGCAGCTAGCATGCTTTGCTCAGCAGCTCTAACCAGACACACAGGCAGCAGCTGAACACAAAGGAGGCCCTCTAAGCTGTTGAAAGTGTACCTGCCGCCGTAATGACAATCCGATACCCCAAATGAAACGTGACTGACGGAGCAGAGCCTGCACGTCGCCTGTGAAAAAAAAAAAAGGAAAGGTGAGACTGTTCCCACAGCTTACCTTGACTTGGCCAAGGCTTCTGATACAATACCCCACTCAGCCATTATAGAGAAGCTCACTAATTTAGGCATAAACCTTTTTATCGCCCGCTGGATAGCCAACTGTCTCACCGATAGGACCCAGGAGGTCAAATTCGGTGGGGCCACCTCCACCAAAAGGCCAGTCAACAGCAGAGTCCTCCAGGGCTCAGCACTGGGCCCGCTCCTTTTTGGCATCTGTTTCTCTGAAACTAAGCAAAAGCTGAGGGTTAATGGCTGACTAAGTTTGCAGATAATTGCAAGCTGGGGGTTATGATCAGCCCCCCTGCAGACCTAGCATTCTTCAAGAAGGTCTATCTCTGACTAAGAAATGGTGCCAGAGCCATGGTCTTAAACTCAATGCTAAGAAACACATAACTGTACCCTTTGGGAAATCAACCATCCCGGCTAATTACCATGTTGATAATACACCCCTCAGAGTCGACTCAGTGGTCAGGGATCTGGGTATGCACATAGACAGTAGCCTTACCTTCGACCCCCAGGTGGCCACGGTGGTGAGGAAATCCTCTTACATTGCGGAGTTTACAAGGGCATGTCATCTAGGTCCAAAGAGGTCATTATCCAACTGCACTGCACCCTTATCAGACCAGTCACAGAATATAGTGCTACCTTTGGTATGTACCTGAGCAGCCAAATGCAGCAACTAAAGAGAGCACAAAGGTCCTTTACAAAAAGAAGTCAAGGCGTAACATTCCTGCCTTATGCGGAGCACCGTAAATCCCATGCCATCTACTCAGTCTCCTACATTAAAAGTTTTGTATAGTCTAAAGTTCACTACTTGGTGGATTTTTACTCCATGAACACAAAGAATAGTTTATATAGTTCAATAGTCATGTAACATTCATGGTAATTGAAACTCAAAGGTGCCAGATAAAATATCATATAAAATACTTGGCAGTGAAATGTAAGAAGTAAAATTGGTGTTGTTGAAATTAAAGAGTCAAAATAAAAATAACAATTATTGTAATAAAACTCATTTGGAAGTATCTCAGTGACATAAAGTTGGGGTTACAAATTTCAGTATGTTACTTTCTATCTCTCATTTTTTTAATTTCTCCAAATCTTTTGGGTTTCTAATACCACTACAGGAATGGGCCCCATACCTAAGTCAAAGTACAATTAAAGTTCATGAAATTAGTATTATTTCAGTCTTTGATGTCAGTCAGAAGTGCTCTTCACAGCACCCGCAGTGTGCCCAGTAATGACTCCTTCTGCAAATCATACGGAGTTATGTGTATTGGTGACATATCTAAATATGATTTTAGATTCCCAGTAATGAGTCCTACAATTCGTATGGAGTTACATGTAATGGCAACATATCTAAATATATGCTTTTTTATAAGACCCGTTGCTCCTACTAGTATTGGGACTGCCTGGGTATCTTTCTTCCACATTGCTCTCATTTCTGCCTGAATATCCTGATATTTTATGACTTTGTGTCTCTATATACAAGATACTGTAATCACTGGGTGTGGTGATTTCAACGATCAATGCTACTTTTGTCTTCTTTTCTTGGACCACTATATCTGGTTTTCTAGCATCTATCTTTTGAACTGTTGGTAATGGGTGATCCCATGTGATGTAGACTTCATCATTTTCTATGATTCTTTGTGGCTCATGTTTCCAGTGTGGCTTTGTAGCTCATGTTTCCAGTGTTTTTCAGCCACTTTAATATCATAATGATTGCACAACACAATCCCCAGTGCAACAGTCTTGCCACATTATTATGCTTTTCAGTATACTGTCCTTCTGCCATTAGTATGTCACAACCAGCAACAAGGTGTGCAACTGTTTCCAATTCTGTTTTACAAAACCTACATTTATCTGATTCTCCCACAAGTTCAATGGACTTTGTAAACCAACATGTACGTAGCCCACTATCTTGTGCCACCAATATTAACCTTTCATCTTTTGGTTTGAATTTGCCTTTCCTTAACCATGCCTGCTTTCGTTCCTGACCAACATGACGTTCTTCTAGATGTTTTCTATACTTGCAACTATATTTACGCATTTTCCACATTTTTTGCATTCTCATCTGATCCTTCACCTTATATTCTTTCTTTTGTTTTTTGACACATTCGGTTACTGTCTGATTTTTATCTATTTGTGGTTTAATTTCCAGTCCTGCTTGATGCCAGTATGCTTCTACTAGCCTAAGCCGGGAAGTCATCTTAAATTTATTCTCCTCATGTTTCAAAACTTTCACTACATTTGGGTCTTGTGAGGTCAGCAGATATGTGTGGAGTCCCACGACTGTAGATCTATACATGTAATCAGTTTCAAAGAGGCCAATCCCTCCTTCAAAACAGGGAATATATAATCTTGGTATGCACTGATTTTTATAAATCATTTGGAGAGCATGAAGCATCCTTCTTGTTTTCATATCTAATCTATCCAACACATTTTGGGACCAGTCAATCACTCCAAAACTGTAAGTAAGTAAAGGAAGAGAAAATTGGTTTACAGCTTGGATTTTGTTCCTAGATGTCAACGCTGTTTTCAGGATTAATTTAAGTCTTCTAAAGTATTCCTTACTAAGTTTTATTCACATTTGTTCATGTTGTATTGTTGATCCTTCATCAATTCCCAAATATTTATACACACCCTCTTGCTCAAGTTCTTTTATATCACATTCTTGTCTCAACCTGATGTTTTCTTGGTGCTGCAGTTTTCCTGCTTTAAAGGTTGCTTTTACACATTTATCAAGACCATGACATTCTTATATCATCTGAAAAAGTTTTGGCAACTTGCAGTTGTGCTTTCAGTTCCTCATCTGATGAGCTATACAGTTTTAAATCATTGACAGAGAGAAGATGGGAAGTCTTTACACTTTCTTTTCTAAAAACCAACTTATAGCCATGGCCTAAACTGTTAAGTAGACAGATTAATAGGTTAAGGGCAAGGCAGAATAGCAAGTGACAGAGAGTCACCCAGGAATATCCCCCTTTGAAATGTTATCCCTGGAATAATAATGTGTCCTTTATCATGGCTTAATTACAAAGTGGTTTGTCACTGTTTCATGGTCAATGTAATGTAGTTGATCAGTGTAGGGGGCATCTTATACATTTTTAAGCACTCTTTTATCCATGAATGTGGGATATTATCAAATGCGTTTTTGTAGTCAATCCATCCCATACTTAGATTCTTCCCCTATTTACAGCTCTCCACTATGACTTTACTTAACAACAAATGATCCTTTGTTCCATATGACTTTCTTTTATTGTCCTTTTGTTCTACTGCCATAATTGAGTTTTCTTCTAAGTGAGTATAAACATACATCAATTCCAGTGTATAGTTTATACATCACTGGAAGGCAAATTACTGGTGTATAATTTTTAGGGTAGCTTGCAGGTTCACTCTTAAGTAGGAGCATTGCTTTTCCTCTTGTTAGCCAGGTTGGTATCTGTTCAGGGTGTGCATATAAATAGTTCTTACTCATGGCTAAATCTTATAGGTTCGTAGGTTCATAGTTGTTTACTAGGCTAATGACTACAAGGGCCTTTTTAAGCCTAGCCATGCATCCCAAAACTCTGACAAGTCCTGATACCCTTGATAAGTGTAAGCATGGGCCTGGGAGATGAACCATTTACAGGTTACCTCTGTCCATTAGAAACATAGGTGCCAAACCAGGGATGAATTGCCAGTTTCCCATTCAATTGTCCAAGCTGCACTTGAATTGGCTTAGGGAGGAACGCTGCTTCACATGGATGGGGAGCCTGGTCCATAGACGGGGTAGTCTCTGGGATACATACCTATCTCTCCAGCAAGTCCTATTTATATATCACAGGCAAGGTTTAAGTCTTTAGAACAGGTAATTCTGGTGCTGTTTGTTTTGTAGATATGCAGGAGGTCCATCAGACTGGGGTCTGACTATGCCCTGTATGCCAGGCATAGATCTCCCCTCAAAAGCCTGTAGGAGAAAGAATACAGAGATAGTGCCTTGAGGCAGCCTGTTTGTTACAAATAAATCAAAGAAATGCTACAGTTTATACCCTGCCTGCATGGAGTACAGTATTCATATTTTGCTTAAAAAAAACTTCTGTTTAAACTGTGGAAAACTACTTGCTACAAATGTAACAAACAGTTGCTACAGTTTACATCTTGCCTGCACGGAGCACTATAGCACTCAGGTTTGACTGCAAATGCAATACTGCCTTATAAAAGCCTTTAGACAATGGGCTTACTGTACTTTGGTACCCTGATTTGTGAACGAGCTTTCTCCAGCGGGGTATTAATTTACAAGTAATGTCCATTGAAAAACGAGTTCACCACTTCACAGCAGGATATCAAGCACCGTGGAGCTCAGACTACTAAATAAATTAGCGTCTGCTATTACTTTTGCACTCACTAAGCAGCGCTTTCACTGATTAGTGAGTGGAAAAAATAAATAAATAAATAAAATAATCGGAAAGAAGAGTATATGTGTGTATGTATGTGTGTATGCATGCATTTATTTGTCTGTCTGTGTGTGTGAGTGAATGCGTGTATGAAAGCATAGGAGACTGTGTGTGTGTGTGTGTGTGTGTGTGTGTGTGTGTGTGTGTGTGTGTGTGTGTGTGTGTGTGAGAAAAAGAGAGAGACTGAGAGCGATTGTGTGAGTGAATGTGTGCATGAATGCAGAAGTGACTGTGTGTGTTTGAGAACGAAAGAGAGACCAAGAGAGATGAGAGATCATTAGTGAGTGAGTGCATGTACACATGCAGAAGTGACTGCATTTATGAGAGATATGGAGAGAGTGACAGTGATCTTGTATGAGTGCATGTATGAAAGCAGAGAAGACTGTGTGTGTGTGGGTGCGTGCGTGCGTGCGTGTGTGTGTGTGTGTGTGTGGGCGCGTGCGTGCGTGTGTGTGTGTGTGTGTGTGTGTGTGTGTGTGCGTGTGTGTGCGTGTGTGCGTGTGTGTGTGTGTGTGTGTGTGTGTGTGTGTGTGTGTGTGTGTGTGTGTGTGTGTGTGTGTGAGAGAGAGAGATTGAGATCCATAGACAGTGAGAGCAGTCTTGAGTGAATGTGTGTACGAAAGCAGAAGTGACTGTATATGAGAGGGAGAGAATGTTCTCTCTGTAAAATTATTATGTTTTACTTACATAATTCTTTTGTTTAAGACCTATATTTTTTATATCTTTTTTATGTAAAATTCTTCCTCCAACACCATTAACAGAAACTGCAGAAGGTTTGAAAGAGTAGGCAGAGGAACCATTTTACATCAAAAATATACAAAAAATATAGTACTTAAAAATAATAAGCAAGTAAAACACAAACAATTTACAGAGAGGCCATTCTCTAAGCACAATAATGCCCTCCAGGATGTGTGCTAATGTGTAATTAGCTCCCTTCCAGGGGTGTAAAGGCCCTCTGCCTGCTGCATAGGGCCTCATAACACCCCTGGGCAAGTGTTAATTACACATTAACACACGCCCTGTCATGCATTATCGCTTGCATATTGCATTAAACTTTGCTTCTCAAGTGGTTGCCCCTCTTGCCCTGCCCTAGGTACACAACTGATTTCTGCTCCCAGACCAATGGAATAAGTTATCATGTACCGAGCACAAACTGGCCCCATAGTCACACACTGTGTTTGCTGACAGAATTCCCTTGAAAGGAACTGGTTCTAAAAGATAAGTTCAAAGCACCAACATGCAATCACACTAATTAATTTATTTTGATAATTTCTGTACTGAGCAACAGGTGTACCATATCACAGTGTACTCACTCTTAGACATAAGGTTATTTCTTTTTTTAATACATTTTAAAAACTTACTTAGGTCACCAATGATTCTTTACTCTTTTCTGGTCTGTGTTTCTGAAAGGTAAGTTTACCACTGACATTATGAAGTCATTCAATGTAGATTTCCTCTGTTACAATCTGGTAGCATGTGTGATGAAACAGAAAAATTCCAGAAGAATGCCTTTTTCAAAAAAGATGTGAACAACTAGAATTCCTGTTTTATTTGCAGATTTTACTGGTACATCTACTACTAGCTGTCTATAATTGCTTGCCGTGAGGAAAAAGATGTAAGAAAATATTTTTGTTTTTAAAGAAGTCAAATGATAGTGTATACTGTAGAAATGCTCCAAATAATTGTTCAATGTATACAAAATACAGGAACATAATACATTTGCCACTGCTTGCTTTTATTTCTTTATTTAAAACTGGACTGGCAGCATTACAGCAAATTGCCCATTTAACTTTTTGTAAATCTCACTGGACAAGTCTTTTTCAGCATAACTACTGTTTCTCAACAATTAGAGTGATTCTTTGTTTATTTTGTGTGTCTTCTCTGCCTTCTTTCGATGACATTTATCCATAATCCCAAGACTGTGACAGACAATAGATACAGCTATGCCTTGTCATAAGCAAAGGTCATAGTGTACAGTGTATTTAAACTGCTGAAGGCACACTTTTGCTGTGTTTATTTATCTGGTGGTGCCCTGCATTATGATTCTGGCACCTGTGCTATGATATCCTCAGTATGTGCAATGTGTACACTATGATAATGAGAAAGCAGTTGCATCAAAGAAGCCATATAGAGGTGGAACATCTCCCAGTGCAGCAGGCAGCAGAGGGTGACCCAGAAGAGGAGTCAGTAGCAGATGAGGGGATTAACATGCTAGATGGAGGAACAGTATGCCATGGTACTGGGAAAGAGGCGGCAGCTGACAAAATCTTTTGCCCATAGTAAAGCATATACACTACTGTATAATGTGATTAATAAAAGTGGTATATAAATAATGATTGTATCAAAAGAGGTATTTGGGGTAGGTATAAGTAGCTAGTTAATATATTATTTTTTTTTCTTTAAATGGTAATAATACCTTACAATAGAGATTTGCTTAATTAATAGTTGGAACATAAGCTGTAGAGCAATAGCAGTGTTTGTTAGGGAATGTTTAGTTTAGACTTTGTAGTAGCTAAGTTAGAATATATAGGTTGTAAGTTTAGGAAATGTTTTAAGTTTTATTACGTGAAGCTTTTAAATATGTTTGTGTTTTTAACCTTGTTCATGTTTTTTTACATACCAGACCTATATAAGTCCTGGTCCAGGGGTAAAGTGGGTAGGCACTGGCTGGGGACGGGATGTAGGAAATGCTTCCAGATTATGTTTAGTATGCAGTTAATACATATCCATTGGATAATTTCCCTTTTATACTATTATTGGATAATTAGACCTGTCAATGTGGGAATTAGACTCATGGAACGTTAAAGGGCTCCAGAACTTGAAGAAGAGGAAGCTGTTACTACACATATTGCTACAGGACAAAGCACTGTTTGCATTTTTACAAGAAACACACTTGTTAAATGATCAGTAGGATGATATTAGGAAAAAGAACTGGATTAGAGCGGTAGTGGCATCAGAAGGTAAGACAAACAGTGCTGGAGTAGCTATAATTATTAAAACTCAATACAAAGACAAGATTTTAGACTCTAAAGTGGATCAAAATGGGCGATGGTGTTATGTTATTTTATCGGATAATGCGTTTGATAAACCTCTTTTACTTTTGAATATATATGCACCATGTAATGACCAACAAAGTTTCATAACATCATTATATACAATCTTAACACAGTATGATGGTTATTATTTTATTGTGGGTGGAGATTGGAATACCTAACAAAATCCAAAGTTGGATAGGTCTTGTCCACAAAGAGCATTTAATAAGCAGGCCAGGATAGCATTAAATGACTTCAAGGAAGATGTTAAATTATATGACCCCTTTTGTTATGCACATAATATTAATAATGCAATTAAGTATACCTTCTATTCACCATGCCGCAAAATGTGGTCTAGGATACATTTTTTCTTGATATCCAAAGCATTAATTAATTTGGAACCAGTAGTGGTTATACATACTCGATATCTATCGGATCACTCAAAAATTTCATTAAGGTTTTCTAAAGATTTAAAAGATACAAGAATGCATAGAGGTTATAACTGGTCACTTAATCCAAATCTGTTAAATAAAAAGGATATAATAGATGGAATTGTAAAATATCTGAAAGGTTTAACAGATAGGATGAAGCTTCAGGAACATACTCCTGATATTGAATGGGCAGCAGCTAAATCTCAAATTAGAGGATTTCTTTTGCAAAAGCCTCATATTATAAGAAAAGGCAAAACAATGATATTCAAAAATTAGAAACAAAAGTGAAGCTACTCGAGAAAGAACTGATTCAGAATTTTAATGCTCAAACAGAGAAGGAAATGTTGAAATGTCAAAGGGATCTCTTCTTGCTGCATAATAGTAGAGTAACACTTCAGGAGCATAGGTGTTTAGTGAAATATGCCAATAATGTTCAAATACCATCAAAAGCGTTGGCAAGGATTATAAATCAATCGAAAACAACAGTACATATTTCGGAAATACAATGCAATGACACAGTGTATTCTAAAACTGAGGATATTATTGATATTTTCGAAAAATCTATACCAAGGTTTATGAGGGTCAAATTGATAGGTCTATACATAAACAGAATAAAAGATTCTTGCAAAAATTAATTTTCCAAAATTAGAAGAGAGTCTGCAAGGTGATCTGATTAAACCTATATCTTCAGAGGAAATAGTATATGTAATTCAACATATGAAAGTACATAAGTCACCAGGTCCTGATGGTTTGACAGTTGAATTTTATAAAGAGTTTGCTGATAGTTTTGGTAAAATATTATCTCATGTATTTAACTACATAATCAGAAATAAAATTAGTGACCCTCACCTTAATGCGTCAAAAACAATCTTTATACATAAAGCTAATTCAGACCCCCAAAGCCCGGATAATTATAGGCCACTAGCATTAATAAATGTGGATATGAAAATTCTCACTACCATTATAGCATGTAGATTAAAAAAGATTATGATCCATTTAATTTCTAAGGAACAGGCTGGATTTATGGCAACTAGACAAACTAGTGATAACACACTTACACTACATAATATGATGATGTATGCTAAACAAAACAACTCTAATATTTATGCCCTTATAGTAGATGCTCAGAAAGCATTTGATAGAGTGGATATAAACTTTTTGTTTGATGTGTTGCCTTATTTCAATATGCCACAGGAATTTATTCAGATACTACAAATATTATATAGTAATCCATATACTACGTTGTATATTAATAGGAGTTATTCTAAAAGAATACAGATTAAAAATGGTACACGGCAGGGTTGCCCTTTGTCCCCCTTATTGTTTAACCTTTATTTAGAACCTCTATTTTTATATATTAAGCAAAATTTGTATCATAATGCACCAATACTTTATAGGAATAAATTAGTAATGTCAGCATTTGCTGATGATCTTATTATTTATTGTACAACCCCAATTTCTGATAGTGAAAAGATATTAAATGTTATAAATGAATTTTCAGAAGTCTCTAATTATAAAATTAATTTTCCGTTAAGAACCCCTAAACCTTTTTCATTAATGTCCCTGTTGGGGAAGATATCATGTAAAGAAAATATCAAATATTTGGGTATTAGCTTCTCTACGGATAATAGGGACTTTTATAGTAATAATATTAAATGAGTATGGGAACTAATAGTAGCTGATTGTGGCAGATGGAGGAATTTAAGACTACCGGTATTGGCAAAAGTATCAATAGTGAAAATGAATATATTACCACGAATGTTATATATCTTTAGGTCTGCTCAAGTATCAATTACAAAGACAGTTTTTAAACAAATTCATAAAGATCTAGCTAAATTTATTTGGGAGCCAAAGAAAACTAGAATATCGTATGAGAAATTAATGACCCCGAAGAGTAGAGGAGGACTTGAGTTACCAAATTTTGAATTATACTATTTAATTGTGAATGCCAACAGGTGTTTAAGAATTGCTAATTACGAGGTAATTAATACAAAGTGGATACCAACTTGGGTGGTCTTGAATTACAAGCATATTCTAGATCGGAACATAAATCCTAAAGCTTTACCCTTTTGGATAAAAGTAGTTTGATAAAGTATGGGATTATGGACCACTTAAAAACATATGTGTCATCTTTGCAAAATTTATTCCAATCAGTAGACTTGTTGTAATATATGATGTTTTTTCAGCCTTTCCATAGGAATCCCAATTTTAAACTAAATAATCAGTTGATTGATCTTAGTAAATTCCCATTAATAGTTAATTTGACTCTGATTGATGTTTTTAATAAATTTAATTTATCGGCTTCGCAAGTTAGGCAGGAATTGAATCTTCCTAAGAGTTATATGGTTGTCATGAGACAAATCAGAGAACTTGCTCTGAGTCATTTTGAAAACTTTAAACCGGTAGTTGGAATTGTGGATAAATGCTCTGAATTGTGGCAGGCTCTCCAACAGGAGGTCAAATTTATAACAACAACAAATAAATTAATTAAAGATTTAAAATTCCAGGATAAAATTCTGTTGTCAGGGTATTGGGTAAACAAAATGACAGTAGCAGATAATCAGGTATTAAAAGTAATTGATTTAACAATAAAATCGGTCTCTTTTCAAAAGTTGATGTATACGCAGTTGATGATTTGGAATAATGCTTATTATACTCGTCTTAGGTTACATAAATTTAATCCTAGGAATTCTCCAACTTGTCCATATTGCACAAATCAAACGGCGGATCTTCTTCATATGTTCTGGAGCTGCAAGTGTATATATAAACTTTGGAACTCTCTTAGAACACAACTACAAAAGATGGGTTATCAAAGTTCAACGTTATCATGGGAATTTATGATTCCACATGTTCCTCCAAGAGAGCTCCCTAGGTCACAAACTATAATATGTATGAATATTTTTTTGCTGATGAAGTTATATATAGCTACAAACTGGTTAGAACCAGATAAGACATCATGGGATAATTTCAAGCTTGTGGCTATAAAGCATATATTAGCACATAAATTACTCCTGAAGCAAAGTAACAAAAATATTAATAACCCGAAAATATGGGAAAAGGTTTTTAACATTATATTAGCATAATACTGTTATTAGGAATATATTAAAGTTTGGATGTATATGTGGAGGAAACAATGTTTTGAAAATATGTATGATATGTATGGACGCAAAGTACTTCTACAAATGTTTTGGCTTTGTTTTTTTTCCCTGGTGTCTTCTTTTTTGGAATAATGACGATTTTTATATGGAAGCATTTCATGTAGATATTGTATATAGCTTTGATAGTAATAGTAGTGAATTATGTGTGTGATTTTATTGTATTTTGAAAATATATATCAATAAAAATTTATTATGGAAAAAAAAAGAAAAATGCATACTATTGCAAAACCTGTTTTACGATCAAATTTCTAAGTGTATAAGAGCAATATTCAAAATATGTCTCTTTTTTGAGCCTTTGTACTTTATTATTTTGGGATTTGTCTAAGCTTCTTTTGCTAAGAAGTTGAGAAATATGCCTCAGGAATTCCCTATTCAGCTTGTATGCACATCCACATTCAGGGTTGCTGTGTAAGTGGTAGTGCAGTGTGACTGTGACCTTTGCCTTCCATATCTCCATGTCTCTTTCACTAGAGGTAGAGGTGGAATGGCTGTATGAGGCATGCCTGCATTGTCAGACATGAGCAATGAGGAACTATTTCACCCCAGAAGGTGATTTATTTAATTGAAAATGCCACTTATGTGGGGCACACACTCTTTTAGGTCATCACTCACATCCTGTGATACCTGTATAATTTTTGCAAGGTTTACTACCATAAGGTCAGTGTTCACAAGACATTTCAACCTAAAATATTGAAGCAGATGTAACAGAATGTTGAGAAGGTCAGAATTTCGGGAACACACTTTCTTAAGCAAATTCAACCTTTCTTGACATCCATAGACTGCAGTCAAACACTGCATACCACGTGATGAAACCCCCCCCCATGTGCGGGGGCTACACCCCCACAGATTAAATATTCCAACTACAAGATCACATTACAGTGGGGAAAAGGGCAAATTTCCTGATCTGCACAGTACAGTGATCTCTTGTCAGAAGGCCGACCACATATGTGCAAATGCACAATGCATGCACTAAACCAAGACTCACACAAATGAAGGTTCAACAACACGGGTTCAGCTAACCAAATTTTGGCATCCCATGGTCATCGGACATTCACTCAGAATTCTAATAGTAAACCTCTTTGCAAGCCTCCACAATGGGCTTGCACATTGACTGGGTTAGACCTACTTACATAACTAGTTCTGGGGGTGGATGGCACAGACATCAGGCATCAGGCACATACTCACATGATCCTCCCCATGCCCTGCGCAGCTTGTGCAGAGATCAGTGGCTGAGTCACTAATGGGTGGCACACTGCACTCACTGTGTATGCCTGCACCAACTTGTCATTTTTCTGTTGTCTCTGTCTGCCTTGGGTGGTAACTGTGGAGACCATAGAAAGAGTGTATGTCCCTTGCCTCAGAAAGGGATCGGGTCTTTATACTCCCCGTGTCCAGCACTATTATTGCACTCTCTAACTATACCAGCTGGTTCCTGCTATCCTACTTAGAGTTGGACCTTTCTCCAACATCAGGCAGTAGGAGCTCCGTAGTGGTGGAGATGGATAAAGCATCATCTGTGAAGACAGCAAAGCATAAAACCTAGAATAATTAAAACTCCTCATTTTTATGTCCCATGTGCAGAATTAATAGGCGTGGTCTTGGCTTTTGATTGGCCAGATTGTCACATAATGTTCAGATTTTTGTTTCATATTTTTGGGCTGTTCCTCATAAAATATATGGTTTTCTAGCATATCGAAGGGAGGAGTGAAGTCACTAAATAATGTCAGATATTTGAGTGTCAGACTTCACAAATTTCTCTACCAAAAGTAGACGAAACACATGAAGTCATTGACATGTGCTGTAATAAAGGTGTCAGGCATTAACAATGAATACTCTCTGGGCACACTGCATCTTGGTTCCTAGGTATAATGCCCCATCATCAAAGCATTAAGAGTCCAGTTCTTCATGAAGAGATGCAAGAAACTTCTCTGTCTCTGCCAGTACTGGTTTCACTGAAGGCCCACCTCCAGTTGCAGTAACTTACTGTGCAAGGCAGAAAGTACAATTTTAAAAATCACAGAGAATGTCAGTATCCATATGTCTGAAGAGCTCATAGGTATGGTTCTGACCACTGACAACATTAACACTGATGGCAAGATACTGCCAAGTACAGTCACAGTAGGGCTGGTCAGCAGTCTCCTACGCAAGCACCAGTCAGTCATGGAGATGGACAGTCAGCACTGAGACTTTATTGTCCATGAGAGAATTTACCCTTTCTTGCTATATTTGTGACAGACATGTTCCTGTGTGGTGACTGAATATAAAATGTGAGTTATTTTTGATGTAAGAATGCCACTAAGAACTAATTGTCAAAGTAGACTTGCAAAAGTGTACTACCCACCCTGTAAAATTGTTTGGGAATGCTAAAATTTACACATAACACTAAGCTGTATGTCCTTAAAATACTACAAGGCATAGCTTAACCCACCAAAATTCAGCCAATTCACTTACCACCATCGATCCACCCAAAAATACACCCCCAATATGCAGAATGTAGGGGAATATGTGCTATGCAATACGTACTTTTCTATAGTCAACCCCCTGTTGTACACCTGCTACAGTCCCCATCTATGCCGTCACAGTAAAGCAGATGCAATGTAGAGATCAGCTCAAGTTATACCAGTATTTTATGTGCCAGTGAGCAACCTTACCAGACAAGTAATGCATCTTAAAACATATACGTCAACTGACTTCTTTTGCTCATATCAGCGAACATTAACCTATAATACAGCCAAAGAGCATACAAGCAAGGTTACAACACACATAAGGTATGTTAATACCTGATGACTAAAATGAATAAGCATTTTCAGCATGTCTCTGTAACAACGATTTGTGCACTGGACAACACTAAGAATACAACTGACCCTTCCCTTTATACATTGGCAAGTTACTGTTAAAACATATCTGCATCCCAGCATACCATAAGGCAGTGTTGGCATGACACCTTTAAATGCTGCATTACAGAACTGCTCAGGGTTTTGCCTCCCATCAAAAGTCACAGTACTTGTGTATAACCTTTGTGCTTACTCAGGTACTTTACTCTTGTTAAACTCTAAATACTTCATTTAAATACTGCACCAAAGGAACCGTAAGGAAAATCTTTCACTTACCTTCAGTTATTTGTTTTCCTGCTTTTCTCACAGTCATTCATAGGGTCATAGGTTCATAGGTAGGTACTAGGCTATCGGCCCAAGGGCCTAAATAAGCCTAGCCAACAAGGTTCCCTGGCTTACGCCACCCAAGAAAGTTAATTTCCTGTGCCCCTGTCGAGCAGAGCCACAGAAGTGATCCCCGGGGTGTATTTTCTATTTCCCATCCACTCATCAAGATTTTTCTTGAAGAATGCTAATGAGTAACTTTGCTTGACATAGATGGGTAGCTTGTTCCAGAGTATAGGAAGTCTTTGAGAAAGGAATCTATCCCTCCAGCATGTCCTGTTCATTGTGGTGACAAGGTTTAGGTCCCTAGAGTGTGTAGCTCGGAGGGATTGGGATTTCTTTAGATGTAGCATGTCCAACAGTTCTGGGTTTAACATAGCTTTATATGTTAGGCAGAGATCTCCTCAGAGTAGGCGATATGCTACAGAGCAAAGCTGGAGTTTTTTGAGATGGTCAGTGTAGGGCATCTGTTTGAGGCCAGTAATCCTCTTTGTGAGGTACTTCTGTGGCCTTTCCAGCTGCTGCAGATGTCTTGTAAGGTACATTCCAAAAGGGGTGTTGTACTCTATAATGGGTCTAATGAGTGCCGAGTAGAGGGGAGCAATGACCTCTTTTTTCCTGGATGAGAACCCTTTTGTGATGAGGTGTGCCACATAGAAGGATTTCCTGACTACTGTGGCAATGTGATTATCAAAGGAGAGACTACTGTCCACCTGGGTCCCAAGGTCTCTTATCACACATTCGGCATTAAGTAGACTGCCATTTATATGGTAGTTCATGGGTACAGAGTTTACCAAAGGGGATGGCAATGCACTTTTTGGCACTGAGCTTGAGGCCATGCCTCTGACACCAGGCATCTGTCTCAGTGAGGCCCTTCTGTAGGATGTCCACATCATTTGGGGACTCAACTATGGCTCCTAGTTTGCAGTCATCTGCAAACTTTGTTAGCCAGAGGTTGTCTGTGTTAGCCTGTACTTCAGAGAAGTAGATACCAAACAGGAGAGATCCCAGGACTGAATCCTGTGGTACTCCACTTGTCACTGGTTTGAAGTCAGATTTGGAGTCTGCAACTTTTACAGTGTGGGTTCTGTCAGTGAGATAGTTGGCAACCCATCTTGTGATGTAGACATTTATACCTAGTTTAGTGAGTTTAGCTATAATTCCAGAATGGGGGGTGGTGTCAAAAGCCTTGGCGAGGTCAAGATAGGCTGTGTGAACCACCTTACCCTTATCTACAGCTTTGGTGACTGCCTCAAAAAAGTCGATCAGGTTCAGAAGGCATGATCTGCCTTTCACAAACCCAAACTGGGTGGGGTCTAGAATTTGGAGGTTACCAATGTCTTTGCTTATGAGTTTCATGATGATACATTCCATGGCCTTGCAGACCAGGCTCATCAGGCTAATCGGGCAATAGTTCCCAGAATCAGTGGTGGCTCCCCCTTTGTGGAGTGGGATAACTGTTGCTGTGCGCCATTCAGTGGGCACAAAGCCTGGTGTGAGACTATGACTGAACATGGTGCTTAGGTGGGGAGCCAGTTCGTTCTGAAGTTCATGTAAAATGCAGCCTGGGATGTTGTCTAGTCCCATGGATGCTGTGTTTTTGGTTTTAGAGAGTGCAGCTTTTACCTGCATAGATGTGATTACAGGGACTCTGCATTCTTCCTGTATAGATATGGGCCCTTTAGGGGGTGAGAGGGGGGTAAAGTTAGCACTGAACCTATCTGCCAGGATGTTTGCAATATCAGTTGGCTCTGTAATTTTGTGCTGTTGTGCTGTAACTCAGAGCAGATCTGGATGTTGCCATTGAGATTCTTGACATAGCTATAGAATGCTTTGTGGTTGCCCTTAGAATCAGTGGCGATTTTGTTTTCATAGCTAGCTTTGGAGGATTTTATAAGGGATCTCAGCTTCTTACTGAGGCTGACCAGGAAGCTCCTCCACTCATGGGATTTTACTATCTTTTGCAACAGTTTCTTCCTTCTGTTGTAGAGTTTGTTTATGGTAGGGGACCACCAGATTGGCTTCCTTTTTTTTTGGAGGATAGCGTCTTGGTTCTGTTTGGGATAGCAAGATCCATGCACTTGTGTAAGTGCTTATAGAGTGCATTTGTGCAGGATTCAGCAGTCATAACTGTATTGTCCATCTGCATGGCTATCATAAAGTTCACCACTTCTGTCATAAGATGCATGAAGTTGACTTTGGAGAAATTTTTTACTGTGGTTTCCTTAATCATGGATGGGGGAGGGATGCGGATATCTAGGGTGATTAACTTATGGTCAGATCTGACCAATGAGGAGTTGACTTCAGGTGTGGAACACTGGTCACTCATGTTGGTAATGACTAGGTCTAAGATATTGTTGCCCCTGGTGGGGGTGTGGATAGGCTGATCGAGGGTATTGGAATTTATGAATTCCAGAAAGCATTGAGTGAAGGAGTTGGTGCATGAGTAGTTTTCCCAGTTAATGGTGGGGTAGTTGAAATCGCCCATTATTAGGGTGTTTGGCTGAACCCTAATATTTTCTAGTATATCAAGAAAAGAGGAGTGGGAATCCTGAGACATGGCGGGGGATCTGTAGCAAGCTACAGTTTGGATTGCAGTTTTGCCCAGAGTTAGTTGCACTTGGATAACCTCGGATGCATTATGCTGCGCAACTAGCCTGGAGGTGTAGATATCCTTAATGAATATGGACACACCTCTGGCTTTGGTGTTCTGGTCCAGGTTAGATGGCCGAAAAGTGTGGTATGAGTTATAGCCTGGTAATGCAGGGGTGCTCTCTAGAGCCTTGAACCAGGTCTCAGTCACTGCACAGATATCGATGTCAGCTTTCATGGGTGTAGATGCGTCACTAATCAGTGCCTTATGCTCTCCTTCATAACATGATCAGCTTAAATGCAGATGCTGGGGTTTATATTGAATGTATGTGGCTCCCTGAGTGAGATGATTTTGCAAATCAGGACTCACTTTTTGAATGTCTCTGAATTGTTCATTCTTCACATTATGCCTGGAGGCAGAATTTTGCTTAGAAGTTTATATGGCATTGTATATACATACATGCACACACAGACACACACACACACACACACACACACACACACACACACACACACACACACACACACACACACACACACACACACACACACTTGAGCACTTCTCAGGTACATTGAGCTTGCAATGGCATCTTAATCTCAACAGGAGATTCTCTGCAATTTATGGCTGAAGCCTGGCAGAAAAAGAGGTGATACAGACCACTGTATTTGTCCTAGTTGAATTACATGGTTTAAAACACAGCTGTAATTGCCATAGTTCCCACCTTCCATTCTCTTACTGAACATATACAAAATGGTGTGGTCCATTTCCCACTCTTCCACTGGTCATACTACTTAGGTGCTTTATGTTATGCGGTAATGATTAGAATGGAAAATGGGTATGACCATGGAATACCATGTATTATTCTCTGGTATGAGACCAAAAGTATGGCCATAGTTTCTAGAAATACTCTTTCATTCAGGGTGCCTGCAGAGTAAGTGTTTCCTGTTCTTACAGAGATCACCAGGAGCATTTGCTCGTAGACTCCTATGAAGGATCCCAATATAAGGTGGATGCCTGGAACTGTCTCACTAGGGTGGTTACTAATACCACAAGCATTCCCCAAACTGGTGAGCAGTGTCGTCACCAATAGTGACCTTCAGAGGTGCCATCCACACCTTCTTCAATAGGGCCACGAAAGGTCATGGTGAGGGCACTTGAGATGTATTGTACATATGGGTTATATTTTTTTCCTATCCTACCATGGTGGACAGTACAATAATTAAATCTCTACTTTTCCCTCAGCCAGGGAAGCTATGGTGAAGAATTCCCTCCAGTACAAGAGGAGGTTCCTCTGCCCTTCCTGGCACAGGGGTGAGTGTCCCTGTCTTTCATTATATTCTTAGAGGTATGGCTATCCCTTTCTCAGTATTAATTTTCAAATATGTTACTTTTATAACAATCCAGATTACCAGTGGAGAAAAGGTTGTCATCCTCTTGTCACTTTTTAAGTCGGTTATGCCTGTGTAGTACTCAGTTACTACGTGTGCATGACACAGCAGGATATTCCTATACAATAACAGTATAGTTCATCCAAGTTACACCAAATGCACAGAACAATGCCAGGCAGTGCAGTAAGCAAACAGTCATTTATATAACATACAAAGTACATATAGATATAAGACATCAGCTTATATCTCTGTATTTATTTGTTACTTTAGTTATTTATTTATTTGTATTTCTTTACCGGAAGGTTTACTGGGCCAGAGTGAGCCCATTTGCAGTAGAGGCCCGGGGAAAAAAGCTGCAAAAAACAAACAACTAGCTAAAGCTACGGAATCAAAATACAGAAATCAAGCAGCAATGGTACAGAACACTACATTACAGAATAGGTGATACAGTAAAATAGATAATACTAGTTATACAGATGTCAGATTTTAAGTTTTCAAGCCAAACAAGAACACAGTTGATGACATGGAATAATAACAAATGTATGAGCAATACAGCATTGCAGTTTTGCAGTAAATAAGGAAAGATGGACAGCAGCAGATTAAAGATTCTGATAGTAAGGTATAGCCTTAGAGCTATTGCTATATAGGCATCAAGAATGAATAGGAGATATGGTAGGTAACTGATAATAGTAGATTATGTGTGGCTGGGTGGCACATGTTGGTTCTAGTAAGCTGGAAGCACTGAATGTATATATGAGGAGTCTGAGCCGTAAGTCAGATAGGGAGAATAAGTAGGAAGGCTAGGAATACTGAACTTTTTATAGTCAGCGCTGGTACGTGTTCATAGCCAATGGGAAAACAGGTGTTGTTTCGGCTAAGTCTTAAAGCATTCAGGGTTGCTAGTAGACCTAACTGACAGAGGGAGAGCATTCCATAATTTTGCTATAGCGTATGGGTAACACATTTGACAGGCAGAAAGGTTAGGTTTTGCTACATTAAGGAGCATCTGATTGACTGATCAGAGAGGTCTATATGGGTGATAGATGGTGAACAGAGAGGAGAGAGCAAGACAACTAGAAGGCATATAGATTACCTTATGAGCTGTGGTTAGTTGCAGGTATGTTAGATGCTGATGAAGTTCTAGCCAATTTAGACCTTGGAGTGATAAGCAGTGGTGGGAGGAGTGTTTGGCAATATTTACAAATTTTGCAGTTTTATTGTAGCATGAGTCCAGTTTAGATTTAAGAGAGGATTGTATATTAGCAAGAAAAGGTGCACCATAGACAGAGGATGGAAGAGGCAAGGGATAGTCTTGCTGCATAAGTGAAGAAGTGTTTATGCTTGTACAGGATGCCTGGTTTCTGATGTTTTTTTTGTTATATTTGTGTTAATATGCTAGTCAAAAGTTAGGTGTTCATCTATGATGACCCCCTAGAAGTTTGGTATATGGGACTATTTCAAGGCAAGTGTTGTTGAGTGAGGTGATGGTAAATAAATTTTTGGTTGGGGTGTTTTTTTGGGGGGGTGAATAACATGAATTTGGTTTCATTAGCCTTTAGGGCTAAATGGTTGTTATTCATCCAGGTTTCAGTGGAGGTGAAGGCATTTTGGGTGAGTGTAAGCAGTTCTGAGGTAGACTTGGCCATGTAGATGATGGTGGAGTCATCTGCATATTGGATGACATTAGCATGGGGTATGCTGGCATGGAAATCATTAATGAAAATGCTGAAGAGCAGTGGACCTAGTATGGATCCTTGTGGGACTCCAGTATTAATGTTGAGGAAAGGAGAGAGGGATTGGTGCCATCTTGTTGCTTGTTGTCTATCTGTAAGGTAGTTGGAAACCTAGCCTAGGGTAGAGGGAAATATGCCTAAATTGGACAGCATGGTCAGAAGAAGCAGGTAGGAGATGGTATCAAATGCCTTGTAAAGGTCAAGACATAGTTTGGGAGACAAGGTATCCTGAGTTTTGAGCATGGTTGACTGTGTCCAAGAAATATATAAGAGCAGTGGTGGTGCTCTAACTAAGCCTAAACCCATACTGGGTTGGGGCAAGGAGGATGTGATGTAGTAGGTAGTTAAGTAGTTGGCTATGGATACATTTTTCCAGAATTTTGGAGATTGGAGGGAGGATGGCAATTATACAGACATTAGATATATCATTATTGTTTCCATGTTTGTAGAGAGGGAGGATAAATGCCTTTTTCCAGATGGTGGGAATGAAGGACTCTTGAATGGATCTGTTTAGTAGTATACTAATGGGGTAGGCTATAGTGTCTGCTGATTTTTGCAGGAATTTGGATGGTAAGTTATCTGAAGTATTTGATCCAGGTAAGTTTAAGCAGGAGTTTTTTTTATAGCGAAGGTAGGTATGGGTATGAGAGAGAAGTTTGGTATTGTTGTTGCAGATGGGTCTGGGGACAGTGGATTGATTAGTGGGAAGTTGGCAGTAAGGCTGACTATACTATTTTTAAAGAATGAGTTAAAAAGTGAGGCAGTTTCAGCTGGGGCCATGTCTGGATCAGAGGATGGATTATTTCTTTTACCCGAGTATAATAGGGAGTTTATGGATCTCCAGAACTTTTTAGGATTTTGCATATGGTCGTTCTGCAGAGTAATGTAGTAATCTTGTTTGCGTTTGATGAGAACTTGCTTTAATTGATTATGCAGTTGTTTGTATTGAGCAAAGTCTGCAGGGTTTTTACTTGTATGCCATAATTTCCAGGCCTTATCCCTAGCGTTCATAAGTTGTTTGGTGGATTTCGTAAGCCATCTAGCCTGGTTGGTTTTCAGTCTCCTATGTCAGAGATTGCCTAATACATGGAGGAATGTTCAGTTAAAGAATTCAACAGCATCATTAAGTGATAGGACTTTAAACTGCTGATTGATATTTCATAGGGTATTGTTAAAGGTAGTTGGGTAGAAGTAGGAGAGGGCTCTGGTATGCTTATAGTAGTGTATATTAAGCACTGGAGTTGGTTTGCAAATTACGTATGCCGGTAGGTGATCACTAATGCTGTTAGGTAGAGTGCCAGTGGAGGAGATTTTACTAGGGTCAGAGATAAGGACCCAGTCTAATGTTGAGCCATTGTTTTTGTTGAGTCTGGTTATAGTAGTAATGAGTTGGGTGTTCTTAAATAGGTTGATACTGTTTGTTGGGTGATGATGTCTGATGTCTAATCAGTTAATATTCACAACACTAAGTATGATTGTTTCCTTCTCTATATTTTTGGATGACCAGGCTAGTATTTCTTCAAGTATTGCGATATTGTTACCCAGGAGATATATGCGACTATAATGCAGATGCTTTTGCTGCTATTGGATAGTAGGCCCCTCTGACTCTCAAGGATTTCTCATAATAATATTTCTGTTGTACTTGAGCTACCATATTATCATACGTGTGTCATAATAGCACTGTATTTCATTTTATGCCTGCATTTCTTTCTACTCCTTCTTTAGTACTATCCTTTCTTTTAATAATTTTTGAGTTGTTATGTTGTATCTCTAACATGATTATCAGCTGTTGCAAGCAAAAACCAACACAAACACCTGCAACTGAGCCTTCTAGGGGCCACCTCCACAGTATCATCCTCAGGGAAGTTGATAGGCCTCCTAGATCTCCCCATGAAGGAGGAGCAATGTTGTTCCTGGTGGTGGCTCTGCCAGTGCTGGAGAAAAGAATATGCAACCCAGAGGCAGCTTGTAGAGGTGGTGGGGAAGCTGGTTGACTGGTGCATTGATGCCTGCATCGGGCACCTGGAAAGACTCTTTTTGTGGCTTGCAAAGTCATGTTCCTGCCCAACTCTGGCAGCTCCACCCCCCTTTTTGTCATTGTTCTCCCTTGTTCTCCCTTGTTTGTTCAACAATCCTACCAATCACCATTGTCTTCTCTTTGTTTGTCTGATGTCTCCTACTTCACTGTCCTCCCCTCCCTCAGTGCATCAGCACCTCTCCTGTCATTCTTGTCTGTGTTATATATTTGTGCATTTTCCAATGCTACTTACACAAATTCTATCATTTATTTAACTCCCCTTATTTCCCTCCCAGCATTACTATCTTGATGTGCAGAAAATGGGCACCTGTTTCACAAAAAATATTAGTCTTCCTTCCAATCCATCAATCACATTCATGTCTTAGTCATTTCCCTTATGTGCTTTCTTCTGTTTCCTTTTTCCTTTTTCGTGCTGTAATATACTCCCATTTCCAATATTTACTCTGGAAAAAAATAGATGTAAACTAAACAGTGAGCTCTTTAAAGCTAATAGCTTATTTTCTCACTCTGACACTCATGCATTGGTGAACGAGTTGAACCAAGTCAGCACACGTACATGTGCCGTCTCCACATGATTTTCTTTTCTGCTTTCTCTGCTATCACTGGTTAGACATTCCTTGACAGAAGGCCTTGTTCTGGTCACAAGCAGGTTTCTTAATTAATTGCTGTTTCCACACATGTTTACCTTGTTCATCATTTACCATTCCTGAGCAATATCACTTCCAGAAGGTAAACAGCATTTAGTTTGATGTGAGCATGTTTTTGAAGTGCATGGTGGTTTTTCTTTTCACATCAGCCATCATCTCTCAGACAGGAAATCTTAATTCAGGTGTTTTTGCAGACAGTAGTGAGGGGACACCTGACCACAGACAGGATGGCTTTCTGACAGTGCTGATAATCATACAATGTTACAAAATATATATTTTTCTGAAATGGACTATTTTTCTAAATTCTATTCAAAGAAGCATATATTTTGAAACTGTATATTTACTTTTCTGTTTTTGAATGATACGGTGGTACTGCGGTAGCATTGTTACCTCACAGCAAGAGGTTCCCCTGTTCGATTCTCGGCTGGGCTTGGGAGTGCCTTCTGTGTGGAGTCTGCATGTCCTCCCCGTGGGTGGGTAGCATTCGAAAGACATGCGTGTGTAAATGGGTGTGCCTTTGTTGAAGGTTGGGCGTCGAGCTGGCACCTTGGCTTTTCATAAAAATCTACTGCCAATCATTAGCGGACCGGAGTTCTTCTGTGGCGACCCCTTACCAGGAAAAGCTGAAAGGCAAACAACAACTGACTCATATTTGTGGGCATAAAAGCAAGAGATAAGTTAAACTACTTTCCTCAGTCTACATTATCTTCATAGTCTCATGGGGTCTGCAGCCGTTTATAATTTTTTTTTTTTTTACTCAAATGATTTTTATTTTGATGAAATAGCACAATAATTTAATACATTCATAACATTCAATAACTATTTACAGTATTTACATCCAGCCTGACAAAAATGATTCAGATAAAAACATTTGTAGTTAAATAATAAGTTAATATATAAACTATGATAGTTAGGAAGAGTTTGGTTCCATCTGTAGGGTATCAATCAAATTCAAAACTTTCCTCCATGGACTATTAACCAATGGCTTAGGAAAAGTTCTTAACTCTTTAGTTTTTTTCTCCATTAGTATGCATTCCTGCAGTGATGATAGGAATTCCTCCATTGTGGGTGCTACATTAGAGTTCCATTTTCTAGTTATACATTTTCTGGCTACTGCTAACATTGACCGCAACAAATACAGGTCATCTTTCTTCATATTATTACTATTAACAACATTCAATAAAATTAAAGACTTTGTCAAAACAAATATATCAGTATAGATATAGAAATTTGTTAATCTCATTTCAATATGGTTTAATATTAGTACAATCATAAAACATATGAGACCATTCATCATTAGTGGACAGATAACATCTCCAATATAACTTGCCGTTTGAAGGGTTCATTTTTGAGAGTTTCTCAGGTGTCAGAAAGGATCTGTGTAGAAATTTCCAATGAAAAATCCTCCAGAACTGTGAGTAAGAAGTTAGTTTAACTGAAAATAAAATGTTTGTTTTATCTTCCATTGATAATGATACTTGAAACCCTTTAATTAGGTATTGCCAGTTAGAATCTTTAGGAGCTGTCTTATAGACAATTAAAGTATTATATAGATATGATAATTAATTCTTAACATTGATATTATTATATAGAATTCCAAAAATCCAGTTTATAATTTTTGGTACAGTTTTGAAGGATGGATTATGTATTATTCTACACAGATCCTTAATGTATGCAGTGACACTCTGAAGAACCAACCAGCCATTAGGGGATAAGCCATAGGCTGACAATATACTTTGTGAGTTCAAAGCTTGTTGATTTTCAATACATTGCAACCAACAAAATAGGTTATTATTTTCCCATAAACCAAAAATCTCTCTACGTGTTTTATCAGGGGAAATCCCTTGTAATAGTAAATGGTATTAAAAATCTATGCCACAGTTTTATATCTAAATTTGTGTCAATGAATTTTTTAAACATATCAGAAGTATTGTTTATTAGTGTAAGTTTAGTTAATTTTGTTGTACTATACTGTAAATTTAAATTTAAATAGTGCCATATCATATCTTTGTCAGTTACCAAAGCACTCTTTGATAAACAATTTTCATTCATTAGTATAATGAAATGTAACTGTTTACAGTTGGAAGAGTATCTAGGATTTATCCAGTCCATCACTATTTTAATTATAGATGCCTTTATATAAGTTTCAATCTCTGGGAATTCTAACCCCCGTGTTCCCATTTTCTGATATGATGAGAATATGCCACTCTATTTCCTTTGTGGTACCATAGGAATTTCATCAGAGTTGGAGTGATTTCTTTAAGGATTTTCTTTCCTGGTGGAAGTATAAGGGCTTGTTTTATATATTGTATTTTAGGTAACAAAACCATTTTATTAGTTGTAACTTATCATCAAATGTTATAAACAAATTATTCCATTTGCTTATTAATGTCTTGATTAAGTCTATGGCTTTAGCATAGTTAAGCTGTAAGGTTTCCTGATGATACCCCAAGTGTGTAGGGGTGAAAGCGCTTACTATCTTTTTTCTGTTTATCAAGTCTGCTCTGAGTTTTGTTTTGTATTGTATTTTATTTTATAATAAACAAGTCCGCGCTATACAGAGTCACCTAGTTTGTTTCAATAGTCCACAGTTTTCACTTGTCCTCTATATTCTTGCCTAGGACTATTCCTAAATAGTCTAGAGTTGAAACTTGGTTTCCAATAATATGATTAACTGGAACTTGTATGTTCTTTTTTTTATTTAATAATAAATATTTTGATTTAGATTTGTTGAAGGAGCGTCCTGAGATTTTTTTGGAAATTTGTTGTTACTATATCCACTTCCTTAGTGTTGGGTAAGGTAAGTAAGACATCATCAGCAAACATCATTATTTTAGAAATATATTGGTCATATATATTTATACCTCTTATCTTTGGGTTATTACGTATTAAAATGGCAATTATTTCTATAGCCAGAGCAAATAGGATAGGGGACATGGGACATCCTTGTCTAGTACCTCTAGTGATTTGGATTGCTTTGGAAGTAAAGGGACCTAATTTGACATATGCTAGATTATTTTCATAGATTTTCTTTATCAGTGTTATAAAAAGGAGAGGAAATCAAACAACTGTATGACTTTAAAAAAATAACCCCAATTTAAGGAGTCAAAGGCCTTTTGAATATCTAGACCTATTATCAATGCTTCATGGTTTCCTCTATTGAGGTAATCTATCAAAGTTAATACTCTTTTAATATTATCCTGTGTATGCCTGTTATGTATGAAACCAGTTTGGTCTTCATTAATTATTTTAAATATGGGCATTTTCAATCTATTGACCATAGTTGACATAAATAGTTTATAACCATTATTCAACAAAGAAAATTGTCTACATGAGTTGCAATGATCAGGGTCCTTATTCTCTTTTAATACAGGGGAAATTAGAGAATATATCCAAGAAGGAGGAATATTTGCTAATGTTTGAACTTCAAGAAAGGTTTTATGTAGAAGAGAGATTATAGAAGAAGGGAACAATCTATACATTTCAATAATTAAGCCATCTATTCTAGGTGCTTTATTAGACTTACTTCCTTTAATCCCATCTATAATTTCCTTTTGAGAAATAGGTTTTTGTAGATCTAACTTAAGTTCCTCAGGAATTCTTGTTATGTTGGGAACTATATTCTCTAACTTCTCACATTCGTTTGTGCTTATTTTATCTTTATGATGCTCTGCATAATGATAATTAAAAGCCTCCAGAATGTCCCCTATGTCTGAGACTTTTTTTTTCCCTTCATGAAAGATACTATCAATGTTATTAATTTTTGATTGTATCTTAACTTTCATAGACAGGTTATGAAGATGTTTAGGAGAAGTAGCATAAGAATTTAATTTCAGTTTTTCCATAGCTAAATTAATTTTATGGGATAATATTTTATTGTATTTCTTATTTGCTTCTTCTGTTTTCTTATTATTATCTGTAGCAATTAGGTTTTTATTAGATTTAAGAGATCACATTTGATTTTGGAGTTGCTGTAACTCTGAGTCTCATTCTTTAATTTTATTTTTGTACCAGCTAATGGTTTTACCATATAGATATGCCTTAAGAGAATCCCAAACCATAATTGTGTTTGCATCAGGTTTATAATTAATCTCTAAGAAAAGCTGAAGTTCAGAAGTTATCCAAGATTTAAAGTCTTTAATGTTTGTGATATATGAAGGAATCCTTGAGGTAATAATTAATTGATTGAATTCCAAGTGTATTGTTAACAGCAGGGAATTACGATCTGAAAAGGGACAAGTTAGTATTGAAAATTTCAAGATTTTAGAATAAAGATCTTGTGAGATATACATTTTATCTATTCTAGTTTGGGTACCCTGTCTATAGTCCTGGTGTAAGAATAGTAAAGAATTTTGTCCCAAAGCATTAAAGGTATCTTTTAATTTAAACATTTCTGTCCATTTTTTTAACTGTTTGGCTGAAGACAATAGTCTAGGAGATTTCCTATTGGTAGTTTCTGTAATATCTTTGATGCAATTGAAATCACCTCTTAGTATAATGTTACCTTTAGAAGTAGTTGTAATAAAGTCTAAGTGTTTCTTAGATAGTCCATACATGGGAACCAGTATAAATTAACCTGGGTCCAAATTCTATTACTAAACTTAAGTTTAACTAAGGCTATGATTCTATCATTATCTACATGTTTGTAAATGATTTGGGGATTTAAGAAAGTCTTTTTCCATATAATTGTTACTCCTCTGGTCTTATTTTTATAAGAAGATTGAGCAAGTATTGTGTATTCCTTAGGGTCCCACATAAATGTGTCATTTATTTTAAAGTGTATCTCATGGAGAAAAACTACTTGAGCCTTGTTTAGTTTAAGATAGCTTAGTAGGTTGGCTCTCTTGTATGGGTTGCTTAAGCCATTAGTATTTAAGGATATCAAAGTTAAATCCATATCAGAATTCTTTAAATATAACAAATAATAAAGGAACTTTGTATTAATAGAATCCTGTATACATAATACTCTTCCTGAATAGACAATAGAATATCAGTTGTTGTATTTTCTATTTATCTCAATCCAAATAACTTTCCCCATGAAAGATAAAAGTAAAACAATTGTTTCAGGTATTTCAAAACTAGGCCTTTTATAATTCTGATCACCTATGTGTAATAAAGGTATCACTGCATTATCCACTCTGATAACTTAGCAGTTAATTTATTTACTAGAGTTTTAAGGATTAATGTGGAATGCTACTTGAGATAGTTTTTGCTAATCTGCATGCTTCAACCAATTTTTTTTATGTTTATTAAAGGCAATGCTGTTATATTTGGCATAGCATCAACTTATTCTGTGTGACTGAGAAAAGGTTGCCTTGAGAGTTATGCCCTACCACGAGTGGCCTACCTCTCATAGTAACCTTCTTGCTTCAGAAATAGACTCACAGTGATTTTATACATTTAGAAGCATCACCAAGATCATGGGCTGTCCTGATGATTGCACTGCATGATAATCAGCCATTCCTGTGGCGTGGCTAAAGTTAATTAGCTATGTGCTGTCTATCCAGAATTGCCTGTGGTAAGTGGTTTATACAAATGATTAATTCATAGAAATGCTCATCTGCATAAATAAGTATGGCTGGCCATGTCAATTAACACAGTCAAAAACAGAGTGGTCACCCATTTGAATCAAAGGAAGGGGCCTCACTGCAGTTAAGTTTGTTAAAGCTCAGTGGAAAGATAGTGGTAGGTGAGTTGTGTGTCACAGTGTGCGTGCATGTCTGTTGGGGTGTGAATGGTGTGAGATGACGTGTGTGTGTGTGTGTGTGTGTGTGTGTGTGTGTGTGTGTGTGTGTGTGTATGAGTGAATGGGTAGGTTGGTAGGTGAATACAGCACTACCTCTGGCATTTTGCTACTGACTAATCATCTAGTGAAAGGATGATTAGCAATAAGCTTAATGGAACCATCCTCACTAATTTAACCAAGGCTCCTAAGTTTTTTATTCATTCCCCGCTAAGTCACATAAGATTCACACAAAAGTCCTTGGTTTACAAATTATCTTTCCCACTGCTCCCTTCAACTTATGGATGACAACACTTTTTCCTGTACTATAAAGATTCAAACTGGTGTGCCAGGGGGCATAATACTTGAACCAGTACTATGTTCTCATTTTATTAAGTCCACCATTCAAATTTCTAACAGAATAAAACATGCTGGTTGTTGATGATGTGATCATACCAAACAGGCCACATCAGAACTTTTCACTAATCATTTGATGTGAATTTGTCCACAATGTCTTAAAACCAAACATCTGATAGTCAACAGGAAATCTTCAAAATTGCTGTTTCTAATACCTCAAAGAAGTGCAACAATGAAATGTATGGCTGTGTTTAAGTTTTTCATTTTTTTTTCTCTGATTGGCAACATGAGATGTATAAGTGCTTAGTATCTGGTTAAAGTGCATCCATACTTACATCATTCTGCATCTAAAGTATAAAAAAAGCATATGCCAGATTAGCCCAGCTTAATACAATCTCACATTAGCTTACACAAGAAGCTATGAATTCTTAAAGGTGCTCTTCATTCTGTAAATATTTTATCTTCCTCCATATTTTATGTTACCTTACACTACATTTGTCTGATAGTAGAAGAATATAGTAAGCCTTTCTCGTATACCTTCTCTCCATCTTTATGTCCCCTTAAACATTCTCAACATGTCACATGCTCTTGTGATGGACTCTTTGGATTCTGTTTCCACAATTCATTCCTGTAGTCGATTCCTTGTGTCTCTGATGCTTTCTGGAAAAGTATCCCAGACACATTTTGTATCTCTTGAACTGAAGTGTGAAGAACTCCAGCTCTCTTGGTCTTTAGTCATATGCTTTCATTCTATTTCACTGATCTTTCAGGGGGTTTTGTGGATTCTTCTAATCAGACTCACAAGTGCTTCCTTGTACAGCCCCAGGAAATGTACAAAGTACTTAAAGTGTGCTGTAAACAGAGGCCTGTAGAGTAAAATATTTTTTCTTGTAGGGTCTAACCCCTGAGGATGCACTTAGACATTCCATTTGCTGTTGTCACTGCCCTCCCACTCTGCTCCTGGTGGTCCAAGCCAGGTATAATCTATACCTCCAGATCTTTTTTCCCTGCTCTGTTACAACCAGTTCCTGGACTGTTGTGGTCCAGCTGCAGTACTTTGCATTTAATTTTACTGAATATCAGCTGATACTTTTCTGTTCATTTGATTAACCTTTCCAAATTTCTCCCTAGACTCTAACTCCATCCTTTATTCCTAGCCTATTTTGACGTCATCAGTACAGAATTGATTATGTTCTCAATTTCCTGAAATATAGCTAGATCAAGCACATTGAAACGTACTGGAGCTAAGACAGACACCTCCTGTTAGCCAATTACCTGATATTTTCTCTTTCCTCAACTATTTTTCTTCTTACACTCAGCCACACACTAATCTAGTTCCTCAGTCTTTATCCTACCCCCCCTCCCCCAGCTTCTTCATTTTTTCATTATCACCCATCAGTTTGGAACCAAATTAAAGGCATTGCTAACATCCAAATAGTCTGGCCCCTTCTAGTTGTGCTTCACCTTTGAATCAGTCTTAAAACTGGATCATGTTTGAGTTAAAGATCTTTTGGCCATATACAATATTATGATTTGTTCAAAGCAAAACTATTTGAACATTTGGCATCCAACTATAAATGCCTGTCTATAAATGTCAGTGTCCTAGTGATAATGATTAACCATTCTTACACAAATGTTTGAAAATTAAATAAGCATACTTATGTGATTTGAAGCACTGGTGATAGCCCTTCTATAATTCAATTCAGAAAAGAGGTTTGTATTTTTCATATTCTGTCTTAGCATGGTTAGAATTCATTGCATTGTTTGCCATATTCGGTTGTCATGTATGCCATATTCGGTTGTCATGTATGCCATATTCGGTTGTCATGTATCCCTCTCATTTACTAGTTTTAAACTAGTCTGACCTCATTAACATTATCTTTAGTCTTTGTAGCATATCAATGAGATTTGTTGTTACTGTTACTTTTTATGCTAGTAGACTGGACACATTTGTGAGAATGCTGGTATTTGTCCCATGTGTTCCTTATACTTTATCTTCATTAAAAGCAATCAATTCCCTCAGTACCTCCTCCCTCTTTAAGCTAATGTCTGTGCACTATTCTTCCCATTTTGATTTGCCTGTCTTCATGAATGCCACCTTCTTTGTTATTCCTTTATAAAGCCTGAAACTATGTATTTGTTCAATTACTCTGTTTTTCCCAGACGTGTGTGATCTCCCTAAAATCTTTGCTCAGCCTGGTCAGATCTATACAGATTATATTCTTATTGTCTCCCTTATTGATCCCTTTTAACAATTGTTGCTGATTTTATAAAAAAAAGCATTTATATTTATAACACACTGTCTCTTTAAATTTCTCAAGTTATGTTAATTGGCTTTATAATTAATTATCTCATTTTAATTGACAGTTTTATTTTAAATGAGGACACTTAGAGTTTCTTTGTCTGAAGAAGTTCATGTATTTCCTGAATGAAAACACTAACAATAAAATGCCTATCTTTGTTTTTGTTTTCCCTTATTGATCACTTCTGCTAGCTCCCTTTCAACCTTTACCTTTGCTGTCACTGATATATTTGTAGTCGTTGTGCTACTCTCCTTCTTCCATTGGCCCTTTCCATTTCATCACCATCTCTTTTACCTCTCTTGTAGGTCCTATCATTTGCCCTCATTGTTGCCTCCATATCCCCTTTGGCTCAATCTGCCACCTTCTTTTTAGACTTTTTTTCCTATTCTCCATGTCCTTCTCCACAGCCTTGAATACTTTACCCCAACTGATTACCATAGCTTGTTTACTACTTCAGTTTGCTCTAATAGCTCTATTTCATTTTTGACTTTTCCTCTTGTTACAAAGCATTCCACTCTCCTAAAGTCTTACTCCGCTATATTTGTCTTTGGATGTGCCCTTTCCCCCTACTGTGAACCTTTCAAGGACATGGTCACTACTAGCTAACAGTTCCTTAGCCTAGAAATCTATGACCTCATCAACCATGATTAGGACTCCCTCTAGAGTTCTATCTTATATGAAAAAACCCTACACCTGTTGGCGAAACCCCTCATTTTCCAAGACATCAAAGTCAAATCCCTCTCTTCCTATGCAGCAGCTCAGAATCCACCGCATAGTAGATTTAGAGACCCCATAGGTACTGCCCTCCTCTTCAAACCCACTCATACATTCTCTCTAGCAGTCTTTCATACTTATTCCTTGATATGTCAGGTGGATATATCTGTATCACTACAGAGCTGTCCCACCCACCCCTTCCTCTACCTTTAGTGCCAATTAATCACAACCTAGTTTCTGATCTTGTCTGCTGCCTTACTTCTACTTTTTGTCTTCTTTTTCCTCTCTGACCTCACAGCTGAAAAATAACTGTCTTACTCTTCAGACATTAACAGACTGTGCAATTTTGTATTGGTGGGTTCTAAACTGGGACACCACTAAAGCTTATCTCATGATTGCACATCAAGAAAGGGGCTAACTTTGCTCTTATCGTCACCACATCTATACTTCTATACCTTCAAGACTGCCATACTCTTCCCACTTATAGCCATAAATCACTATCTTGTGATCATAGAGCTAGAGCCTGTAGTGAATTTAACCTTTATTGTAAAAATAATTTAAAAATCGATTACAGCACTTTATCATCATCCATTTGTCTGTGACTCAGAGTAAGTCATTTATCCAAAGAGTGTTTCTGTGTCTCCCTTGAAGACAGGCACTTTGTCCAGTGTGCTTACCCAGTTAACAAACAGATAACACAAACAGAAATACATAAATAAATAAATAAAATGCTACATTGGTCATTATCAAAAGTTAGTATTTTTTCACCCATATTGACAAAAATTCCAAACCATCAGCCATCTTCAGCCAGATTTTAGTATTGAAAACTGAGAATATTACACCTAGAGAGATTCTAATGGACACGGTCACTGTAAGGAACATCCATTCTATTTTTATCATTTCGAATAATGGGAAACCAAGAAAATTTGTTACTTAATTTAAGGTACAGAGCTTCAAAAATATTGCCAAATATATGTCACCACTCTGATACTGCAAAGAAACATAAAGCTCATAGACCCCTCTGATATCTATGAAGAGAATGTTACCTATTCATATGACTCAAGTCATAGTGTTCATAGACAGTATTAGCCCACTAAATTTAATGAAAGTAAAATGCTTTGCAACCATGGATGATCAAAGTGCATGCAAGAAATGTTTAAATGTTGAGTAAACCTCAGAATCCTAAGTCAACCTACTAAAACATTATCAACTTAAAATATGAGTCCCTGGCAATCTTGTGGTCCATGGCACTCTAGTGGTTAGGATCTGGTGCTCTTAGTATCAATGCCGAGGTTCATTTCCCAGTCCGGGAATTTCAGTTGTGTGTTGGGGGTTGGCTTAATGGTTCTCACAGGCAGAAGGGGCAAGGTTTGGTTCTCACCTGTATTTACTGTTTGGTTATTGGCTAGGTGTGTAATAGTCTGAAGACTGGGTGCCTTTTCTTTATCTATAAATGTAAAACAGCCATACAGAATGGCAAAAGACCCTTGCTTACTAAGTACATTTACTAAGCACCTCACTTAAGAAACTGAGGCAAACAATAAAGGCTGCAAAGCTAGAAGTACCACTATCCCATCCCTCTCAAAGAAACTTCAGAAATACTATGCACTACAGACAGTGGTTTATGTTACTCATAACACTCCTCCAATAATATTGAAAGCCCAGCGGTTGCGTTGTTGCATCACAGCAAGAGGTTCTCCCGTTCGATTCTCAGCTAGTGTGAGGGGAGTGCCTTCTGTGTGGAGTCTGCATATGCTCCCCGCAGTCGCGTGGCCTCCGAAAGACATGTGTGAATGGGCGTGCCTTCGCTGAAGGTTGGGCGTCAGGCTTGCAACTCGGCACCATGTCTACTGCCAATCATTAGTGGACCGGAGTTCAATTTTGATGACCCCTTGCCAGGAAAAGCCGAAAAGACAAACAACAACAACAACATGTCTGCTATCACCTCAGTAATACACAATCAAATAAGTCAGTATTTTTACATTAAGAAAACTCTTGAAATAATTAAGGACAATGGGTTACCTGACTCAGATAACCTTCCCTTAATATTCATAAAATACACCTGCTCACTGTTTAGGAATTCATCTCAGCCTGCTCATTTATAGCAGCCTTGGAGAATTCACAGTGCCTGAAATTTGGAAATTTCCCCATATTGTATCATATGTGTAATGGTGGAACCTTAAATTAGCAGTTGCAGTTCTAACCATACTTTCTAAAACATTTGAACTAACAAATAACCAACTACAGAAGAATTCAACTTTTTTCACACATGTTAACATTGATTCCATTAAGGTCACATGGTCAATACAGCCTCGGTATCAGTCATCTGACCTAATCTGCCAGATAAAGAAAAACATAGCCAAAGGTGAACTTCTTACAGGACTTTTCTGACAGTTCTCTAATTAATTCAATACCATCAGCCATATAAGACACAGACTAGAAACTCTTCCTCCCATCACTTGTAATTCAAATAGTTTCACACCTACCTTACATATAAGATATACAACAGAAGATGGATTAATACCTGTCAGCACAATACACTACAAAGGCATTCCAAGGAAAAGTTTTAGGATCCTTATTATTTCGTCTACATATAAATGACGTATCTAAAGTGTTGCATTACAGGTTGTCCTGTATGATGATGCCACAGTGCTGCTTTAGTCAAAAATCAAGATACACACACACACACACACACACACACATATATATATATATATATATATATATATATATATATATATATATATATATATATATATATCAGCTGAACAGGAATGGCAGACTTCTCTACTAGAGAAAACTGTTTGCAAAACTCCCACCTATTACTCAATGCTTCAAAGGACTACTCCATGCGCTTTTACATTGTGCAGTATAAACATCAAATTCCTTTCACTAAAATACAAAAGCATCATGTAACATTGTACCATTTATCCACAAAATCAAATACACTGGTTCAGTATATGATGACAATTTGACCTCAGTACCAACAGCCATAAAAATGCAACATAATAAATGACACTAGCTAGGCCTTCTGGAATGTGATACTTAAACTTTCTAATAAGAATTACACTCATCTATCCTAATCTATAGTAGGTTTTTAATAATTACACAATATACACAGGTACAATATACACAGGCCTAACAAACTCACTTCTAAACAAGCTAGAACACATATTTCAAAATGACTAGATTCATTCTCAGTACTTTACCTAAAATCCACCAGTTCAGTTTGCCACAGAATATTTTTTGGCCCTCAGGATAAAACAGACTAGACTAGTTTCTTAACTACAATGAACATAAGTCTCTTCACTCTAGAACTATCTCAACTATATCAGCAATACCATCCTTCATGACACCTTTGCTCATCTCATAAATACTTACCAAAAGCACTAACAACACCTCAGATTATAATGCAATATTCAAATTTGAAATGAATTACTCCCTTCTGTTGCAAACATCTATGTGTTAAACAGATACATATATATATATATATATATATATATATATATATATATATATATATATATATGGTTCTTCTAACTTAATAGAACATTGACTCCAATAACAACGAGACCAAAAGGCCATCACTGATGAACTTTGCCCTTACCTCCACTATAGTGCGATCTTGGAAGTGTTATATTTAGATAGGGTGTGGGGGGAGTGCAGTGGTGAATCCTCCCCATTCCTGTGGGTTTATTTATGTATTATTGTATTTTTTCCAACACGGTAGGTTTAATTTGCTACTTATGTTATTTTCAGGGAAACTAACCACTTGGCCACCACTGAAGAAAATAATATAATTAGTAAACAAAATCTCTATATTAGAAAAATACATTTTTTCTAATTTTCTAATTTTTTTTTCTCTGCCTTCCACACCCCCCCTACCTAAATATAACAACTCTAAAATCGCACTATAGTGGAGGAAAGGGCATCATAGGTTCATAGGTTCACACTAGGCTATCTGCCATAGGGCATTTATAAGCCTAGTCAGAGTGTGTTTGGTTTTCGCCACCCATTTTAAATTAATTTTGCTATGCCCTTTTTCGAGGTTAGTATACTGTGCCTCTGTCTAACAGTGACAGAAGTGATACCCGGGGTAAACCTACGATCTCCCATCCACTCATCAAGATTCTTCTTGAAGAGAGTCAATGAGGGACTCTGCCTAACCTGGACTGAGATTTTATTCCAGAGTGAAGGGAGCCTCTGGGTTATGAATCTGTCCCTCCAGCATGTCCTATTTATTTCAATGCTGAGGTTCAAGTCTCTCGAGCGCGTAGCTCGATGGGATTTGGATTTTCTGAGGTGCAGCATGTCCATTAATTCCGGGTTGGACATGGCTTTATACGTCAGGCACAGATCGCCTCTGAGCAGGCGGTATGCCACTGAGTAGAGCTGGAGTTTCTTTAACCGGGCAGCATATGGCATCTGTTTGAGCCCATTGATCCTCTTGGTCAGGTACTTTTAGGGGTCTTTCCAGTTGCTACAGGTGTGTGGTAAGGTACATCCCAAAAGGGGCATTGTACTCAATTATGGGCCTGATGAGGGTGACCTCCCCTGATCTAGATGTGCATCCCTTCATGATTAGGTGGGCTATATAAAATGTTTTTCTAACCACTTTGGCCACATGGTTGTCAAATGAGAGATTGCTATCAATTTGGGTCCCCAGGTCCCTAATTACTTCTTCTGTACTTAATGGATTACTGCCTATGTGGTAATTTGTGGGCACTTTGTTTTTGCCAAAGGGGATGACTATACACTTTTTGGCGTTTAGCTTGAGGCCATGGCTCTGGCACCAGTTGTCTGTTTCTATGAGGCCCTTTTGGAGGATGCTTGTGTCAGCTGGAGAGTCGATTATGGCACCCAGTTTGCAGTCATCTGCGAACTTGGTCAGCCACAGTCCTTCCGTGTTGGCCTGTACCTCCAAGAAATATATACCCTACAAGAGAGGTCCCAGGACTGAGCCTTGTGGGATGCCACTTGTAACTGGTTTGGAGTCTGACATGGCTCCAGAAATTCTAACCATGTGGGTTCTGTCCTTGAGCCAGTTTGCAACCCATCTAGTGACATAGGGGTTTATATTTAAGCTGGTGAGCTTATCTATAATGCCCGAGTGGGGTATTGTATTGAAGGCTTTTACGAGGTCCAGGTAGGCTGTGTGGACCACCTTCCCCTCGTCAATGGCCTTGTTTACTGTTTCAAAGAAATTGACCAGGTTTAAGAGGCAGGATCTGCCCTTAACAAAGCTGAACTGGGTAGGATCCAGTGTCTGTAGGTCCCCAATATCTTTATTTATGAGGTCCATGATGATCCTTTCCATAGCTTTGTAGACCAAGCTAGTCAGGCTTATGGGGTGATAGTTTCCAGGATCCGTTGAGGCACCGCCTTTATGGAGAGGGACCACTGTTGCTGTACGCCACTCTTTGGGTACATATCCTGTAGTAAGGCTGAGATTGAACAGTAGTTTTATGTTTGGGTTTAGCTCTTCTTGGAGTTCATGTAGGACGCAGCCCGGGACACTGTCTGGTCCCATTGATGCTGTGTTTTTTTGCTTTGGAGAGGGTGGCTCTTACCTGAGCATCTGAGATGTCAGGGGGGCAGCAATCTGCTAGGATAGATATTTGCCCTTTTGGTGGGGGGGGGGGAGTTTGTACTGAACCTGTCAGCTAGGATGTTGGCAATGCCTGTGGGTTCAATGTATTTTTTGTCATTCTGGACTAATTCTGAGCATATCTGGGAATTCCCACCCAGGTTCTTAACATAACTAAAGAAAGCCTTGTGATTATCCTTAGTGTCCTGTGCAATTTTTCTCTCGAAGCTGGCCTTAGACGATTTTATGAGTGCCCGTAGTTTTTTGCTAATACTGATCAGAGATGCCTTCCCTTTTTGGGATTTTGCTCTATCGTGTAGTAGCTTCCTCCTTCTATTGTATAGTTTGTTTATGGCTGGGGTCCACCAGGCAGGATGTCTGCCTTTGGAGGATTGGGTCTTGGTTTTATTTGGGATTGCATGATCCATGCATTCCTGAAGGTGCTCATAGAATACGTTTAAAAAGGATTCTGCAGTCTGGGCCATATTTTCCACAGGCCCGGTGGCTTTGAAGGATTCCACCTCGGTTTTGAGGAGTGTGAAATTTGCTTTAGAGAAGTTTTTCACTGTGGTTTTCTGGGCAGGGGGTGGGGTCGGGATGTGAATATCCAGTGAGATTAGTTTATGGTCTGATCTTACCAGTGAGGCCAAGTGATTAGTTTCCTGGAGGTGAAATTCCCCATTCCACTATTGAAACTCTTTACTGTTGGGGTCTCGCTGTTATTGGAGTCGACATTCTGGTAAGTCGACTTTTTGAGGTAGAACCATATATAGACACACACACACACATATACACACACACATATCATATATATATATATATATATATATATATATATATATATATATATATATATATATATATATATATATATATATATATATATATATATATATATATATATATATATATATATATATATATATATATATATATATATATATATATATATATATATATATATATCTATATGAGACTGAGATGTATGTGTGTGTGTGTGTGTGTGTGTGTGTGTGTGTGTGTGTGTGTGTGTGTATATGGATCAGTGTCTGAAAATCCATTTCACCGAAAATTTCTGACATAGGGTCCAAATCACTGAAATCCATTTTGCCGAAAATAGTACTGACAGTGTATCTGCCCTTTTCACCCAGTGTAGTGCAATCTCGGAGTGAGAATATTAAAATAGGGCTGTGTGGGGGACATAGCCCCCCACCTACTCAGGTTATAAACTACTTACTTACCCTTTTAATAGGGACTGCTCAATATAGAACAATACTAGACATAATTAAACTGTACTGGGTGGGGGGCTATGCCACCCACACTCCCCATTGTGGGGGGCTGTACCCCCCACACCCCCCACTTTAATATTCTCACTCCGTGATCACACTACAGTGGGGGGAAAGGGCAGATACACTGTCAGTACTATTTTCAGCAAAATGGATTGTCAGTGATTTGGACCCTATGTCAGAAATTTTCGGCGAAACAGAATTTTGGCGAAATATCATAGACCCATATATATATATATATATATATATATATATATATATATATATATATATATATATATATATATATATATATATATATATATATCTTTAATTTGTAGACCAGATAAAGTAGCTCCTACTAATATGGGCTGCCTCAAAAACAAAAGACAGATGTCAAAGACGTGTGTATTACAAATGGTGCCCTTTGCAAACTCCTACAATATGAATTCTTATTGTAAACATTTAAAACCAAGTTTGCTTACTTCAAGACAAAGCATTCTAGCTGCTGTTGTTTAATTAATTTTTAATGTCATTCATTGCACGTTTTATTCCTATTCTCATATTTGCAACAGGCTTACTTGTATATAGTTACTGTATATATGTTCACAGTAGACATGTTTAAAAATTATCTACAAAATGTGCCATATTTGTTACAGAGTACTATCTGTAATCATTTGTAATGATAAATTATATTTGTAATTATTGGTACTATGTTTGTTGCTCATATTTGTCTTCTATGGGTATATGATTTCATATTGGTTGTGTAGTAGCTTATCCTTTTTCCATGGCTTTCACTGAATATAGGCATCACCCTAGTGGAAATCCCATTAATCAAAAGGTAAATAAAATAAATAAAGTGAAGTTATGCTTTCCTCTAGCTTGCAATATGCATATTCAGGCAGAAGTGACCCTGCCTGACTGACATATGTAGTCTGCATTAAAACATCATAATGCTTATGAATAATAGGTAAATTTTAATTTATATTTTAGATCACATGCTGAAATAAGAAGACATGGAACATTTCAATTACAGCCAGAATTTATCATTATTGGGTTTTCTTCATTGAGGGAATATACTGTTCTGCTTTTTATAATGTTCCTTATTGTGTACCTAGTAACACTTATAGGAAACAGTGGTATATTTCTGATTATTAAAGCTGATTATCAACTGAACACACCAATGTATTACTTTGTCAGTAATTTATCAGTCATTGATATATCATATACCTCTATTACTATGCCTAAGATGTTAACAGATTTTATGGTGGAAAATAAAACAATTCCATTTGTGGCATGCATCATACAAATGTACTTGTTTCTTTCTCTGGCAGCTGCTGAGTGTTTTCTCCTTAGTGTCATGGCTTTTGATCGTTATGTAGCAATATGTAATCCGTTACACTATACAGCAGCTTTGACTAAAACAAAATGTATTTTTTTGGCTGCAGGTGCATGGCTTTGTGGATTTTTATCTCCACTTCCATCAATGATTTTAGTTCAGAAGTTACGTTTCTGTGGAATCAAAATTCAGCACTGCTTTTGTGATCATCCACCCATATTGCAGCTGGCCTGCACTGATATTTCTTTTAATGTTGCTGTGGGTTCTTCTGTTTCAGCAATTGTTATAGTACTGAATTGTTTTCTAGTTGGCTTGTCTTATGTTAAAATTATCACAGCAATATTCAAAATTAATACCGGAAAAAGAAGAAAGGCATTTTCTACATGTAGTTCCCACCTTATTGTAGTAGCTTTGTATTTTGGATCTATTACATTCATGTATATTAGACCAAAGGTTAGTTATTCCTTTGAAACGGATACTTTAGTTGCTGTATTGTATTCTGTCTTAACTCCAATGCTTAATCCCATTATCTACAGTTTAAGGAATAAAGAAATCATTGTGTCACTGCAAAAAAATTTGCAGCATATGCTGTTGCAAACAAAGAGTTAATGTAGGACATGGAGCACTGCAATTACACTCTAAAATCAGGAAAAAAAAAACAAACTTGCCTAGCTCTGCTTTCATGTAAGAACGATGATTAACAAAGTGTTGTACGCCACATTCACTAGTCATATTTTAATATTGTAGTACAGTAAACAGTGCCCACCAAAGAGCAGTAAGAGGATGCTGAAAACGTTTTAACAGAAATAATGTACTTTGTGTCTCTGTGTTTCATTTTTATGTATGGTAAGGCAAAATATATTACAGCTTTTAAAACTGTTAGAGTATTACATATATTCTGTGTTCCTGATCATTGTCTGTGATGCAGCTCTAATACTTCACTGTCCTACAGCTTCTTATTTGTTACTTCTTTCTTCTGTAGTGGATAAAATTGGAGCAATTAAAGCTCTACTTAGTACAAATAATTGTGTGACAGCATTATTTTATATCTTTCCAGGTTGTAAGAAGATCTCCTACACATACCTCTCAACTGCACAGAATTTTTTACAGAATGTCCAGATTTTTGCCTCAAAATTTTGATCTGTTTCTCATAAAATTGTATTTTTCTGGCAAGTCACTGATAAATTATTGAGGGTTGAAGTCAGGAAATAAAGACAGACATTTGAGTTTCAGACTCATAGCCTTCAGAAAATTCATACTAATGCAAAACCTGTTATTCCATCAACTTTCTACATTTGTAAGAGCAATATTTAAAAAGTGTTCATATTTTTGGGCCCATTATTTATCGCTTTGCATAGACTTCTTGCTCTAACTGGTTGAGAGGTATGTTCTTACATTTTCTAATTTTCTTTTCTGCTTGTCTGTTTGTTACTGGTTGTTGATAGTGCTGCAACAAGCAACCTTTAAACATGTGTCTTAGTGGGATGACTGACAGTCAACACATTTTGTCTTTTGTCCATAGTCCAACACTAATAGTGTCGTATGTCTTGGATGTCTGTTTTGCCATGCCAGGTATGTACAACATACAGACTTGTCATGCCACATGGTTTTGGATGACAGTTGTTATGATGTCCTACTCATATGAAGTGACGTTGTGTCATGGTTTGGCAATACTGATACCATGTGGGATCAGATACAGGTATATCCTGTTTATCTGCAGTCCTTGCAATCCTCCTTATCTGACTGCATCAAACAGCAAGGTAACACTAATATGTATACAATGTTAACAGATTACTCTTTCTTTCATAGCAAATTACAGCATGTTCATTGTATTTAGCATTTCCACAACCATGATGATTGGTGTAAACCTTCCATAAATAGTTGGTAGACATGATGAATGTATGTGTGTGTGCAAATAATCAGATACATACTTACACAGAAATGTACTTTTGACAAGTGAGCATTCAGTGATGTACTGCTGATGTGCTGTAATGATGTTTACAGGCATGTCCTCTGCTCAGTAATGAGCAGTGTGGTCGACATACACATGCATTGCTTTATTTGACATTTGCACGACTGTATATGTGCATGTGACTGCAGTTTTTAACTTACCTTTGCATGCTGATATGACATGATTACACATTATTATGTATGTGTGTTTTGTACATGTCCAGTTTTGTGGACATCAGCAGTCCATATTGCAGGTATGTTTGCCTTTGTCAAAACTAATGTCTACTGCCATTTATTAATTTGACAGAGTGAACATGTGCCAAGAGTATGGCCATTTTGCAATGCAGGGACATGTGCACACAAGCTGCTCGCTAATGCTTGCAATACTTCCTTGTTCTTGTTCTACTTGTGTGTTAACCAGTGTAGTTTTTTCACATACATGTGCACAACCTACTACATTCATTACTCTGTCCTGTTATATTTTTAACATGTTATTACATGTCATTGGTGTATGTATGTGTATTGATACTGATTTCATGCACATTCCTCTTATGAGACTGACCCACATACATGCACATGTACATCTGTGTGTTGCCTTTGACATGGTATATATGTGTAACATATACACTTTCCATTACACATTTGTTTTGGTGGTGTATACCTAATTGTGTATGTAACAGCTTTTGCTGATCTTGTGCAGTACTTCTGTTTGGTACTCTGCTTGGTTGCTTGCCTTTCATATGCACGGTGTTAGTGTGGTTCTGTCCTCTGGAGTTGTGTACCATTGCTTGACCTGCATTTGCTCATCTGTGATATGGCTTGGCTAACACTTGCACTGCTGATGGACTGTTTGGATATGTATTTATTCATCAAATTTGAACAGTAATCCTTATTTATTACCATGTTACACAAATTTACCATTGGTCATATACAGGAATGACTGTCACACAGTTTGCAACATGTCATAACATGATAGTGCATTGGAAGAATTGTTTTCCTGGAGTTCACCATGGCTGGTATGCATCCCTACCTTGTCTGGCAATTTTCCATTGTCCATGTTGTGGCAGTGTGCTGTCTGTGCAATTTATCTATCCTTGCTGTTTTTTTTCAACCTTTGTCTGTCTTGTGTTGTGCCATTTATTCTGTGAGTATATCTGATGTGCTTACCTTCGCCTCCTCTCTCCCTATGTTTACCTTTCCTTACATTCTTTAAAAAATGGGGCATATTCCCACCAAAAAATTATAGTCCATGCCCTTCTGACTTTCCCTCAAATTTCCTATTCCAACATCCTTCTTGTTTGTCCCTCATCTTCTTTTCTATCTCCCACTTTCCTCGGGTCTGTGGGTTACTTGTGTTCCCCACATAGGTTTCAAACCCATTGTTAGTAACGGGTAGCTGGGGTGATATGGCTGTGATTGCCCTTTACTTTTAATTTTTTGTTAGGAAATTTATCGATTCTATCAAAATCCATAAATTCAAGCCAATATTTTTTAATGCTACACATATTATATAGCTACCCATAGCTGTCTCTGCGTTTACTGTAATGCGCAATGTGAATATATATATGTATTACAAATAGTCTTGCGCTTTGAAGCACATATTATGTTAGTGGATGGCATATGGAAATATCCATGATTGTCTAACACATTTCTGTGTGTACTCCTTAGATGCTGAAGTATGATTGTGGGAGCACAAGTGTATGTGTATATGTGTGTGTGTAAGTGTGTCTGTGTGTGTGTGTGGGGGGGGGTTAGGGGTGTTTGTGTATGTGTGTGTGTGTGTATCTGTCTTACAGATACTCTACCTGCTACTGTATATGTATATGAGAGGAAGACATAGAAGCTTTCAGCTGTCCCTGATTTTGTCTCATATTTTGGCATTTTTTTCTAAAATTTGTAATGTTCTAGCAAATCACTGAGGAATGCATTCACTACATAATCAAAGACATTTGAGATTTAAAGTAGGCAGAGGCACAACTAGTCAGGAGAAAAGAGATGGCTGCCATGGGTATAAGCTGTTAAAGGTCATCCATTTGGGAGAAGTGCATTGCATAAATTCTTTAATAAAGGTGCAATTCTATCAGTGCTTCATAAATGAATGTTGTTAGTGCATTATCATTTCATAGTGAAGTTCAATGTATGGTAGTAGTTTTAACACTAGTAAGGTTCTTGTTACAACTGTAGCAAGCATTTGACAAGCATACAATAAGTAGCTTGCTGAAGTTACAGGAGGAACACATTTTTTTTTCTCTTCATCTTTTGAAGATGATTTTCTTGGTCGACAAATTTAGGTTGAGGCTCCAGTCTGTGTAACTGTGGATGCCAGATGAGCATACATGTCAACTGTTCAGATTTTTGCCTGGTATTTTTTGTCTGTTATTCACAAAATTTCTGGTTCTGTAGCTAATCATCGAAGACTGAATTCACTAAATAATAACAGACAGTGGATTTTCAGACCTTTTATCCTTAAAAAGACATGATATTGCAAATACTGCTATTCGAACAACTTTCTAAACTTATATGAGCAATATTTAAAATATGTCCCTAATTTTAGACTTCTGTCCCCCTATTATTTTTAACCAGGTTTCTTACATAAAGAGGTTGAGATATATGACATGAGCTAATTATGATACTGTGAGCATTAGTGATAAGTGATAAGACGAACACACAGCCAAAGGTGGACATGCGATAACTAGCGCTGCAAGGGGAGCAAAGGATGTGAGGGGGGGCAATCAGCCAAATGAGAAATGCAGAAGGCAAAAGGGACAGAGCAGAGGGTAGGTCTTGTAGAAATGTACAGGAAGCATTGGAAAAATATTACATATGCAACAAAGGAGGCAACCAGTGCAAACATTGAGAAAAGCAGAGAATGGTGGAAGTGAAGGTGGAAATGGTTAGAAGTGTGAGCAAAGGACAGCAAAGACAGTGTGGGGAAGAAGATTTTGTTGATTTCTCAAACTCAGTCATAAAGGAGATTAAGAATATAAGTAAGTGAGAGAGATCAGATTTTGAGAAATTTAATGTTAGTGCTTTTTTTAATAAAACATGGAAGCAGGTGAAAAAAGTAATTATCTAGAAAGATGGGTGGGTACTTGGTACATTCAGGCATCTATCATTTTCTAGAGGAGAAAGAGGAAGTGGCAGCAAGTAGGACTAGGAAAGTGGCAGAAAGAAGCCAAGAGAGCTAGATGTAAATAGTATTCTAATATAAGTTACCTGCACCGGCAGCCAGCGCAAAAAGCAAAGAAATAATTGGGTCTATATTATAACATCGAAGTTCGTAAACATCAAATGTTATAATATCGAACTCTATACATCGAAATCTGAAAACATCGAACAGTCAGAATAGCGATTTTTTTTTCCCCAGGGAAAAAAATCGCTATTCCGAGAAACATACACACAACACAAACACACACAAAAAACAGCAATCCACACACATACACTTAAAATCCTACACCTAAACCTAAACTAAACTTTACATACAATACTAGCTATCCACTTACCTTAACCCAACCCTAACCCTAAGGTCCGTCACTGTCGCACACTCACCTCACCCGCGCCCTAACCCTAACTCACCTAACCCGCCCCCTAACCCTAACCTACACACAACCGCACACTTACCTTACCTGACTCACTCCCTAACCCTAACTCACCTAACCCGCCCCCTAACCTACACTCAATCGCACACTTACCTGAACCCGACCCATAATGTTCCAACATATCGAACGCTGAAAACAGCGAAGCCACAGCAATGGCCCACCGAATTCTTTCCCTGGGAAAGAATTCGGTGTCCTGCACCTTCGCTGTTTTCAGCATTCGACATTACTGGTTCGATATTATAACATTCGAAGTTTATAAAATTCGATGTTATAATATAGACCCAAAATAATTAGGGAGAATAATAACTGGGTTTCACAGTAGGCAAGAGAAGAGAGGCTTAGGAATGGTAGGAGGATACAACAATACCACACAGACAGGCCAGTCCTACATAAGGGTCAGAGGGGACACTGGTGATTAATACTGGGTTAGAAAGGTACTTCTAAATGATCTCATCTTTATGCTATGATGGAAGAGGCAGCTGGCAGAATGAAAGAGGGGTAGGTATTCAGGCAGTAGATAGAATGTAAAAAGGAGATGCAGAACTGAGTAGAGGAGCAAACAAGGGTGACTCGTATTGTGGTTGGTCACTAATATTCTGCAGTGTAAACAGTCTGAATAGGAAGTCAGAGAAGTTGCAAGAAGTGATGCTTGAAGGTAGGCTAAGCATTGTTGGTAGCACAGAAACATGACAGGAGGGTGTGGGAAAAATAGATACCTTGGCATAAGGTTTTCAAGAATGATGGAGAAGAGAGGGAGAGATGAAGGTGCAATAGCAATAAAGGAGAGTACAGATATGATGTCAGTAAGGAGGAACACATCCCAAGAATGGGGTGAGAATGTAGACACGGACAGCAGCTAGGTTAAGGTAGAAGAAGGGGAACAAACTGATCTACTGATGCAGTACTATAACCAAGCCACACAACAGAAAAGAGGATGAGGAGAGAATGAATGAGAAATTAATAGAACTGGAAAAGATGAAGATGGTAATAATATGAGGTATCCAAATCTGTCCATAACAAATTTGGAGATGCCAAGGTTTTGGAACATGAGTGATTCAAGCAATTGCTGCAACTTGTGCCAAAAAGGATATCACGTTACATGTGGTGCTAAACAATGTAGTGGTCTTCATGAATATCCAGCTTAAGTAAATATTACCTAAAACTGTTCAAAATATGGGAATTGCCATGATGAAAAGCCAGTGACACTGTTGTGAGATTTTAAAAGTATGGATTATATTATACTGGAGGAAGGTGGTCAAGACTTGAATTAGGAGAGTGACAGTAAACTGATGTACAAACGCACCACAGCAATGAGTTAAGACTTGAGCATTCAGGGCTTTTGACTTCACTGTGAGGAAGAAGCAAAGAAATAAGGACCAAAATGGCAACCTAGATATGTAAGACTAGCAATCAGGGCAACATATACAGCTTATTAGGGGTGGAAAGGAGTGGCTGAGAAAGTGGAAGACAGTTAAGCAGAAAGCAGACTACTAAACTGCAACAAAGATAGTAATAACATCAAAGGCTAAATTTGAAAGATAATGCACAGGAGGGATCAAATAGGGCAAGAGGGGAGTTTAGGTATATATCAGAAAGAAGTAAGGGAGCAATGGAACTGGCCAGACAAAACAGAGGTACTAAATGAAAGCGATGCTTATGTCTTCATAAAGGAAAGCAAGGAGAGGGTGCCATGTTGGGAGGAGGTTGGTTAGAATTGGGAGAATAGTGGACAGAAATCAGGACTGAGCTAGAGAAGGTTCTGAGGGACCTGTCTGCTCTGAGGGAGTAAAATGGATGAGGAGTAGATGAGCAGCTGTCCAGAGTCTGCAGCTATTGTGGCTGTCTGCTAGCAAACCATCTTATGGAAACCTTCACCTGATTACAGGTTAGTGCAGAAATGCCAGAGGATTGAAATATAGTAAGTCTAATACCCTTCCACAAAGTGGGGTAGAGTAAAAAAAAGTCAGGGAACTGCAAAACTGCCAGCTTAACTATGATGACATGGAAAGTCATGGAGGCAATCTTGAGGAGAAGGCTGGTGTGGTATTTCAAGAAGACATCAGTATCACAGACAGGAACAAACAGGGGTACATTGATAGGATGAGCTGTCAGTCAGACTTGATCCATTTGTATTACTTGGTTATAGGTGAACATGACAGAGGAATATCAGCTGATGTAGCAGACCTGGACTTCAGCAATGCATTGATAGAAAAACTGGAAGGGTTTGAGGGAAGACTAAGAGGGCTAAAATGGCGTGGAGAGGCATTGCCCTGTATATTTATGGATATGATAACTATTGCCAGAAATGTATTTAAAACCTCAGACTCCATGGAGCCTAACAATATATCTGATGGTTTCCTGTGCAGAGTCAATGTAAACCTAACTTAATCCATAACAGTTTTGTCAAAGAATATGTTTGCATGTGAAGGCATCACTGATCAATGGCAAAGGATTATAGTTGCATCATTCAGAAAAGAAGAGTTCACAGCTGAACAACCCATCATTCTAACCAGTATTCTATATCAAATTACGGAGATGTACACATACAAACAAATATTTCAAGCACAGGCATTAATGCCCTTCTAGCCTGCCAATATACCAAACAGGTTTTCCCATAATAAGTATTCATGCTGTACACTAGTGCTTGATTTAATGTAATTTGGTAGTCTATTCCATACATTAGCCACACTCTCAGAGAGCTAGTTAGTACACTTCTCATTCCTATAGAATCTCCTATAGATTGTCTGATGATTCTGTTCTGTCCTACCTTTTGATAACTAGAAACATTCTCAGGGTAAGGGTATCACTTCAATAATGACAATTATCTAGAGCCAAGGTTCACACTACCAGGGTGGCCAGACATACTGCAGCTATTCTTCCATACTACACACTCGCACACAGACTTACACCTTTGGTCAGTTTACAGTGTCCAGTCCTTCTACTGCATGCTTTTGAATATGGGAAGGAAAACTGGAGTACCCAGAAGAAACCCATGCAAACACAGCGAGGTCATGCAGACTCCACACAGAAGGCATCCCATCTGAGAATTGAACCAGTGAACTACTTCCTGTGAGGTGATAACACTGTCCTGTGCACCAGTGTGTCACCTTCAGACAATTGTCAGGCATGGCAATATCATGTTTTTGCCTGTCTTAAGGACATTGTCTTTAATGTTGTAATCACATTTGCACTTGTTATGTCTGCCAGTTTAATAATAAGAGATTTAGAATAATAATCTATACGTATATGATACATAGATTCCTTAATCCAAACCAGATGAAGATGCTCTTTACTAACAGAATAGTCAGGTCTATATTAGAACACCGAACATTCAAAATGTCAAGTGTTCTAATATCGAACCCTACCAATCGAAAATACTAAACATCGAACATTCAGAATAGCGAATTTCTTCCCAGGGAAAGAATCCGCTGTTCCAAAACACATACAAACAACACAAGCGCACCAAACAAACAGCAATCCACACACATACACCTAAACTCTTACAGCTAACCCTACACTAAACTATACACACACCACTAACTATCCACTTACCTTAACCCAAACCCAAACCCTAACCCTAAGGTCTGTCACTATCGCACACTCACCCCATCCGTGCCCTAACCCTAACATACCTAACCCGCCCTAACCCTCATGTCCACACAATCGCACACATACCTAACCCGCACCCTAACACTAACTCACCTAACCCGCCCTAACCCTCATGTCCACACAATCGCACACATACCTAACCCGCACTCAATTGCACACTTACCTGAACCCGACCCGTAACTTTCCACCAGAGCACTGAAAATACCGAAGCAACAGAAATGGACAACCAAATTCTTTCCCTAGGAAGAAATTTGGTTTTCTGTTTCTTCGATATTTTCACCGTTTGCTGAAAATGGGTTGATATTAGAACACTCGACATTTTAAATGTTCGGTGTTCTAATATAGACCCGAATAGCCATGGAGTATATCATTTTTTCTTTTTCTGGAATTTTATTATAGTAAGCATTGCAAATGTAACAAGTATCACTATGTGTTCCATTCATCTACTTTCCAGGCCTTTAGATTATGTCTCTCCCTTTCTCTTTGCACTTTACTGTTCTCAGGTGTGATTCATGTATCCTACCTCTGCAGTTGATTAGAAACTATTCTTTTGTTATCTTTGATCATTAAACATTCAACAAAGCACATTTTTTCTGTGATGAAAAGAATAACACTGAATTTATTTCCTCACTGTAACTTTTTTCAGTGACTACATTTCTTTGTCAGTGTCAGTACAACTCTGGAATTATTATATTTGGATCTACTATTGAGAAGAACCCAACATTTGATATTGCTAATACCATTTATCGAACTGTATGCATGGGTTTTGACAACTCTTTTGACTCTAATTTCTTCTAAGTGTAACATTCTTTATTAACTTCTCCATCTATTCTACTTATCAGCATTTTTGTAGCATATATCACTGGCATAATATTGGGATATATTTGTTTATCCTATTCTCCCCACAAAATATGCCTGTAAATAAATCAGCATATATATGAGTAATATCATTGCTATGGCCCTGTACTGAATTCAGTATTGCAGTGTAACTTAGTAAATGTTCATTCTTTGGTATCATGCTGTGACTTGTTTCTTACCACTTCTAGCTTGTTTTAAGTCAAACAAGACAAAATATTGGGATACTTTGATTCTTCAGGTATTATGATATGGAAAAAATCTTGTATTTTTATTTTTATATTTACATGGCAATAGCTTTTGACACAGTACATTTATTTTGTACCATTAGTATGTCAACAGTTTATCACATAATTCTGTTCTTTCTTAATTTAAGCCTCGTTTGATGCCAGTGTTACTATATGTAGCCCATTTGCCAATGGTGTGGAAAGCTGTGGGTTCTATTCCCACATCTGGTGGTAGGATTGTGACACTGAAATGCAGCATAAGGGAGATGCTGTACTCTTGAGTCTGTCATCTTTTGAATAATGTGCTAAACCAATGTCTCATATGCTTGAATTGATGGTAATGCAGGTGGATATAAAATTTCATAGCATCTATAAAAGATAGTAGGGGAGTTCCCTGATGCCTTGGTGAAATTTCTCATAGCAGTATAAATACCACATTGGGTCGCCCATGAAAAGAGGCCACCAGCTTAGTGGGATAAATCCAGCTAATGAAGGATAAAATAAATAAATTAAAAATAACTATAATTTGCACCAGTGTGTAGTGTTAAGGGTCTCTCTCTCTCTCTCTCTCTCTCTCTCTCCCTCCCTCTTTCTCTCTCCCTCTCTCTCCCGGTTTAACAGCTACCTCACAGATAGATTCCAAGCAATCAAATGGCAGCAAGAATACTCATTAATTATTTCCACCCATTACTGTAGGAGTGTTGCAAGAATCCATACTTGGACCCCCCCCCCCCCCGTTTATATCATATTTAGAAATGATCTACACACTGTTTCCAAGCACACCAATCTTGTACAATATGCAAATGACTCCACACTAATCTTCACAGGCTATAACCTACAAAAACTCCATGAAATTAATCAAGAATCCTTTATGTCTATAGAATCCTGGTTAGATAACTCACAACTCCTGCTTAACCCTAAAAAACAAAACTACTGCTTTTCACCCCTAAAACATTCTCCCAGAGCAAAACTCTTGTCAAAATCACTTCATTAAATAAAACCCTAATTGAATATGTCCTTAACACCAAACTCTTAGGAGTCACCAAGTCACCATTGATGACAACTTGAAATTTGACATACACTTCCAAACTGTTATTTAAAAAACACCAATAGCTCAGCCTCTTGTATAGAACAAAACTGTGCCAAACAGAAAGAGCTAGAGAAACCATAGATAAAGCTTACCTCCTCTCTACACTACTGTATGCCTCCCCACTCTCTCTACTAATCTACAATCTTCCACACAAACAAACCTGGAGCAGTACTACAATAAAATAGCCTGCTTTGCTGCAAATTGCCCCTTTAGAATTCATCACTGTTTTTCCATTAAACATCTGAATTGGATTAAACTGCCACATCAGCTCACTATAGTCAGCTACTACCAGCTCATAGTCTAACACACTACCCTAATAAGTATCTAGCACTAAAAGACATGCTTTAGCACTACCACTCTACCAAAGTTCTTCGGTCTAAAGACAAACTCCATCACTAAAGCCCAAATTTTATCCAGACCCTCCTTATACTCCAGCTCTGTAGCTACCTTCTGGAATGCCCTCCCTCATACTCCCAGGCTTCTGGAAAACCAACAGGCCTTCAAAATACATCGAAGAGAACATGCCTCAACATCCTGGCTCTCTAGCTGTGCATCTCCAGGATAAGTGCTCTGCTCTACACTGTTACTATCACTCTGTCTTCTCCCACCCCATCTTATAGCTATGACTCTCTTAACTCTTTTCATAGGATCATAGGAGATTACTAGGCTAACAGCCCCAAGGCCCTTACAAGCCTAGTCAAGTTCAACCCATGTTCCCAAGGGTGTCTGATTCAAGCAGTCATTAAAATTAGCACCTAATTGCCCCTGCGCAAGAAGGGCACAGGTGGAACCCTCTAAGTGAATTTCAGGGTACCCATCCAATTGTCCAAATTGCACTTAAATAGGGCCAATGAGTGGTTTTGTTTAACATGAATAAGAAGCTTGTTCCAAAGATAGGGTAACCTCTGTGAGACAAATCTGTATCTCCAGCAAGTTCTGCTGATATTGCATAACAGTTTAAGGTACTTTGAGTGAGTGATCTGTGTGCCATTTGACTTACGAATGTTCAGCATTTCCATTAAAGCTGGGTCACAGATTGCTCTGTATGCAATGCACAAGTTGCCTCTAAGCAGTCTGTATGACACAGAGTAAAGTGACAATGTTTTCAGTCTGTCCGCATGCAACACAGTTCTTGAAGACCCTGAATTTTCTTTGTAAGGAACTTTTGTGGTCTCTCCACTTGCTGCAGATGTTTGGAAAGGAACACAACAAAGGGAGTGATGTACTCTATTATCGGCCTGATGAGGGAAGAGTATGGGGTGGTTATAACCTCTTTTTTTCTGGAGGCAATGCCCTTACCTATGAGATGAGCAATATAAAATGCCCTTCTTGTCACTGTGGAGACATGGTGATTGAAGTTAAGGTTGCTGTCAACCTGTGTGCCCAGATCTCTCACCACTGGCTTTGTGCTTAGGGTATTGCTATTGATGTGGTAGTTTGCAGGAATGTCATCCTTGCGATGGGGATGATAATGTATTTTTTTTTTTTGCATTAAGTTTAAGACCATGACTTTGGCACCAGTCATTAGTCTGCATAAGACTTTCTTGCAGGATGTTGACATCACTAGGGGTTTCAATGATCGCTCCCAGTTTGCAGTCATCAGCAAACTTTGTCAGCCACAGCCCTTTAGTTTTAGCTTGCAGTTTGGAGAAGTAGACTCCGAACAGTAGGGGTCCCAGTACTGATACCTGTGGAACACCACTGGTTACAGGTGTGCTGGAGGATGTGAAGTTCCCTATTTTGACCATATGAGTTCTATCAGTGAGCCAATTTGCAACCCATCTGACAATATATATGGCTTAATACCTATTTGCATGAGTTTGTCAATGATGCCTGAGTGGGTTATTGTGTCAAAGGCCTTGGCTAAGTTTAGGTTGACCGTATGCACAGATTTTCCCTTATCTAGGACTTTGGTGACTGTCTCAAAGAAGTCCACCAAGTTTAACAGGCATAATCTCCCTTTGACAAAGCCAGTCTGGGTGGGGTCAAACATTTGGAGATTTCCTATATCTTTGTTAATAAGGTCCATGATGATTTGTTCCATGGCCATGCAGATAAGGATGGTCAGGCTAATAGGTCTATAGTTCCTGGGGTCCATGGATGCACCCCCTTTGTGCAAAGGGATGAAGGTAACTGTTTTCCATTCCGCTGGGATGACGCCAGTGCTTAGGCTGTGATTGAAAAGTGTGCTTAATGGTGATGCTAATTCCTGTTTTAACCCATGCAGAACACAGCCCAGGATGTTCTCTGGTCCCACAGAGGCTGGGTTTTTGGCCTTGGAGAGGGCATTTAAGACCTGCACCTTGGAGATACTAGACAGAGGATCGGTGTTAGGGATGCTTTGGGAGTATATGTGGTAGGGACAGGGGAGTAAAGTTTTCACTGAACCTGTCAGCCAGCAGGGTTGCTATATCCATAGGTTCTATATATGTAGTACCATAAACTATGAGTTTAGCGCCAACCTGGGCCTTAGCTTTGAGATTACGAATTGAACTAAAGAATTCCTTGTGGTTATCCTTAGTTAGGGAAGCTAATTTGGATTTAATAGTTAGCTTTGGAGGACTTCACTATGAGTCTTATTTGCTTGTTTAAGTTGAAGAGGGAGTATTTCCAGTTTTGAGACCATTCCTTCCTACTCTTAGACAGCAATTTCTTTCTTCTGTTGTATAGCCTATTAATGAAAGTTGTCCAACAGGCAGGTTTGTTTTTCCTTGGAGATCTTGTTTTGGTTCTATCAGGTACGGCAAAGTCACTGCAATTGTACAGGTGCTTGTATAAAGTGTTGGTGTATAACTCAGCATAGGTGTCTGTTCCATCAGTGGGGGGAGGGGCTATGAAGCTATTTATGCCATCACATAAGAGATTGTAATTTTTCTTGGAGAAGTTTTTTTAGTCTAGTTGTTGCTAGAGGGGGGTCTTGTGTTATAGTTACTTCTAGCAAGACTGATTTGTGGTGAGAATTCACCAGTGATGGCCACACACTGGGGGTGGTGCAGTGGTCCCCCATTTTGGTAAGCACCAGGTCCAGGATGTTTGAGCCCCTTGTGGGTGTATCAACTAGCTGGTCCAGTCCAGAGCACTGGAGTTAGTAAAGTCAAGGAACCTTTGGGCAAGTGAGTTAGAACACGAATAATTTACCCAGTCTATGGATGGGTAATTAAAATCACCCAAAACTTGGGTGTTTGATTGTATCTTGATTGACTCAAGTAGATCAAAGTAGGTTGAGTGGATGTCCTGATTCATGGAGGTGGTCCTATAGCTGGCAATGACCTGAAGAGGGGTATTACCTACAGTCAATTGCACCTGAAGTAATTCAAGGGAATTGTGCTGTTTAATCAATCTAGAGCTGTATTTATCTTTAATGAATATTGATACTCCACCTCTTTTATTTCTCATTCCTTCACTTTGTGGTCTGAACACATGGAAGGAAATGTAGCTCTCTGCAGCCTTAAACCAGGTCTCAGTGACTGTACAAATGTCAGCATCTTCCAGGGTGAGGACTGCTTCCAGTGAGTGCAGTTTCTGGTTTAGACTCCTAGCATTTAGCAGCATAACCTTAAGGTTGTTTTTAGAGGGCACTTTTATATTGTTCATAGGTTCATAGGTAGGTACTAGGCTATTGGCCCTAGGGCCTATTTAAGTCTAGCCAAATGGTACCCTGGCTTCTATCACCCAAGAAAATTATTTTCCTGTGCTCCTGTCAAGCAGAGCCACAGAAGTGATCCCCGGGGTGAATTTCCTATCTCCTATCCAATCATCAAGATTTTTCTTGAAGAGTTCTAATGAGAAGCTTTGTTTGATATAGATAGGTAGTTTGTTCCAGAGTATGGGAAGTCTCTGGGACAGGAATCTATCCCTCCAGCATGTTCTGTTTATTGTGGTGACAAGGTTTAGGTCCCTAGAACATGTAGCCCAGACGGACTGGGATTTCTTTAAGTGGAGCATGTCCAACAGCTCTGGGTTTGACATAGCTTTGGATGTTAGGCAGAGATCGCCTCTGAGTAGGCGATATGCGACAGAGTAAAGCTGGAGTTTTTTGAGACGGTCTGTGTAGGGCATCTGTTTGAGGGCAGTAATCCTCTTTGTGAGGTATTTCTGTGGCCTTTCCAGTTGTTGTAGATGTCTAGTGAGGTACATACCAAAACAGCATTGTACTCTATAATGGGTCTAATGAGTGATGAGTAGAGGTGAACAATGACCTCTTTTTTCCTGGATGAGAAACCATTTGTGATGCGGTGTGCCATGTAGAAGGATTTCCTGACAACTGTGGCGATGTGATTATCAGAGGAGAGACTACTGTCCACCTGTGTCCCAAGGTCTCATCACACTTTCGGTGATAAGTAGACTACCACCTATGTAGTAGTTCATGGGTACAGAGTTTTTACCAAAAGGGATGACAATGCACTTTTTGACATTGAGCTTGAGGCCATGGCTTTGACACCAGGCATCTGTCTCAGTGAGGCCTTTTTGTAGGATGTCCACATTGTGAGGAGTTTTGATTATGGCTCCTAGTTTGCAGTCATCTGTGAACCGTGTTAGCCAAAGACCTTCTGTGTTAGCCTGTACTTCAGAGAAGTAGATACCAAACAGGAGAGGACCTAGGGCTGAACCCTGCAGGACTCCACTTGTCACTGGTCTGAAGTTGGATTTAGAGTCTGCTACTTTCACAGTGTGGGTTCTGTCACTGAGCCAGTTGGCAACCCATCTTGTGACATAGGGATTTATACCTAGTTTAGTGAGTTTATCTATAATTCCAGAGTGGGGGATGGTGTCAAAAGCCTTGGCGAGATCTAGATAGGCTGTGTGAACCATCTTACCCTCATCTACGGCTTTGGTGACCGCTTCAAAGAAGTCTATCAGGTTTAGGAGACATGATCTGCCTTTTACAAACCTGAACTGTGTAGGGTCCAGAGTTTGGAGATTACCAATGTCATTGTTTATAAGTTCCATGAGGATACGTTCCATAGCCTTGCAGACCAGGCTCGTCAGGCTAATGGGGTGGTAGTTCCCAGGGTCCATGGTGGCTCCCCCTTTGTGGAGTGGGATAACCGCTGCTGTTCACCATTCAGTGGGCACAAAGCCTTAGGTGAGGCTATGACTGAACATGGTACTTAGGTGGGGTGCCAGTTCATTCTGTAGTTCATGTAGAACGCAGCCTGGGATGTTGTCAGGTCCCATGGATGCTGTGTTCTTGGCTTTGGAGAGTGTGTTTTTTACCTGTGCAGCCATGGAACTTTGCATTCTTCCGGTATAGAGATGTGCCCTTTAAGGGATGAGAGAAGGGTAAAGTTAGCACTGAACCTATCTGCCAGGATGTTGGCAATATCAGTTGGTTCTGTATATTTAGTGCCATTGTGCTTTAACTCAGAGCAGATCTGAGTGTTGCCATTGAGACTCTTGACATAGCTATAGAATGCTTTGTGGTTGTCTTTAGAATCAGTGGTGATTTTGTTTTTGTAACTAGCTTTGGAGGATTTTATGAGGGATCTCAGCTTCTTACTGAGGGTGACCATGGAGTTCCTCCAATCATGGAATTTTACTCTTTTTTGCAACAGTTTCTTTCTTCTGTTGTAGAGTTTGTTTATGGTAGGGGACCACCAGATTTGCTTCCTTTTTTGGAGGATAGCATCTTGGTTCTGTTAGGGATTGCACAATCCATGCACTCATGTAAGTGCTTATTAAGTGCAATTGTATAGGATTCAGCAGTCGTACCTCTATTGTCTGTCAGCATGGGTGTTGTGAAGTTTGCCAGTTTTGTCTTAAGAAGCGTGAAGTTGGCTTTGGAGAAATTTTTTATAGTGGTTTCCCTAATGGGGGGTGGGGGTGGGATGTGGATGTCTAGGGTGATTTGCTTGTGGTCGGATCTGACCAACAAGGAATTGACCTCTGGTGTGGAACACCGGTTGCCCATGTTGGCAATGACCAAGTCTAGGATATTGCTGCCCCTGGTGGGGGTGTGGATAAGTTGATCCAAGGCATTGGAATTTATGAATTCCAGAAAACGTTGAAAACAAGAGTTGGTACATGAGTAGTTTTCCCGGTTAATGGTGGGGTAGTTGAAATTGCCCATTATTAGGGTGTTAGGTTGTACCCTAATATTTTCCAGTGTATCAAGAAATGAGGAGTGGGAATCCTGGGGCATGGTGGGGGATCTGTAGCAAGCTACAATTTGGATTGCAGTCTTGCCCAGAGTTAGTTGCACTTGGATAATCTCGGATGCATTATGCTGGGCAACTAGCCTAGAGGTGTGGATATCCTTAATGAATATGGACACGCCTCCGACTTTAGTGCTTCGGTCCAGGTTAGGTGGCCGAAATGTGTGGTATGAATTATAGCCTGGTAATGCAGGAGTGCTCTCTGGAGCCTTGAACCAGGTCTCTGTCACTGCACAGATGTCGATGTTCTTCATTTTAAGGAGTGCCTCGAGTGAGTGCATTTTGAGGTTTAGTCTTCTAGCATTAAGTAGCATTACCCTTAGATTTTGCTTGCTTGTACCTGTTACGGTGGAGAATTTGTCATTTAAATCTTGCCTAAAAAAGGCACTATAGGGGTGGCAAGAGCCTTAGCCAGTATCCGGAATCCCAAGGGTGACAGGTGCAGGCCATCTCTGGCAAAGCATCATGGTTTGTCGATCATGTCATCCCAGGCAGACAGATATTGGATCCCCTTAGAATGACACCAATTGTTGAAGTCAATCATTTTGTCCTTGTACTGTGGTATCATTCTGGGTAATGGCAGGATGCTGCTCAAGGCTAGGATCATACCTGCCTGGGCTACAAGATCGGACAGTTCCTCCATGTCTCTTTTCATGTAGTCTAAGGGAGGTACGTCTCAGGTCATTCACAGCAACATGGACAATGAAAGAGTCATATTTGTACTTGTGGAGTGACCTGAGTGCATGCGTTATGTGGTGGATCCTGGCACCTGACAGGCAGCTGACAGTAACTTTCTCCTTGTTTAGCCTGGTGAGTGGAGCATCAGTGTGCCTGACTATAGAGTCATCTATAACTAGAGTGTTGGGTACGTTGTTGTGCCTTATGGGCTGTGGTTGAGTGGCACACTGAGTTTGTGGGCTATGTGTCATTTGGGTTGTGTTGGGGGTGGTGGTGGTTGCTTGCGTTTCTGCTTTGGACGTCCCTGTTGCTTGGGTAAATTTTTTTTGAGAGCCTCCGCGAATGTAGGTGTGTGTTTTGTGTTTCTATGTGTGTGTTTTGGTGGTGTAGGTTTTGAGGGACTATGTGATGAGTGTGGTGTGGTGTGGTGCAAGTGTTTACCTTCTCCTCTTGACTGTCTTGTCCAGTCTTGGGTGAAGAGAGCTTTGCTTCCAGTTTGGCTATATAAGTGCATCTCTCACAGGTTGTAGTATTGGGTGGTAGGAGGAGAGGGTTGTCTGTGTACATGAGGCAATTGCTGCATTGTCCCAAGATGCCCAGATTCATCAGGGAGACAGGAGAAAACACTGGGAGCTGACGCTTAGACATGCCTGGATAGGTGCTTATTTATTAAGTACTAAAAACTGTTTTTCTCTAGACAAGTGAAGAATGTTGAGTGCTGTAGTAATTTGTAGGTTATTTAGTGCTTACAACGAGTTCTGAACAAGTGCTGAGCTCAAAGAAACAGATTTGAGTGCTGAAACTAGAAAACTGACTAGTTCTAAGAAACAAAATTAAGCTAGAAGGCTTCCCTCCAACACAGAAATGCTTGAGGGCTCAGAAGCTTACAAACAGTCCTGGATACAGTAAATCTGTATCTGGACTAGGCGACTTACAGGAAAGACAGGAAACAAGCTTAGAACATTTTTTTTTTTTGTAATTGGAAAGGGGAAAGGAGGAGCAGAAACTAACTGGGCTGGCCTTCTCAAATGTTCTCCCTGGATTAGGTAGAATGAGGTAATGACACTAGACTGGTAGGGGTGTCCCAGATCAAATTTACAGTAGGGGCAGGCAACTACAAAGCCATCAAGTATAAAAACAGGATACCAATAGTGAGGGAGTGTGGGACACAAAAATCTGAACAAACAAACCCTGCCAGATGCTTAACATTTGTAGAAAATTTCTAGTTTATACCTCACATACAGTGAAACTAGCTAGCAAAGTATATGCAGACAATGAAAGTGCTATAAATAACTCAGAAATAAACAAAATACAGGATACTTAATGTTATATACCACAGATTAGTTGGCTCAGAGCCCTTCTTCCGACTTCCTCCGATTAGCTCAGTG
>NC_056735.1:891108131-891330252 GCF_019279795.1 Protopterus annectens
ATTTGACCATCATACCTCCGCAATAGTTTGGAAAGCTTTTTATCTGGTCCATCTAATTTCCAAAGGCATCTCCACTAGATCTAAAGAAATCTTAATTTCCCTTTATTCATCTTATCAAACCTGTTATTGAATATAATGTATCTTTTGGCATGTATTTATCTAAACATATAACACAACTTGAGAGACCTCAGAGATTCATAACTAAAAGGATCAGTGTCCTCAAAAACCTTAGTTATCAGGATAGATTTGCAGTCCTTTCTCTGTATTCAATTTATTACAGACTCCTACATGGAGAGCTATATCTAGCCTGTTGTGCCATGAAATATCCAATGCTATCTCCTATATCTTCGCAGAACTAATGGCACATCAAATGCTTGGTTAAAGGAACTAAACCTTCATCAGCAGATAAATAAGACCTGTTCGAGTGATAGATTCATATCCCAAAGCATTCCTCATCTCTGTAACAAAGTTCCACTATATGCCAAGCAGAGTAGCATCCTTGCCACCTTCAAGGTAAACCTATATAATTGGGTGGGTAGCCTCAAATTCTGTCCTCATCTATCTTGTCCTGCCCTCCTTGGAGCTAGAGGGAAATTTGAATATTTATTTTATTTTTTTTTGGGGGGGGGGGGCTAGGCTTGAAATGGTCTGCAGACTAATTATCTGGTACCTAACTATGAAACTATGAACCTAATTATAAAACAGATATGCTTCTGAATGTGACCAATACAATTTAAGGTTTTGCACCTCATATATTACAAAACACAGTTTTCAAAAAGTCCATATCACTACATATCATTACATAGCACCCCTACATCTCTGATTATCATAATCAACCCTAATCATAGATCATCGACTAAGGGTGGCATTTCTCAGACTGTCACAAAAGTTCCTGAAGTCCACAACACAACTCACAACTTGTAAGCCCAACACAGCTCAACGAGTCAGGAACCACGATAGTACTGCAGTTAGTTTCTTTTATTAAAAAAACATGCACCAACGATGACACTATTAGTTGAGCGCTTTCATCTAGAAATCTATCGTGGTTCCTGACTCGTTGAGCTGTGTTGGGCTTACAAGTTGTGAGTTGTATTTCTCAGACTGTGTTCACTGATTCTTCTCACAATCTTTAGATTCTGTATCCCATCATCCATTTCTGGCAAAACCCACCAGTCTGTAACACTAATGTCACCACTAGTGATGACTTTGATTGCAAAGTAGCAGATCACTCTGAGTGACAAGGAAGAAAGCACTTTGTTATCCAAAATTCCTTCAGACTGGAGCCCCACATGGTTCTGCTTTGGGCCAGTTACATTGTTCCATCTTTATTTTTAGTATTGTGACTGACCAATCTAACTCTTAAACATATCAATATGGTGACATTTTGTCATCTTTTGCTTTGGCCTCTCCACAAACACTGTTAACTCTGTACTAAAAATTTACTGTGCTGCCACCTCCAATTGGTTTCATAAGAAGAAATTGTTTATTACTTTCCACAAAAATGAAGGCCAAGTTATTTGTTAACCCTGGCAATCTTACTAAGGCCCTCTTTAATGAAACAGTCGCCTATCCTTTTTAGTCTTTGTTGAAACTGTTAACCAATTTAAATAATTTTGTTTGGGGGGGATCGCAGGATCTGCCCATTGGCTCCTCTCCTTTCACCCAGTTGACCCCTTCGTTCATACATATGGGTGAGAGTCCCACTCATTCTCTGGTTCAGGTAAGAGTCAAGTGTTAAGGAGAAGGCCAGTCTGCAGATCCTGTGGCATGTGCTATCCTCAACCTTGCAGCAGTCTTGTGAGCTCTGCTATAGCTTTCTTGAGATGGGCATGCATGCTTCTGAGAATGTGTAACCTCCTGGCCAAGTGGCACGCAACTCAGAATTCTAGGCTGTTCATGCTATATAATAATAGGAAAATATTTTATGGATACTTTATTTATGAAATTATGATACACCTGTATTGCTGAAGGTGCCACCAGCACAGTGAACTAAGATGACTCCATCTCAGCAGGATAGATGAGTCTGCATCAGCTGCTTCCTCACATCTTCCCATACCAGGTACCTCCACATGCCATATCTCTAGTTGAACATTGGCCATCTGGTAACAATACCCAGAAGAAGCTGACAATAGTCACATCCTGGCTGTATGGCACAGAAAGTTAAAGTTCTGACTACACCCTAGATGACAGTGAATTGAGTATTTACGTGGGTGCTATAAGAGTTGGTGAGAAGTAAGAGTGACTAGTGTTTTACAGCTCACCCATCTCAGGGAATGGGGAGTGAATTTACCCAGTGCTGACCTGATCTCTAACAGAGTCAATAGCCAGCAACATCAGCAGGATGGGTCTAACTGGGCACTTGGGAGAGGAGAAACAAAGCATTGCAGAACACAATATTATTATCAGTGCTTGTATGGTTGGGAATATTTACCACAGTCTGACAGAGATGCATTTAGACATGATGACGTCCTGAGCTATGGCAAGCTATATGACAAATGTGAACAGAGAGTATGGCTTTGTGGATAGGAGAAGGGCTAATAATTTTAAAATGTGCATCTAATTATCCATCTTGAAGGCATTTATTAATAGGAAAATATTTTATGGATACTTTATATGTGAAATTATAATAAAACTTTTTTTAAAAAATTAAAAAAATCTGAAATCATGAGACACCCCATCAGACTTTGAGTTCTTAAGCCATAGCTTATTTATCTTATGCTTAAATTTGGCCCCGAAGGCTGGCATTTTGCACACCAGTATAGGTAACACATGCACACGTGTGGACGAGTGCTCTCTCTCTCTTATTCACTCATTTACACACACACACACACACACACACACACACACACACACACACACACACACACACACACACACACACACACACATATATGCATGAACACTATATTCAAAAGAGGTAGCTTTAAGACATGATACAAATCCTTCATCCATAACACTATGTAGGTAAAACAGCCAGGGCTTCTCTTTGATTTTCTTTGGTTCTCTGGTCTGTCTGTTGTGTTGAGGGTAGATCTGTTGTGTAAGTATGAGGTTAAAGAGAGTGATTAGGAAGGGGGCATGGCCAAGATGCCAGTCTAATAGCAGCAGAAATCCATATCCCTGCTTAGATTTTAATATCCTGACAGAAAATATACTTTAATTTTTAGAAAAATCTAACTAAAAGTATACTAAAAGATAGATCAACACAGACTCTTTATTATTTTCTAAAAATGAATACATAGTCAAGATAATTTTTTAATTATTCCTGTCAAGAAGTTTTCTACTGGAGTTCTCAACATGAGCAACTTGTAGAACCCACACCAGGAGACTGCAGGAAGAAAGAACTACATCTTGTAATAACAGACATCCAAGAATGTCACTAAAAATGGACAAATTTGAAAACAAAATGGATATTATCAAACAAGAATGCAGTAAACAACTGGAACTTCTAAATGGAATAGTAAAAAAAAACAATCTGAACAGATTCTTGCCTTAGACGAAATAGTAACTGACCAGGATACTTGAGTTACAGAAAATGAACACCACAATTAATTTCTTCTGAAACAAAACACCAGGCTGATTGAGAAACTGGAAGACCTTGAAAGTAGATCAAGGAGGAATAACATAAGAATATATGGAATTTCTGAGAAAGAAGAGGGTGCTAACATGATTCAGTTCCTCAGTAAGTGGTTTTCATCAGCACTAAGCATGCCTGAATCCCTCTCTTTTGATATTGAGAGGGCTCATCAGCCCCTGGCAAATCCAGCTTCGTCTCTTGAGTTCATCTAACCCCAGGTCTATAATAGTTAGATTTATTTCCTCACAAGACAAGGACTTAGTGCTGAAATCAGCTTGGACTAATTCCCCTATCAAGATAGGTGAAAATGTTATTTGTTTTGACAATGACTGCACCTCTACAGTCATATCCAGAAGAAAGGAGTATGTTTCTCAAATTAAGTCCTTGAAAAAAGCCAATATTAAAGCCCAAATTCTTTTTCCTGCAAGAATAAAAACCACCTTGCCAGAAGGAGTGAAGATCTTTGATTCCCTACAAGATGCAGTAGAATTTATCCAAAAGAAGAAAATACTGTAGGGCATAGAAGAAATGGAATGGTCATCCCAGAGTTTGAAGAGACAGGCAACAACAAATGGATGGTCTGTGAATTAAGGAGCAAACAAAACTAAGAAACTAAAGGACAAATGAATAAATTCCTTCCAATTTTAAATGCTTTGTTTTATGAATCATAATATATTTGATTCTGGAAAATCTCTATACTGTAAGGTAATGTAAATCATCTTTATTATTAACTTTCTCTTTTCCTTTCTATATCTACTTCTTCTAATTACATATAGTACTATATATTTAAATAACATTCTCTGTCTTTCTCTCTCTCTTTTTCTTCCTATTCCTTTTGTTACTAATGTTTCTTTTCTCTCTTTCTCCCACTATAAGCAGTTTACATACTCTTCCCATTTAAATAACTACAAATGATATATGTCTTCTAATTCTTCAGTAATAGTATAATTTGACTTAATACCAAAGTGCATTTTTTCTGTTGGGTCAGTGTTGGGGTAGCAATATGTTTCTGATTAGTGTTTCTAACTAAATGTTTTAGACTCTTTATTTAGACACATACAAACATTAATACATTACATTAATAGTGTTTATAGATGGCTAAATATAAGTTTTATATATATATATATATATATATATATATATATATATATATATATATGTGTATATATATATATATATATATATATATATATATATAGGTATGTATATATACTTGGTTCTTTTTTTCTCTGGTCTGGTTAGTTGGTGGGTAAATTATTGAAATGTTATAAAATAATTTCTGATTTGAGGCAGCTGTTGTTACTTCTAAATAGCTGTTTTTATATGAAAGAGTTAATTTTTCATGATGATGTTTTGTGAGGAAACTGGTGGGTTATGTGACTGTTCTCATTGTGGAGATTCATGACATGCACTGACAAGGCAGCTTGAGTGTTTTTTTTTTTCTTTTTTTTTTTGCTGTCTAAAAACTATAAAAGCTTCAAGATTTGATTTCCCACTGAAAATGCTTTTTTCCTCACTAGAGACAACCTCTGTTTTGCATGAGCCTATTTAGATACTTTTTAACAAGCTTATGAAGCTGCAGCTTGAGGAAACAACAGTGATGACATGACTTAACCTTTTGAACTTGTTAAATGGCTGTATTTAGAATTCTTTTCTCTTGAAATTCTGTTATCCTTCACCTAGATACTTTAAATGGTAAATAATTAGTTCTGATAAAAGTGTTTAACTCCTTTGAAAATACCTAAGTTCTTTTATAGATGTATACATTCTTCAGATTCAATGACACTTTTAGTAACTAAATAATATCAAATGAAATAGGAGCTGCATAAGTAAACCTTTAGTAACTGAACAGAGGTTTGTGGGGCTTTTTTATTGTAATAAGTGTTTTTCATATATATATATATATATATATATATATATATGTGTGTGTGTGTGTGTGTGTGTGTGTGTGTGTGTGTGTATATATATATATATATATATATATATATATATATTCAACAGATCTTTACATGAAAAATGTTAGATAGATGACTGACAAAATAGTTAAAACAGCTGTTTCTTGAAAAGTCTTGGAATATTGACAATCTTTTTAACCTTCCACTTCTAATGTTTATAAATACTTTGATCTGATGTGTATTTCTTTTTTTTTAAAACAAGTTTATTGTTTTTAACATACAAAATAAATATCATAACAATTTTATACAAGCAATTAAAATAGAAATAGTTATAACATTCAATAAAATAACCAAAGTATTTACAAAGACATCCACTACAAATCAAATCAATTGATTAAACTATAATGTCATGCTATTGAGACTAAGATTTTTTTAACAAGTTTTGTAAAGTATCCCATATGATATAATAAGATGTTTTTCTAGTAGTTCTTGATTTTATTGTCATCAATTCCATATGACACACTTCAGTCATAACATTTTTAAATTCATTAAATGAAGGAGGGGTATCTGAAATCCAATTTCTGGTTATTATTTTTCTAGCCACTGCTAGAATAGACCATAATAACGGAAGTTTAACTTTTTTAACACTTTTAGGAACAGGTGTGTTAAATAATATAAGTGATTTAGAAACAATGAAATTATCTGTGAAAAGGGCCTGCAAAAAATCATTGATTAATTTCCAATATTCCTTCAATTTTATACAGTCATAAAACATATGTGCCCAATCAGCATTTATTTCTACATTACATATTTTGCATAAGTTGTCTTTGTTATTTATTTTATTCATCATTAAAGGTGTATAGAAGGATCTATGTAAAAATTTCCAAGTAAAAAGTCTCCAATTAATGGAAGAAGTAGTTTTATAAGCAGATTCCAATATATATTGTTTATCTTGTTGTTTTGGTGATTCACCATTAATGGAAATGAAATAATTCCAATAGGTATCTGAACTGTAATGAGTTTCTTCTCTGATAATTTTATGTATGTATGAGAGCTTACCTTTATCAGAAACTCTATGTTGTAAATTTAATATCAAGTAATCAATCAGTATTGGAACAAATTCTTTAACTGTTAAAGACATTAAATCAATTTTATTAATAAGATGTTGTCTAAAAGTCTGAATTTCTAACCAACATGTTTCTCTCAAATCAAATTCTTGCTTTAAGAAGTCTAAATTTTTACTTTATTATCAGACAGCAACTGATACCAATACTTTAGATCATTCTCTGTGACTAAAAGAGTTCTTTCAGAGGTGGTTGACAAAAGCATACCTTGTGTATACATTATAGGGAATAGAATAAAATTCCATTCCTTATACTTAGGATGCATGAATATAAAATTACGATAACTGATAATAATGTTTAATGGGTAACTAACTACATATTTTGGTGTAATGGATGAAGTACAAAATTATTTTAGTAACCATAACGTGGGGTTATTTACAATAATATTTTTATGTATTAAAGAGATTTTCATGAAGTGAATGCTAATTAGTTCCCAGTAATCTTTCCATCTTGCAACATATGACTGATCTATTAACAAAGTAATAACTTTTATAATAGAAGAAATAGTATATAAATTAAAGTCTTGAAATGAAATGCCCCCTTGAGACCAGCTATTAGCATGTTTCTTTAATGCAATCCTAGGTCTATTAGGTGCCCATAAGAAATTTAACATTAGTGAATTCAATTTCTTAATAATTATTGTTGTAGGTGGGAGTATTATTGATTGTCTTAAGTATAATATCTTAGGGAATACTATAATTTTAATAATTGTGAGTCTCTCTTCCATGGTAAAAAACATGTTGTTCCAGCTATTGAAAAGATTTTGTATATTAAGAAGACAGGTACTATAATTATTATGTATAATAGATTTGATATCTTTAGTTAATATTATGCCTAAGTAAGTTATCTGACCTGAGTTGGGTTTATATTTGTTAAAATCATTAATGAGGACATTTTTTCGTGTGTATATTGGTAATATTTTAGTTTTTTCTTCATTGAATATTAAACCAGAGATATTTTTAAAATCCATCATTTTATCAAATAAGGACTGCATAGAAGAGTTAGATCCAGCTGATGTAATTAGAACATCATCTGCAAAAAGTTGAATTTTAGATATTGTATTTTCATCTATATCAAATCCTTCTATATCAGTACTGTTTCTGATCAAATTAGCCCAAGGCTCCATTATTAAAGTAAATAATAGTGGAGAGAGTGGACACCCTTGTTTTGTACCTTTTAAAATGGGTATTTTTGTGAGACATATGTTCCTATCTTAATGTAAGCCAATGCTCCTTTATATAGATGTTCAATTAGATTTACAAATGCATCTGAGAAGTTTGTGCACTTCAGTAAGATAAACAAGTAGTCCCAACTTACTGAATCAAATGCTGAACTTATATCGAGACTAATAAGTGTTAAATCTTTCTTTTTCCTATTTGCAAAATCAATTAACGTTAAAGTTCTCCTTATATTATCAAAAGTATTTCTATTTACAATAAAGCCTGTCTGGTCTATATCTATAATGCCTGGGATGATTGTCTTTAATCTATCAGCAAAAATACTCATAAACATTTTATAGTCAACATTAAGTAATGAAATAGGTCTATATGAAATGCATCTGGTTGGGTCTTTATTGGGTTTTAAAATTGGTGAAATAAATGTGTATTGCCAAGATGGGGGAGTTGTTAACTCATTTTGGGCCAAAATAAAAACCTTATGTATTAATGAGTAAGTACTTTTGGGTAGAATTTTATAGATCTCTGGTATAATACCATCATTACCTGGTGCTTTGTTTGATTTAAGCTTGTTTATTTGTGTAATAACCTCTGCATATGAAATATTTTTATCCATTAGTTTAGTCTGTTGTTTATTAAGTTTTTTGTTCATGTTTGTAGTTATAAATTTCTTTATTTTATCTTTAAGCTCCATGTTAATGTTATTATGATTAATTTTGTGAAAGTGATTTCTAAATTCATCTAATATTTCTGGTAAACTAGAAACATTCTTCTTTTTCCTTGAAGAGAAAATTTCTTTGATATGATTTTGTTTATTCAACCTTTTTGTTTTATTTTTAAGTCTATGTAAGTATTTGGGACTTATTGAGTAAGACAAAAACTTATATTTCTCTAATGTTATTTTAACTTTATGAGTTAAAATTTCTTTGTATTTCTCATTTAATTTATTTATTTCTTCAATGACTTTTTTGTCCATAATATTTTCTTTATTATTATGTTTGTATGAGTCTAATTTGCTTTGAATATCTAGTAATTCCTTGTCCCAAGATTTCCTTTTATTATTATACCATCTGATACTTTGTCCATATAAATATGATTTTAAAGCATCCCAAACATAAACAATGGAGACTTCAGGTGTATTGTTTAAGTCTAAAAATGTTGCACTTCTGAAAGTATATAATCTTTATAGTCTTTTAGTTGAGTTAAGTATGCTGGTATCCTTTTGATCTGAACATTGTAAGTACTTTTTATCATAAACTCAAAGACAATTGAATTATGATCTGATATAGGACACGAAATGATTTTAGAATTAATTAAGTCTGTAACCATCTGGTTAGAAATAAAGACTCTATCTATTTTTGAATAAGTTTTATATCTGTTAGAAAAAAAAGTGTATGGTAATGATTTTGAATCTATCTGATTATTAATATCATTCAAATGATATAAATTAACAAAATCCTTTAAATGTTTTGCATTAGATGTAATTTTCCTTTTTCCTATAGTAGTAGTATCTTTTTCATGTAGGATACAATTAAAGTCACCTGCTAAAATAATATCTCCTATAGAAAATGATATGATCTTATTGAGATGGTGTTTCACTGTATTAATGCCAATTCCTGGTATCCAATATACATTGATTAATGTATATGTCTTTCCATTAATCTGTATTGTAACCATACAAAACATTCCTTTATCATCTTTATAAGACTTAATAGTTTTAGGTATGGGCATACTTTTATTCCATAAAATAGCCACTCCTCTTTTTTTCTGAGTGTGTTCTGAACTAACCAAGACTGTATATTTATTAGTGGCTAATTTATCAATATCCTTTTTCAGGGGATGTGTTTCTTGAAGGAATACTAAGTTGGTCCTATGCAAATTAATGTATCTCATTAAACTTGCCCTTTTACATGGGTTATTCAGTCCATTAATGTTTAAAGAAATTCCTTTTACAGAAATCATTTAGCTTTTATAAACATATAAAACATATAATCAGAATAACAATTAACAAAATAAATGATATTATACATCCTCCTTTAGGTGTACCATTAATTATAGCTGTATTTATTGAAAATCTTATGGGATTTTGTATAAGCTTCACTTTTATTTGTAGTGATAATAAGTTTATAAAATGTGTTGTGGATGTCAGAACTATATACAAACAACAATAAACAGGTGAAAATAATATTAGGATTAAACATTGCACCCAGCCTGGAGTTAAGAACTCCAACTTTGAGTAGCACATACCACTCAAGTTATCCCCCTATCCTAAGCAGCAGTACCTCAGCTGCCACCATATCAATTCAATACTAACTATTATTAACTAAAGTTAACCTCATTTAATTAGATTACCTAGTAAGACAAAGCTAAACACTTTATAAATCAGCTTCATATAAACAAATAAGAACATTTAGAAACAGCTCATATTACTATGTACATCTATTTTGTAAAATACACTCATAATCAAAATAGCATTCTAATAAACTTGATAATGGGAACCGAGAAGAGAGAGAGAGAGAGAAAGGAAGAGAGAGAGAGAGAGAGAGAGAAAAAAAAGGGGCATATCTATATATTAGTTTATTAAAAGTTTGTAAAAATAAGTTCTTATGTTCATTTGGATTAATAACAGGCTATAATGGTTCAGACATTACATATATTAGGGTATTCCTACTTTCTGCCATAGAAATGCAGTTAACAGTTTTAAAAACTTTAAATTACTTGCACCAAAGCTTTCTTCTCATACTTATTATTGCCAGTAAATAAAATATTTATACTCATACATATGTTTACAAGTCATACTGCACAGCAATGTAAATTCCTAGTTATACATAAATCATTGTGAAGAAAGCCATCTGTATTTTATATACCTGAACTGCTGCTTTAAAATATGTCACATGACAGTTTCTTCTAAGATATAATCATAATGATACTTGTGCTTGTCAATTACATAAGTCAAATGATTTATAACATTATATATGTTTAAATCATAAGTATTTATATACAATAATATGTTGCAGTCATGTAAGCTTTCAAAAACATGTGTATATATGTTTTACCTTCTATGCCTTCTAAAATATCTCACTTGCTTACTATGGCATACTGAATCATTTAAAATCATTATAACTTTCATATTTTATAAATTACATCTTAAATAAGTAAGTTGTTACAAATAATAACTCACATTTAGATGTCATAAAGTTCGTTTTTCATCACAAAGTCACATTTACAGCAGTTCTACTTCCTGGAACAGTGTTCTTCTTGAATCTATAATGTGTCAGTGTGAAATCAGGGGTCAAAGTTCAAAATGACTGCATTCAGCTTCTCTGCGTGTATTCTGAGTGTTGAAGCTTTTAAAACAACTCGAGGACACTATTCACGAGATAACTCACATCCCAAATTGTCTCCCTTAACATTCTGGTGGGAATTTTAGTAAATACAAGTGACTGACATTCATTTAGTAATACAAATGAAACTAAACAGTGCAAAACCTTCGCGAAGTATTTTACAAGTCATTACAGTCTCTATGACAGTGAAACCAAGCCTACAGTTATTTAACATATTATACAACTTATTTTTATATGCCCCATTTCATTTTCTTATACAAATCTTATTATATACATATATCAGTATTATCAGAAGCATATAACTGTACTTATAAGAGAGAAAGAGAGAGAGAGAAAAAAGAAAAGGAAGAGAGTAGAGAAAAAAAAGAAAGAGAGAGAGAGAAGAAAGAAAAAAGGAAGCTACAAAGAGTATCTACAAAGAAATATTACTTGCTGTTTGTATTAATAAAGTTAAACATGAAACATATTACTTACAACTATTTTAGTTCTAATTATTTGCAATTATATCATGACATATTATTTGTAATCATGTATAAGCAATAAAGTCATGATATAATATTTAGCAACAGTGTTTAAACAGCATATATAGTTTTAAAGAACTAATAAGTTATTATTTCACTTTTTCCATATTTTACATCATACTTCTCTCCTTGCCCTCCCCCACCCCTCACTAAATGCATAGTTTATAAAGAATGCCATTATTTAAAACAAGAAGAGAAAGAAAATGTATCAAATTACTAACCTTAGGTCTCTTTATCACAAAGAGAAACAAGTTGATTGATAGCATGTTATTTGTTCCTCAGAGAGTTTGAATATTTATGAAACAAAAACAGTTCTTTGCACACAGAAAAATAACTTTGAATAAATTTTTAAAATATTTGTGGCTTTCTGGAGATGCAGTAACTGTATTTGAAGAGATTAAGAGAGAAGGAAAGAAAAAAAATATATAGAACATGTCATTTGTTTTTTAGTCTTTTTTGCTTCTCTGAAGTCTTCCAAGAAGTTCCTGTTGCCATCCTCTTTAACGAAGGACTTGCCCATTCCATATCTTCTATTTTATCTAATATCTTATTTTTTTAATATACAGCAAAGCAGAGTCAAAGTCTTCAAAAATTCTAGGGCCATCAGGTAAAAAGATTTTTAGTTTGGCAGGAAATAAAAGGTACATTTTGAACTGTGCTTTCTTAAGCTCTCTTATTAATGGCAAAAAACTTTTCTTTTAGTTATTACCAAGGAAGAATAGTCATTGTCAAAACGCACAGTTGCCTCATTAATTTTAATAGGTGCTTTAGCCCATGCAGATTTTAATACCATCTCCTTGTCATAAGATGATAAAAATCTTACTATAACTGATCTAGGATACTTTTTGTTAGAGTTAAAATTAGATAAGGACCTATGGGCTCTTTCAATACCAAAAGAAAATGCTTCTGACAAGTCTAAAGTTTTGGGAAGCCAAGTATTTAAAAAGGAAGTAATGTTGTTACCTTCTATATTTTCTGGCAGTCCAAAAATCCTAATATTATTGCGTCTAGATCTGTTTTCCAGGTCATCAAGTTTGGATTGTAGGTGTGTGTTCTGCTTCAGCAAAACTCAATGTTAATTTCTTCTTCCTGGATTCTGTTCTCCATATCATTAACAGTCTCTTCTATGCCTGTAATCTGAGCCTTCTGTTGTTGCAAGTCTTGATGTAACAAATCCATTTGTTTTGTAGTTTTTTCTATGAAGTTATCAATTTTAGTATCCAGTTTGTCCATTTTGGTTGTTAGTTGCTGAATAGTAGATATCAAAGACTGAAGCTCTTTCTTGATGCTGGAATCCTGACTGTTTGCCTTACTGGAACTCATTTTGAACAGAGGTGATGAAATAGAAATTTCCAAGATGATTTCTGACAGGAAAATTATTGAAATTTTCTTTCTTTTTTAGATATTATTCAAGAAACTGATATTCCAAACGTATTTAGAAAGAAAATTATTTCATTAGTTGATTTTTAAAGTAATTATTTCCTGTCAGTGCAGTTAAGTTGGTGGAGCTGAAGAAATCTGCTGCTATCCTGTGTTCATCCTTGGCCATGCCCCCAATCTGATGTGTATTTCTGACAGATCTCCTTATCAGAGATGCTATTATTATATGTGACATATTCATATAGCTTCAGTTATATTGGACACTCTCATTTTAATGTATATTTCATGGACCCAGATTTCTTTAGTTGTTTTCATAATGTTTTTTTTGTCTTTATAATATATTCTAAGCAGAGATGGATAATTTGTGTCTTTTGGTGTTAGAGAGGTGGTGGATGGATGGTTTAGTTAAATTTTTAACTAAACCAGAAACTTTACGCTTCATGTATGTGTTCGTAAATAGTCTGGGGTTTTTTGAAAGGAGTGCTTAATACACATTATACATCCATGATAAGTACATTTTCAGTAGATTTCAAGTCAACACGGAAGAAAAGTCTTTCAGTAAGTATAACATACACATTATAGTCAATGGCTTATAAATGTTTATCATTAAATATTAATGGTTTGAACAATAATGTCAAAAGTGCTGGTTTGCTTAAATATATCAAAATGCATAAAGCCCAGATCATCTTTTTACAGGAAACCTATCTATTAAAAAAGACCTACAAAAATACTCATTTAATGGCTATACCATTCTGGCTGATTCATGTTTTAAGACTAAGAGAAGGGGCACTCTTATTCTATGAAAAAATACTTATACTATACCAAGCATTATAGATACAATTTCAGATAAAGATGGGATGCTAAGCATGGCTATTTTGGAAATCAATAGGAAGTATTATACTTTGATTAATACATACTGGATACCAGGACTAAGTACTAAATGTGTTGACAAATATCTGGACCTGATTACTTTAAATGCAACAGGGGAAATTATAGCAACAGGTGATTTTAGCTGCCTATTATTAGACAATGATACTTCTAAAAATGGTAAAATAAGACTAACATCTCAAGCCAAAGAGTTAAATGGCTTTACAAACCAGATGAACCCTGAAGATATACATGGTCTAAGAGAACATTATTCCTTATTTTATGCTCACTATTCATATTGGTTTGGTACATAAACAAACATTGATAAGGTATTTGTATCAAATAATATATACTCAAAAATAAGTGACTTATCTATAATGACTTGTCCACTTTCAGACCATAATGCTATAAACTTTACATTAACTATCCATACAGATGATTTAAGATTTCTACAGAGAATTCCTGCTTACATAACTAAGTTAAAAGACTTTAGGGAATGGATAATGAAAGAAATAGACATATCTATGGAAACAAATAATAATGGTGAAGTGACTGATACTATACTATGGGACACCTTTAAAGTTTATATATATGGTAGAATAAAATCTTGATACCTTAAAAAACAAGAGAGTGGGACAAAGAACTTTTAGACTTACAAAAAAAAAATAGACAAGATAAAAATGGACGCAAAACCAAATAAAGTAGCACATAACGAAATTAGTAAGTTAAATCAAAAATACTTCAAAGTTCTGAATTATAAGGTAGCCATAAACCTGGAAAAATTGAAATTACAATCTTATGCTGTAAATCCTAAATATCTACATAAAATAGTGGTAAAATCCAAAAAAAAAATAAATAAATAAATAAACAATCAAAATCTTATTAATGAGATTAAATATAAAAGTGATAGTTCAGCTAAGAGTACATTTAACTTAATGGGCATATTAGAAGTGTTCAAAGACTACTATAAACATAAAAACACCACTTTTGGAGACAGATAATGTAATAAATACTTTTATTCAAGGAAATATAACTACTAAGGTGTCAATGCAACAAAATTACATCTTAAATAAACAAATAACATGAACAGAAGTGAAAGAGCAAATAAAAACATTTAGAAGATAATAAAGCTCCAGGACTGGATGGAATAATTCCTGAACTATATACGATTTTTCCTGAATATATAATAAAGAAAATGATGAGTGTCTTTACTATGGTTAAGCAAAAATGTATAACACCCCCATTGTGGAAATATTTAATTATCTCCCCATTTTAAAACAAGGTAAGGACCCCAAATGTTGTGATTCATACAGGCCAATTTCATTACTAAACACTGATTATAAAATTTGCATGACAATATTAACTAATATGATAAAGAAAATATTACCTAATCTAATAAGCAATGATCAGACAGGATTCATTCTTTATAAAAAATGCAATATAACATTATTAAATTACTATCATTAATAGACATAGCATGCAAATACAAAAAACAACTAACTATCATCAGCCTAGACATAGAAAAGGCTTTTGATTCTATTAGTTGGTCTTATCTACAAATTCTTTTGAATACTCCTCAAATTTTGTTAACTTATTAATGAAAATTTATACTGGGGCACAAGCTTATGTGAAAATTGGATCATGTCTATCCTCACCATTAGAAATCCTCACGGGAACTAGACAAGGTTGTCCTTTGTCACCATTATTGTTTGCTCTTTCAATGGAACCTTTTGCTACATATATCAGAAACAAGCAAAATATAAAAGGCTTTCAAGTTAATAAGGACTATTGTCCTAAGATACAATTATTTGCTGATGACATGTTGTTAATGTTGGGTGATATTGATGGTTCTTTGCATGATGTTATAAATACCTTAAGCAAGTTTAAAAGAATTTCAGGGCATAAATTTAATCATAATAAATCAAAAACATTACTAATTAACAAAAAGATCAACAAAAACCTAAGAGAGAATAGCCTGTTTAATTGGGTGAATGATGTATTAGAATATTTGGGTGTTAGTATAAAGAGTACATGGAAAGAGTCTGTTAAACTAAACTACAATAATTTAATATCCACCATTAGTGAACTAATGAAAAGATGGAATAAAATGTTCTTCACAATGGAGGATAGGCTCTCTTTAATTAAAATGATAATTTTACCTAAAATTTGTTTTATATACAATCATTGATACTACCCCCTCATAAAAACTTATTTAAAACATTAGATTCCATGTTACTTAAATTTTTATGGTTCCCCTTAAAACCTAGGATTGCATATAAATGGCACATTAGAGCTTGGAACAGTAATGAAATAGCATTCCCTAGCTTAGATCTTTATTCCAAATCAGTTATAATTAATGCAATATTTCATTGGATCTCACCTACCTATATATCTGGCTGGAAAATAATACATGAGATTCATATAACTGATGTCAGAACTATAGAAAATCAATTTAAGGAACAATACGGAATAAGTAGAGTTCATTGGCTTTTATGTGAATTTTGTTTATTTAATAAGAAGTCTGATCATTTTTCTTATGGCATTAATCAAATATTTAATAACTTTAAAAATATAATTGATTGTAATCATAACATTAAACAAGCCTTATTTCTTATATTCCCTATAGCATTCTCCCTGATTGCCTAGATTCTTTCAACATCAATGCGATGCAAAAATTAAAGGAAAATAACTTGATATTCTGGCATCAGTTTATTGAAAATAAGAGTATTAAGCCACTAAACTCTCTTCTATGAAGTTTTGATAATAGTCAAGACAGTTGGTTGTTTATACACTCATTACAGAAGTTTATAGAAAACAAAATGAAAGTATCACTCAACCTAGAGACTGAATCTATACTTAGTTTGAGCCAGCTTTTTATTAGATGTCTTGAAAAGACAGATGATCAAAAATTAAGTATCTCACTATCTATAAGATACCAAGAGAAGACCCTCTAAAGTTTGACTCAGAGTTTTGGAATTACTATGCAAAGATTACTGGAGAACAAATATCTGATGAACCCAAAAAACTGTTATTGAAATCTACGTATGGTACCTCTTCTTCATTATATTAGAGATTGTATACATGGAAATTTATGAATAGGAGTTTCTTTACTCCACATAAAATAAATCTTATACTCAAAAACAGTGAAATTTAATGTTGGAAATGTGATGAATTACTAGAGGCCAACTGGGTTCACATGTTCATTGAATGTATTAATGTTGTTCAATACTGGCAAGACTTCAGATATTTTGCAAAGGCTTTATGGTCTGATAACTGTCATATTTCTAACTCACTAATCCTATTCAATGTTACTATATCTAATGTAATACCTAAATCTCAGATTCACTTACTCTGGTTAATTCTTGCAATTGCCAGAAAAGTTATTACTTTGAACTAGAAAAGTAAGCAAGATTTGATGTTTAAAGAATTTATTAATTTAACAAAAGCTGTTTGCAAAAAAGAACTGCAAACCATTTGTTATAGAACACATAACATTGCTCATAAAAAATAGCATGGCAAAAACTGGAAAACCTTTTGAACAAATGCTGATAACTTCTCATGGATAAAATAATTGTTTATCATGGATGAATGTAAATATTGTGAATAGTTTTATTATTGTTTTATTGTAGTTGTTATATGTACATTTGCATATATTTATAATGATAACAAAATAAAAATGTTTTTGTGGAAAAAAAGAGAATGATTAGGGATGAAGTAACAAACTCACTTTATGTCTTCCCAAATAATGGCCTCACTGATCAACTCAGCACCATAGTGAAGGAGGACAATGGTTGTCAGTCATGAAGAGGGAAATAATTGCAAAAAAAGTGTGCTACCTTGTTTTAAGAAATCTCACATTATACATTTTGAAATAGTATTCTTACCAACATCGGTGCATGGACTTCTTTTACTGTCTGCTGCCTTAGTCACAAATACATAAAATATTACACTCTCACCTGGGCAATGTGAGCAGATTCTGATTCTGTTATATTAGCTGGGAACATCACCTTAAAACTGTTAACAAGTTATGATGGTTTACCATATATGATTGTGCAAGCCTCCTCACCTCATGCTTATATACAGTTTTTTAAACCATGAACATTGCACCTACTTTGCTCACAAAACTGGAATACTGTACACCTAGCATAAATAATGAATTATTTTTACTCACAATTATATATTTCTAAATCCATCCATCCTCAGCCTATTTTCCCATTTTACACATAGGATCAGGGTGTCACTTCCTCAGTGACAATCATCTTGAGCCAAGGTTTACACCTCCAGGTGGCTAACCATGCCACAGTAGTTCATTCACATCACTAACTCACTCTCACACTCTTACCTATGGCCAATTTAGTGAGTCCAATCCACCTACTGCATGTCTTTGGAATGTGGGAGGAAACCCATGTGACTACAGGGAGGACATCTTTCTAAATCAAGACATGATATTCACTTTGGACAAGAAGCATTCAGTACTGGTAACTTTTTTTTTTTTGCTCCAATACTTCTCTTAAACAACAATTTTTTTTTCTGGATTCTCAGAAGGTCCATTCATCACTACCTGGTGAGAGCTCTATAACTCATTAATTTTTTAAGAGAGAAGAAATTGTGTAGCAAGTACAGCACTGCCATCCATGAGGAAGGTCAGAGTTTTCATTTTAAGCTGTATGTCTACCTTGCCTCCAGCACATGCTCATTAATGTGCAAAGAGTTGACATGCAACTAGTATTTGTGATGCCTGTCCATGACCCTGCATGAGATTTTATAGGATGATGTTGGTCTACCCTTGTAGACAATTACCTCTGTGTGATCACCGGTCTCCACCAGTGATTCAAGCACATCGAGTGTGTAACAAGCACATGGTGCACTGCTCATCCTGAAGACAGGTAACTAGGCTAAAATATAATGTTTCTTTCCTTGTCCTCACAAGTTCCAGTAGTTTCCTAAACTGGAAATCATACTCAGAATATCTGCAAAAAGTCATGACTTTATCCTGCTATACCAAATGGAGTTGGCAATACATTAGCAGACTAATTTTAGTTTGTATGATTTTCCAGTCAGATTATAAAACATATTAATAGTATTATGCACTAATCTTACAAGTAAACAGACTTTTGTTATTGAATTGTACTACAAAATAATAATACCTTAAATCTCTGTGCAGAGTTAACAAAAGCAGCTTTTACTGATTTCATGCATTATAGGATTTTATTATTTAAAGATAACTTTATCTTCAGAACCATACTTGTTAGGAAAGCATTGAATAAATGTGATAAATATGCTTACATTAAAGCTTGAAATAATGGAGCCATTATTTCAGCAGATTAAAAAGTAAGCCATCTCACATTTGAGCAGACACTATTTTAATGATAGATTTCTGAGTGTGAGCTCATGCATTTCATTTAGAGTGACACTCAGAAAAACATGCACATCTCTGCATATTACAGTCCTCACTGGAATAACCTAAAATTACCATGCAGTCCTTTGTGAACATAAATCACTGTAATTAATGCAATGCCATGTTCAATGAAAACATCTAATTGCAATTTCTCAATGATATTTAAAGCACCTCAGTGAAGCTTGACATCCAAACGTTGTACAGAAAGTGTACATGAATGGTACTGATGTCCCACAGCATTTCATTCAAATGTTGTCCTTCCAGTCCTCTTGTCAAAAAAATGAAACAGGTATGTTGAATTTGTACAACACCTATTGTATTAATATTAGGCTGAACTCATGAAACTTCTCTTTTTTTATGTGGAAAACAAATGTTTAAAATTAAGTTATTTAAATATTGTATGTTTCAGAATCATGTCATTTCAAAGATGTTACAAAAAAATCCAAAATAAAACAAATTCTGTTTTGATTTTTAGTGTGTGCTTTTTCATGCTGTGATGTTACCAGGCTTATCTCTCTGTCTGTCTGTCTATCTATCTATCTATCTATCTACCGTGATATTTATAATAAATAAATCGAGTTATTCCATATCATCAGTTCATGGTCTGGTTCTGTTTTTTTTTTCCCAAGAATTCTCCAAAATTATTTATTTTATGGTTTGTAAGTTGTTTTTTTCCTTATTAGCAATCATGTAATGCTGCTCAAATTAATCACCTATTAAATGTCAAACATCTTGAATCAAATGTGCATACTTATGATTATTATATTGTAAATAAATATTTTGGAATGGAGTATAGAGCCTTGGGATCCACTGTAAACCTATAAAACTTGAGGAATTCTAGAGCCTATTTATTAAACTCTGGAACAGTCATATTATTGGGAATAGCGTGCAGTGCCATGTGTAAATTGTATTGAACTCTGGCCCATTATGCTTGCATCATTAGACATGCAAAAGAAAAATGCTGCCATAGTAGTACACTGATCACAGTAGACCATTTTCTAGTACAGACCAGATAACCTCTCCCAACAATGACGCCTATTGGACTTGGTAAGTCCTCTCTCTTTTTTCATTTTTCCAAGTCTTTTGGGTTTCTAATACCATGATGGGAATGCACCCCACTCCTAAGTAAAAGTACAATTAAAGTTCATGAAATTAGTACTGTTTCAATCTTTGATGTCAGCCAGAAGTGTTCTTTGCAGGACCTGCAATGTACCCAGTAATGAACCAATCTGCAATTTGTATGGGGTTACATGTATTGGTAGCATATGTAAATACGATTGTAGATTCTTTTTATAAGACCTGTTGCTCCTACTACTATTAGCACTGCCTGGGTATCTTTCTTCTAAATTGCTCTTGTTTCTGCCAGCAAATCCTGATATTTTATGACTTTGTGTCTCTCTGTACACAAGACACTTTAGTCGCTGGATGTGGTGATTTCAGTGATCAGTGCTTTTGTCTTCTTTTCACGGACCACTATATCCAGGTTTCTATCATCTATCTTTTGAAGCGTTGTCAGTGAATGATCCCATGTGATGTAGACTTCATCATTTTCTATGATGCTTTGTGGTTCATGTTTCCAGTGTTTTTCAGCCACTTCAGTACCATAATGTTTGCACAATCCACAGTGCAACAGTCTTGCTACATTATTATACCTTTCAGTATACAGTCTTTCTGCCATTAGTATGTCACAACCAGCAATGAGGGGTGCAATTGTTTGCAATTCTGTGTTACAAAACCTACATTTGTCTGTTTCTCCCACATGTTCAATGGACTTTGTACACCAACCTCACTATCTTAGGCCGCCAATATTAACCTTTCATCTCTTGGTTTGAATTCACCTCTCCTTAACCATTCCTGCATTTGATCCTGATTAACATAAGGTTCTAAAAGAAGTTTTCTATACTTGTAATTGTATTTATTCATTTTCCACATTTCTTGCCTTCTCATTTAGTCCTTCACCTTATAATTTTTCTTTTGTTTTTGGCACATTTAGTTGCTGCCTGATTTTTATCTACTTCTAGTTTGATTTCCATTCCTACTTGATGCCTATATGCATCTGCCAGACTAAGCAGAGAAGTCATCTTAGATTTATTCCCCTCATGTTTCAAAACTTTCACTACATTTGGGTCTTCTCCTCATGTTTCAAAACTTTCACTACATTTGGGTCTTGTGTGGTCAGCAAATATGTGTGCAGCCCCAGAGTTGCAGATCTATACATGTAATCAATTTCAAGGAGGCCCATCCCTCCTTTGTAAAGGGGAATATATAATCTTGGTATGCACTGATTTTTATAAATCATTTGGTGAGCATACAGCATCCTTTTTGTTTTCCTCTCTAATCTATCCAACACATTTTGGAGCCAGTCAATCACCCCAAAACTGTAAGTTAGGACATGAAGAGCAAATTGGTTTATAGCTTGGATTTTGTTCCTAGATGTCAACGCTGTTTTAAGCATTAATTTAAGTCTTCTAAAGTATTCCTTACTAAGTTTTATTCACATTTATTCATGTTTTATTGTTGATCCTTCACCAGTTCCCAAGTATTTATACATTCCCTCTTGCTCAAGTTCTTTTATATCACATTCCTGTCCCAAACTAATGTTTTCTTGGTGTTACACTTTTCCTGCTTTAAAGGTTGCTTTTGCACATTTATCAAGACCAAATAACATTCCTATATTGTCTGAAAAAATTTGACAACTTGCAGTTGTACTTTCATTTCCTCATCTGATGCTCTATACAGTTTTTTGGCCACAATTCCAAAAGGTATATTTGGCGCAAAAACAACACTTTGCATCACCAAAAGATCATCATCCCTATGGTGAGGCATGGTGGTGGCAGTATCATGCTTTAGGGTTGTTTTTCTTCAGATGGAACTGGAGCTTTACTCAAGGTGGAGGGAATTATGAACAGTTCCAAATACCAGTCAGTTTTGGCCCAAAACCTTCAGGAGTCTGCTAGAAAGATGAAGATGAAGAGGACTTTCACCTTTCAACATGACAATGACCCCAAGCATGCATCCAAATCAACAAAATAATGGCTTCACCAGAAGAAAATTAAAGTTTAGGAATGGCCCAGCCAGAGTCCAGACCTAATCCAATAGAAAACCTGTGGGGTGACCTGAAGAGGGCTGTGCACAAGAGATGCCCTCGCAATCTGAAAGATTTGGAGTGCTTTTGCAAGGAAGAGTGGGCAAATATTGCCAAGTCAGGATGTGCCATACTGACAGACTCCTACCAAAGAAGACAGAATGCTGTAATTAAATCAAAAGGTGCTTCAACAAAGTATTAGTTTAAGGGTGTGCACACTTATGCAACCAGCTTATTGTGCATTTTTTATTTTTTGTACTCTTTCCCCTAACAGATTTGTTTGTTTTTCAATTGAATTGTACAGGTTATAGGTCAAATTAAAGGTGGGAAAGTTTTAAAATGATTTATTGTGGTCTCATTTTTAATATCATAAAAACCTGTCATTTTAACAGGGGTGTGTAAATGTTTTATATCCACTGTATGCTATATAAATACAGTCTATATATCAGAGTCTTCTTGTTGAGATTTTGTGAAAAACAGGGTGTACCTCATGAAGGTACTCACCAAGACTTGAGGATGAATTCAATTTCAGCAATACTACTATCCTTTACCTGCTGTCTTATCATCTCTCTAGTGTAGGAATGGAGGTGGACATGGATGCTTGGTGTGCCACCATACTATGGATCAGTGTGATCATTCTACCATTTCCACATGGTTCCAGAAATCCTCACATACACCCTGCAGTAGGTTCATATGTGCATTATTATATACTAGGCTAATGACCAACAGGGTCTTTATAAACCTAGCCAAGCAACGCAACCCAGTTGTATTAGGGTATGTCGGTTAGGAAGCTGCTAAAAGTTTAGTGAGGGGGGTATATGAGGGAATTTTTACTATCAATCTCTATCAATCAGAAACATGGTGGCCAGACCGGGGGTGAATCTGCAACTTCCCATCCAGTGGTCAAGACTATGTCTGAAAAGGGATAAGGATGGACTCTGTTTCATATAGTTAGGGAGCTTGTTCCAGAGTGTGGGGATGCTTTGAGATGTATATCTATCTTGACATTATGTTCTATTTATGTTGCAAGCAAAGTTTAAATCATTGGATATAGTGTTTCTGATGCTATTCATTTTGTGGATGTACAAAAGGTCCATCGGTGCTGGATTTGATGATGTCCTACATGCCAGGCATAGATCAGCTCTCAGCACCCAATAGGAGACTGACCACAGAGATAAGGCATTAAGGTGATCAGCATAGGGCAATATTTTAATGCCCTGAATTCTCTTGGTGAGAAACCTCTGTGGGCATTCTAACTGTTGCATATGCCTGGTCAGTTACATGCCAAAGGGGACATTATTCTCAGTGATGAGTCTGATAAGGGCTGAGGAAAGTGATACCATAACTCCCCTGGATCCAGATGCCATACCCCTAACTATAAGTTGGGCAACAGAAAATGACCTTACAACCACATTGGCTATGTTGTGGTCAAAAGCTGGATCACTGTCTACATATGTTCTGTGATCCCTAACTATTGGGTCATCATTTAGGGGTGTCTTAATGATGGAGTAATTATCTTGGGTGGACTTTTTCAGAAAAGGGACCATAATGCACTTATTTGCATTTAGCTTTAATCTGTGTCTTTGACACCAGTAATTTGTCAGTGCTAGACCCCCACCTGCAGGATGTTAGTGTCATGGGAGAATCTATGATAACTCCCAATTTGAAGTCATCTGCAAACCTGGTGTGCTAGAGACCCTTGACATTAGCTTTGACCTTCAAGAAGTAGATGCCAAACAGAAGCGGGCCTAGCACTGAACCATGAGGTACACAATTGGTGAACATTTTTTTTTTTGGTAGACGTGGTCTCACCAGTCTTGACTTACTGGGTTCTATCTGTGAGCCAGCCACCAACCCATTGAGCCACATAGCAATACTTTCTTAGATCAGTGAGTCTGTCAACAATACCTGAGTGGAGTATTCAGGTACTGTGACCCATTTCTAGCTGATTGCATGCAGCAGTGCACTGAGCTAGAACAATGTCACAGTACATTTGCTGCTTGGCAGCCAATGCTTTATGTGATTCCTGAAGTAGCTGTGACATGTGCTTCTGCCTTGTACTCCTTTGTAAAGGTGTCATAGTCGAAATTATTACCTCTGAATTTCTGCTGTCATCCAGAAGTTATTCCTGTATGTCTGAAGACACTGGTGTTGAGATGCATGGGCTGTCTCCCTCTACAACCTGTTGTGCAATATTACTGTGTACTTGACTTTGTGATCCAGAATCACTTCCTGCAGAATTATTTACAAGTTGTTGGCTATGTGTACCTGACATTAAAGTTGGTGATCTTGTGCCATTTTCCTCAGACAGTCTCATAAATATACCAGCCTTATCATCAGCCATTTTGCAGCTGATATCTTCTAAATTTACTGTCATAGTGGAAATGCTAATTTCTGCTGTTGACCCTGTAAAGAATTGATTACATTACTGCTAAGATGCTGGAGTATACCACTGTATGCTGTGTAATGAGGTATAGAGAACTCTTACCATGCAACTCTGTTCAGTGTCATTATGGGTAGAAGTGAAGGTTTCTCCTGTTAATAGTAAATGTCATGTGTTACATGAAATTATTTCACCAGAGCAGTCATTTCCCTATGTAAATATGTTATGGTGGTCAAACCAACCCTTCTGAACAGATGTCTGTTGATGCAGCAGACTTTGGTAATAGCCAGTATCCACACCACCTATAATTCTGCTTGTGACAGACTCATCTGTTTCACAGTCATCACACTGAATGAAGAGGAGGTATTCCTCATCAGGTGTCAAAAGAATAAGAGTTTGAGGCCAACCTCCACTAGTGCTATGGGCAGCTACATTCTGCCTTGCATGTCCTACCATATCATTGACCTACCTCTAAAACTGAGTGTGGTTCCTTCTACCAACATCATTTATATCTATAACCACTTGGTTCCAGGCTTTCTTCTTCTCTGCTTGCCTGGTCCTCATTTCTAAAAAAGGCACTAACCATATGTCCTAGAGGCTGCCATTAAGATGCAGTTCTCCTGACAGCTAAAATTATTAGTTCTCCATCTGGATCCCTACTGCTACATCATTCATTTACCTAAAACAACATGTAAAAATAATATACTTAAGTTCAATCCACTCATCAGCCAAAACACACAACAATGAAAGCATGCTTGTTTTTATGACAAATAATCAAAGATCTGAGCACAAGTACAGTTATGATGACATAACACCCACATTCATATACACAGACTGGTAGTCCAACTTCTCTCAATTAAAATTATCTTATATTAGCCTGGACAGTATCATCCACAAATGTATAAAAGTATTGCAAGTGCTTATCCTTACTCTACCATATTATGTCATTGTTAACAAACCTTAAGTCCTTTCCCTACCATTTTCCCATACTGATACTGACGTGATTTTTCATTCATGAGTGACAGACACAGATCTCACGGTAAAGTAACATATATTCTGACAACACAATACACTGATACAAAGGTAGTACATCAGATTTCACTCAATTTATATTATGTACTAATGTCCTGTACAGCAAAATCTATAAACGCAAGAAGTATTGCAAACATTTATCCTTCACATCAGTAGTACTTCCTCATAGGTTCATAGGTAGGAACTAGGCTATCTGCCCGAGGGCATTTATAAGCCTAGCCAGAGTATGTCGGCTTTTGCTGCCCCATTGATTAATTAACTGAGCCTCTGTCAAGCAAAGACAATGAAGTGATCCCAGGGGTGTATTTTCTGTTACCCATCCACTCGTCAAGGCTTCTTTTGAAGAGTGTTAGTGAGGGGCTCTGCCTAATGTAGTTTGGAATTTTGTTCCAAAGCATGGGGAGTCTTTGTGACAGGACTCTATCCCTCCAGCATGTTCTATTTATTGTTGCGGTGAGGTTTAGCTCACTAGAGCGCATAGCTCGTAGTGACTTGGATTTCTTTAGGTGGAGCATGTCCATCAATTCTGAGCTGGACATGGCTTTGTAAGTCAGGCAGAGATCACCTCTGAGTAACCAATATGCCACTGAGTACAGCTGGAGTTTTTTCAGTCGGGCTGCATAGGACATATGTTTGAGGCCAGTAATCCTCTTGGTGAGGTGCTTTTGTGGTCTTTCCAGCTGTTGGAAGTGTCTTGTGAGGTACATCCCAAATGGGGCATTGTACTATATGATGGGTCTGATGAGTGATGATTAGAGGGGCACTATAACCTCTTTATTTCTAGATGCGAACCCCTTAGCAATTAGATGGGCCACATAGAAGGATTTCCTAACTACTTTGGCAAGATGATTGTCAAAGGAGAGATTACTATCTACCTGGGTCCCCAGATCTCTTATTACCTCTTCTGTATTAAGGGGGCTGCCGCCTATGTGGTAATTTGTGGGTGTTTTCTTTTTCCCAAATGGGATGACTATGCATTTTTTGGCATTTAGCTTGAGGCCATGACTTTGATACCAGGTGTTTGTCTCAGTAAGGCCTTTCTGAAGGATGTCCATGCCAGCCGGAGAGTCAGTTATGGCTCCCAGTTTGCAGTCATCAGCGAACTTGGTTAGCCATAGTCCTCCTGTGTTTGCCTGTACTTCTGAAAAATATATGCCGAACAGTAGGGGGTCCCAGAACCAAGCCTTGCGGGACACCACTTGTGACTGGTTTAGAGTCGGACCTGGAGCCCGCTATTCTTACTGTGTGAGTTCTGTCTGTAAGCCAGTTGGCAACCCATCTTGTGACATAGGGGTTTATGTTCAGGCTGGTGAGTTTTTCTGTAATACCAGAGTGGGGAATGGTGTCAAACGCCTTGGTGAGATCAAGGTAGGCTGTGTGAACCACCTTTTCCTCGTCTATGGCCTTGGTGACTGTCTCGAAGAAGTCATCCAGGTTTAGTAGGCATGATCTGCCCTTAACAAAGCCAAATTGGGTCAGGTCAAGTGTTTGGAGGTTCCCAATGTCTTTGTTAATGATGATACGCTCCATAGCCTTGCAGACCAGGCTAGTCAGGCTTATGGGGCGATAGTCACTAGGGTCAGTTCTGGCCACTCCTTTGTGGAGCGGAATAACCGTTGCTGTGCACCATTCTATGGGCACGTAGCCTGTGAAGAGGCTGAGGTTGAACAGCGTGTTTAGGTGGGGGGGTTAGTTTGTTCTGTAGTTCATGCAAGACACAGCCTGGGACACCATCTGGCCCCATTGATGCTGTGTTTTTGGCTTTTGAAAGGGCTGTTTTCACTTGTGCTTCTGTGATTTCCAGGACACTACACTTTTCCGGTATTGTTGTGGGCCCTTTTGAAGGTGAGAGGGAGGTGAAGTTTGCACTGAATCTATCTGCCAGGATGTTGGCAATATCAGTAGGTTCAGTATATTTTGTGCTATTTTGCACTAGCTCAGAGCATATCTGTGAGTTGCCACTTAGATTCTTGACATAGCTAAAGAAGGCTTTGTGGTTATCTTTTGAATGCCTGGCTATTTTTCTTTCGAAGTTAGCCTTGGATGATTTTATGAGGGACCTTAGTTTCTTACTGATACTGATCAGGGATGTCTTTCCTTCTTGGGATTTGCTTTTTTTCTGAACTAGTTTTTTCCTTCTGTTGTATAACCTGTTTATGGCAGAGGTCCACCCGACTGGTTTCCTTCTCTTAGGGGAGTGAGTCTTGGTTTTGCTAGGGATGGCATGATCCATGCATCCTTGTAGGTGCACATAGAGTGAACTGTAAAGGATTCTGCATCTTGGCCAGTGTTATCCTTTAGCATGGGGACTGTGAAACTTACCACCTCTGCCTTAAGTAAGGTGAAGTTTGCTTAAGAAAAGTTTTTCACTGTGGTTTCCTTGGTTGGGGGTGGTGGTGGGGTGTGGGCATCCAGGGTGATTAGTTTGTCTGATTTAACCAGTGATGGGTTGACCTCCGATATGGACCACCTGTTGCCCATGTTGGTGATGACCAGGTCCAATATGTTGTGGCCACTGGTAGGGAAGTTTACCAGCTGATCCAGGGCATTTGAGGTGATAAATTCCAGGAAGTGCTGAGCTTGGGAGTTTGTACTCAAGTAGTTTTCCCAGTTAATGGTAGGGTAATTGAAATTGCCCTATATCAGGGTGTTCGGTAGGACCTTCATTTTTCCAGTGTCTCCAGAAAGGCGGAGTGGTGGTCCTGGGTCATGGAGGGTGATCTGTAGAAGGCCACAATTTGCATTGCAGATTTGCCCGATGTTAGTTGCACATGGATTATCTCAGAGGTATCATGCTGTGCCACTAACCTGGAGGTGTGGGTATCCTTGATGAATATGGATACACCCCCTCCTTTTGTGTTTCGGTCCATATTCTGTGGCCAAAATGTGTGGTATGAGTTGTAGCCCAGTAGTGCCAGAGTGCTCTCTGGAGCCTTGAACCAAGTTTCAGTTACTGCACAGATGTCGACGTTCTCCATACTTAGGAGTGCTTCGAGCACATGCATTTTGTGATTTAAACTCCTGGCGTTGAGTAGCATAACCATCATTTTTTTACTTGTGCTGTTTACGGTGGTGGGTTTGAATTTTGAGCCTTGCCTAAAAAAGGCACTATGGGGGCAGCAAGAGCCTTGACCAGTATTCGAAAGCCAAGGGGTGACAGGTGCAAGCCGTCTCTTGTGAAGCAACGTGGCTTATCGAGCATGTCATCCCAGGCTGACAGACACTGGATCCCCTTTGAATGACACCAGAAGCTTAGCCAATTGTTGAAATTGATCATTTTGTCTTTATACTGAGGTATCATTCTTGGTGAGGGCAGGATTCTACTCAGGGTCAGAGTCATACCCGCCTGGGCTACATGATCAGAGAGCTCTTCCATGTCTCTTTCATGTAGTCCACAGAGGTACGTCTTAGGTCATTCACACCAACATGAACAATGACAGAGTCATATTTGTACTTGTTCTGGTGTGACCTGAGTGCTTGTGTTATGTGGCGGATTCTGGCTCCCACTAAGCAGCTAACAGTAACCTTCTCCTTGTCCAGCCTAGTGAGTGGGGCATCAGTGTGTCTGACTATTGAGTCACCTGTTACTAGTGTGTTAGGTATGTTATTTCGCCTTAAGGGCTGTGATTGTGTGGCACATTGATTTTGTGTTTTATGTGTTGTCTGGTTTGTGACAGGAGGTGCAGGTTTTGTGGGTGTCTGCTTTGGAGCTCTCTGATGCTTTTGCAGGTTTTTATTTAGAGCCTCCGAGTATGATTTAGTGTATTTATGTGTATTTTTTGCCAGTGCTGGTTTAGTAGGTCTATGTGAGGCTGGAGGTGTGGTGCAAGTGTTAACCTTCTCCTCATGACTGTCTGTTCCAGTCTTGCGTGGAGAGACCTTAGCCTCCAGTTTGGCTGTATAATTGCATCTCTCACATATGTCAGTATTTTGTGGTAGGAGGAGAGGGCTGTCTGTGTACATGAGGCAGTTGTGACATTGCCTCAGGATATCCAGATTCACCAGCTGGACTGGAGAGTACACCTGAAGTTGCCCTTTGGTCATGCCTGAATAGTAGGGTGAGCTGCTTAGTCGCTTGGTTGGTGAGGGGTGGATAAAGAGCCTTGCCCTTCTGGGCAGTCAAGTGTTGGGGTATATTAGTGCTTACTATTAGGGCTGAGCAAGTGCTGGACTGTAGGATGCTTTTTGAGTGCTTAGGTTGAGAGTTAGACTAGTTTCAAGTGAAAAACTGAAGAGGAGACTTAGTGGAGCCGGAAATAATTTAACCCTAGCTAACCGGTGCTGCCCGGTGTACAAAACCGTGCAAACGCGGTTTTTAAACTACTAACTTCTGGTCTGGAACCACTCCTCCACGGACAAATGGCTGCTCAAAGTTCCCCACTCTCACAGGTGAACAGAGAAACTTCCCTCTATCCAAGTAAGGTATGGACAACTCAGAAACTTGTAACACAGACCTGAATTCAGCACTAGCCTGAAAACTGGACTATACTAGCTTAGAAAGGCGGGAAACAAGAAATTTTTTTTTTTTTGTTTTTTTGGTTTTTTTTTTTTTGAAAAGACAAGGCAAAAACAGTAAAAAGTACACTTAAAACAGCTTTAAACAACTACAATCGATCAGAAAAGGCTATCACACTTTATTGTGTAGCCTACAACAGTTAAACAATTTATTTAAACAAAAAACAACTTTTTAAAAGTGCAGGCAGTCAAATATGTACAATATGTGAAAAAAACAAGCTTTTAAATCACAATAAGTGCTGTAAAAATCAGTGTTTAGGTGGAAAACAGTTACATACAGCAAGAAAATACAGAAAACTGATACTCAATCAGTCCAAAGTCTCTCTTTTAAGCTAGAAGGCTTGTATCAGTTTAAGGCTTTCTAGTGCTTTCCAGTAGGTTAGTTACAGGAAAGATGGAAAACAAGCACATATGTGGTCTTTTAAACCAGAAAGTTGAAAGAGATGGACAACTTCCCGAAAGATCAATAAACTACAATTCCTGGGCCAAGAACCACTCCTCTTGTGGTAGACAGGCTACCTAGTACTTACCACTCCTACTGATAAGCTAGAAGGCTACATTCCAACACAAAGGCTTGGGGGCTCAGTAGCTTATAAACAGTCCTGGATACAGCAAATCTGTACCTAGACTAGACTAGACACGGGAAAGGTGGGGATCGAGTGCAAACATGGGCTTTAAAAACAGAAAGTTGAGAGTGATGGGAAAAAAACTGCCCAAACGGCCAATAAACTACAATTTCTCGGCCAGAACCACTCCTCTTGTGGTAGACAGGCTACCTAGTACTTACCACTCCCACTGATAAGCTAGAAGGCTTCCCTCCAACACAGAAAGGCTTGCTGGGCTCAGAAGCTTACCAACAGTCCTGGATACAGCAACTCTGTATCTGGACTAGGCTAGTAACAGGAAAGGTGAGAAACAGCGCAAGTGCAGCTTTTAAAGTTGAAAGAAATGGGAAAAAAATGCCCAAACGGACAGTAGCTACAATTTCTGGGCCAGGAACCAATCCTCTTGTGGTAGATAGGCTACCTAATGCTTACCACTCCCACTGATAAGCTAGAAGGCTTCCCTCCAACACAGTACTTTTACAGTACTGCTATCATGAATTCCCATTTATAAGATGACACTCGTCATCAGGATTAATATGAATCAACTGCATCTGAGACCGGCATCAATAAAAACTCAATTCTCCTAGTAATATCTGTACTGTAAATTCAGTACGTACTGCTTCCCATTGATTTCTAACAATATTGCTGTTTTGATTTTACATGATAAACTTTGTGCTTTCCCAAAACACTTGCTTCCTAACTGGACTGATTACAACTAAATATGGTGATATTAAACTTATTCATGTAAAATTAGGCTTATTTATGAATTTTGTATGCAAACTCGGCTGACATTCACTTTTCTCTGAATTACAGTAATACATGAGTGTGTACATCAACAGATTTGAGTAACTATACCTCGGGTAGCTGTGGGCAAGCTCCACAGACTGGCACTAAGCCAAGTTGGCCTTAGAAATGCATGAATAACTCTAATATATATATCCCAAATTTCCCTATGTATAGAAGAGGGACAATGGTGTTAACATTTAGGTTGCATAATCATGACACTAAGCCAAGTTGGCCTCAGAAATGCACGAATAAGTCTAATATATCCCAAAATTTCCCTATGTATAGAAAAGGGAAAACGGAGTTAACATTTAGATTATATAATCATGAAACCCAAACCATACCCAGACTGCATACTGTGATACACTTTAGCACCTGAGAACTCTCAGTAGTTTATGTTACAAGATGACACCAACTAAAAGATTTATTTATAAAGTGCAGTGAAAAAAATATTTGCTGAGGCACTATTGAGAAAGGCATGCTTTATTGCATGACCATAAATTCAGTTCTGCAAATGAAGGTTAACACGTTATTGTACAGAAGCAAAAACACATTTAAGCAAATGAAAATGCAATGATTTAATAACTGACTTTCATTAGCTATTCTCCATATCCATGTGACAAAACAGTTTGGTAAAACCAAACTAGCAAATAATATCTTTTCTATACTTAATTACCCTACGTGGTAGTTGGGTTTGGTTATGGTGATGGCATACCACAGAGGGTGTGGTTCCCACCTTGTGAACCACAGAACTGTACTTACATTCTTCGCTTTGGCACTGGCACTTGAAATGATGGCAGCACCTGGGAAGGCATGAGGCCAGGCTCCAAACTGGTTTGATAAGGAAACAAAAATCATGGTCTACCTTTTTCAGGATTCTTAGCTGGACAGGATCTAAAGAGCAATACCTGGAATAGACTGGAAAAAAGGTCAACATCTGGCAAGAGTTGGGTGAGCACCTGTCATCCCTGATAGGGATTATCCACTCTCAGCCCCAGTGCCAGAACAGGTATGATGACCTGCAGATGGGCAGGCCTGACCAGCTGGTTGAGTAGGTAGACCAGGTTAGGGTGAGAAGGCTAGAGTTCTACAGTAAGTATTTTAACATTTTATTTTTCTTATCTTACTTGAAATAGGTTTTAAAAGATGCTAGATAAATATTGCATTAATTTAGATTAAAGCAAGAAGAAATGCACATGCAAGTACCGATATGTATCTACATATAATCCAAAGGAATAAGTAAGCACAAGCATATTTATAAACAAAAATGCATCTATGCATCTATATACAAATATAGCATGCTTATATTCACACATGCTTTTGTGCATGAATACAAATGTATACATATGAATAATATATTATATATATAAAATACACACACACACACACACACACACACACACACACACACACACACACACACACACACACACATATATATATATATATATATATATATATATATGTATGTGTGTGTGTGTGTGTGTGTGTTAGTATACAAATGTATAAATGTACAGAAGTATGCATGCACATATAAATATATATGTACAAAAACTCTGCGATATATGGAAAACCTTGAACTGTGAGAAATTAGCTTTTCATCAAAAAAGGATGAAAAAAAGCTTTTAGTTCATTTCTGCTAAATATTTTCATTTTCACTGTGGTGTTACTTTTTTCCCTTTTTTGCTCTTCTGCATTTGTACGAGGGTAGTGTGACATTGGTGAGGACTGCGGTGGGAGTGACAGATACGTTTAAGGCGGAGGTGGGATTACATCAAGGATCAGCTCTGAACCCTTTCTTATTTGCAGTGGTGATGGACAGGTTGACAGATGAGATCAGACAGGAGGCCCCGTGGATGATGGTGTTTGCAGATGACATTGTGATATGTAGTGAGAGTAGGGACCAGGTTGAGGAGAGCCTGTAGAGATGGAGATATGCTTTAGAAAGGAGAGGAATGAAGGTCAGCAGGGCTAAAACAGAATATATGTGTGTAAATGTGAGGGAGGGTAGAGGAATGGTGAGGATGCAGGGAGTAGAGTTGGTAAAGGTGGATGAGTTTAAGTACTTGGGATCAACAGTTCATAGTAATGGTGAGTGTGGAAGAGAGGTGAAGAAGAGAGTACAGGCAGGGTGGAATGGGTGGAGAAGAGTGTCAGGAGTGATTTGTGACAGATGGGTACCAGTAAGAGTGAAAGGGAAGGTCTGCAAGAGGGTAGTGAGACCAGCTATGTTATATGGGTTGGAGACGGTGGCATTGACGAAAAGGCAGGAGTCAGAGCTGGATGTGGCAGAGTTAAAGATGTTAAAATTTGCACTGAGTGTGACTAGGATGGACAGGATTAGGAATCAGTATATTAGAGGGTCAGCTCAGGTTGGACAGTTTGGAGACAAAGCAAGAGAGGTGAGATTGTGTTGGTTTGGACATGTGCTGAGGAGGGATGCTGGGTATATTGGGAAACGGATGCTAAGGATGGAGCTACCAGGTAAGAGGAAAAGAGGAAGGTCTAAGATAAGATTTATGGATGTGGTGAGAGAGGACATGTGGGCGGTTGGTGTGAAAGAGCATGATGCAGAGGACAGGAAGGAATGGAAACAGATGATCTGCTGTGGCGACTCCTAACAGGAACAGCCAAAAGAAAATGATGATGACTCTTCTGCATTTTTCAGTGTTTGACCAAAAAGTTGCCTGTTTCCATTATTAGTTTGTTCTGAGAATTTAGTCTTAGAGTTTCATTTGCAAGTTTGGTAGAATTGTGAATTATTGCAAAACCTGAGCACCCCTTAATACATTGTACTGCACGTCTCTCTCCATAAGTAGAATTACTTGAAAAATCTACCTGTTTATATTTTGAACTCAGTTTGGAGCCTTAGTCCTGTAGTTTCTTTTGTTCACAGCTGTGGAAGAATTGCAAACTGCTGCCCAGTCTTGGACTCATTTGTTATTTATTACTGCATTTTTCCATAAACAGTGTTATTGGTAAATTTCTGCCTAGCCTGTTACCTTAGATAGTGGCAAGATTGCAATAGTGACACTACCGTAATTTTTCATTGCAAGGTTTGCACTTTTACAGCTGTTTGCATTCCAGTTTTGCTATTAGAATCTTATATTTTGTTTATCATTTGCCTGCATAAAGTTGCATTGCAATGCCTTTCTGTTTGTTACATTGCTGTTACCCCCAGTTTTTGTGTTTGCCACACCCCCACTGATACCCAGCCTCTATAAAGTTGCTGTGATTGCATGGTTGTTGGCTCATTCCCATAAAGCTCAGCAACATTTATTCCTCCCCTGAGTACTCAAAAGTGTTTTGCTGCATCTAGAGCCATCCAGGCTGGCATAAGTACTTTTACTTGAAAAATTGCATTTCTTTAATTTATTTAACCGTTGTTGTTTTCTTGGATTATTTATTGCATTTATATGTATATTAAGACCGTAAGGTGCATTTGTTTTCCAGTGTCCTTGCTGCTGGTTTAATTGCTTGAACATCACTGAGAAAGTGATGTTTAAGCTAATTGTTGAATTGATTTCTGTTAGTTTTTCTATTTTAGCTAACTTTTGTATGTTCTTACATTAAGAAGACTTTAGATTACTCATCTAGTCACAGTAGGGAGTAACCTGGTATGTATGAGTTTGAAAACACACAGGGCACTTATAGTAAGGCAGTTTTATTGGCCATGGGGCTATTGGCATTTAGAAGTGCCTTGTATAGACACAGGCACTTAGAAACTAAATTTCCCCTATAAAACTACCTCTAAAACTGTACTCATCTACTCAGCTGTGTAAAGAGGAACTAGGTTGTGTACTGATGAACACTCCCCTATGAATCTACTCTGACACAGACTTTTGTTTCTAGCCTCAAAAGCACGCAAGCTAGCCCACTATTAGCCCCTCTTGTACCACACACCTGTAGTTTACCTAGAAGGACCTGGCATCATGGTTAGGCATTTTTCCAGTTTCACTTTCACCAGTCTGGTGGATAGGGGCATCCTGAGACAATGTAGCAATTGCCTTATGTTCACTGGCAACCAATTATTCCTTAGAGAAACCAATACAGTATGTGAGAGATATTATTACACAATGTAACTTGGATGCAAGACCCTTATATAAAAGCACTCAAAATAACAAGACTGTCATTAACACACACACTACACCTACCATACATATTATGCACTGACACATAGATCAACATATGCTGAGGCAGTAAAAGTCAGTCTTCCTAAACCCCAAAGACCTGCCAGGCACTCAATCTGCATCAATTATCTTCATCAAACCAAAAAGTACTCTTCCAAAACAGCACCCAACACTACACAAACAGCCATACACTATGGATCCTCAACTACAAAGCCCATAAGGCAAGCCAGCACACCACCTAGTACTCTAGTCATAGGACACTCCATTATGAGACATGCAGATGTCACACTCACCAGGATGAATAAAGAGAAAATCATGTTCAGTTGCCTGTCAGGGGCAAGGATCTGCCAAGTCATTCATGCACTCAAGTCATTAAATCACATGTACCAGTATGATCCAGTCATAGTCCTTGTGGGTGTTACTGACCTGAGACATACTTCCCTAGACTATATGAAAAGACACATGGAACTATGTGTCCCATGCTGGTGTGAGCCTACCCTTGAGCAGCATTCTACTAAGCATTCTTCACAAAGGATGGCGCCACTATAAGAACAGAAGATGATTGCCTTTAATAAATGGCTTAGCTTCAGGTGTCATTTAAAGGGGGTACCATATTTGTTAGCATGGGAGGATATAGTAAACAGACAACATTGCTTTGTCAAGAATAGTCTATACCTGTCTCCACTAGGATTTTGAATATTGGCTAAAGCATTGTCCTCCCCAATAATGCCTCTTTAGGCAATGCCAAGCTGTCAAACCTTCCAGCAATAGCAGCCCAAGGGAATCAAACAGTGTCACTGTTCAGTACCAAGAGCCTAAACAAGAAGTGCCACGCCCTCCATGGTCTCCTATCCTTGGAGAATGCAGACCTCTGTGCAGTTACTGAGATATTATTTAATGCCATCGACAGCAGTGCAGGAATACAACGCTTTCCACTCATTTAGACCAGCTACTGCACAGGCAGGGCCTTTAGGTGGGGTCTCTTGATCTATATCAAAAACAAAAATACCTCAAGGCTGATCATATAGGATGGTGCTCTTGAGATTTTTCATGTCCAAATTACCATAAGTAGAGCTCTGTATCGTATCCTTGCAAGCTATAGATTATCTTCTATGACCCACAAAAAACATATTTACAACTACTGGAAACATAAACCAATACCATATTCATGGGGAATATTAACTATCACTCTAGAAACTGGAAATCCTACATGACTGCATGCTTGCAGGCCCAGAGATCCCTGGATTTTTAAACACAAACAGCCTGTACCAGTTAGTCTATTTGCGCAATAGGGGTGCAAACATACTGGATCTACTACTCACAAATATGATTGAATGCTACACTCTTCTCAGTATGGTGTCCTATCAAGTAAGGTCATATCACAAAGCTGTATCCTTCAAAGTAAAGATCAAAGTTGTGACCCAGCAAACCCTGTAATGGTTAGGAACTACTCTATGGCAAGCTACCTATTATTAAGCAATTACCTGAGAAAATTTCAGACCCCTCCAAACCTGCAGAATACATCTGCCTATGCAGGACTGTACATAGAAACTCTGTATAATCATGTTTATAGATCCATGCCACCAATCTAGTGGCATACAGGGATAAAGTCCTGACTATGACCCAGGCGACCTGTGTTCAATTAATATCTTGGTTGACTGAGGGAGTGGTAGGGAAGGATGGTTACCTTCATCCCAGGGAATAGTTCTATGTGGGTGTCTCTTGATGACAATCTCTAGTGCAGCCTTGGGATGTCACCAGAGGAGGCATGGTCAATGGGTAGCAGTGTGCCTGCCTGAGCTGCTCTCCAGGTGGGGAGATAAGCTTTATGCCCAAATTGCACATCTACCCTGGAACATATCACTAGCCACAATGGGCAGAGAGGAGAAACAAGGTAGGCCCGTGTAAGAACTCCCTGGACAGAGGGTCAGATGTGCCATCCATGTTGTGTTCAGTCCATGATTGGCCCCAGCAATTAACAGAGTAATACTAAAGAAAAACAACTGAATGAATAAAGCAAAAACTGCCAAAAAGCAATTAATGCTACACAACGTAAGCACTTTCGTCTCTCAAAGATACTTCATCAGGCTAAATTCAAAACTAATTAACACACTTTTACTAGTAAAATCATGTGATAATAATGATCAATCACAAATGTCAGTGCTTCAACTATTTCCTTTTTAAATAAACTTTAAAATTGTCTTTAACATTTATCCCTTGGTTATTGCAAGCATCCAATCTAAGTTGCCAACAAAATTCTTTCCAATCTAACTCATTTCCTGCATGAAATCTGAAACTAAAATCTTTAACATAACCAATAACAGCAAATAAATAGCCCCTAAATTGCCTGAAGCATGACCTATCTGGACCTCTGGAGTCATTATTTAACCATAGCCTCCTGGCAGCCTTTGTGCCATGCAATGGAGGACTACAATACTCTCTCCTCTGCACAAGGGTGGTCCATCAATAGGCAATGGTAACTACAGACCCATAAGTCTGACTAGTCTCATATGCAAAGCCATGGAAAGAATTACCATGGATATGATTAATAATGACATAGGAAATATTCGGACACTGGCTCCAACCCAGTTTGGGTACATAAAATGCAGCTCATGCCTATTCAACATAGCAGACTTTTTTGAAAAGGTCACAAAGGCAATGGATGAGGGCAAAATGGTACATATTGCCTACTGGCTAAAGCATTTGATACAATACTCCACTTGGACATTGCAAACAAACTCCCAGAATTAAGCATTAACCCCTGTGTAATGCACTGGATAGCCAGATGACTCTCAGATAGGACCCAGAAATTTAAGATGGGGAGACCACCTCCACAAAAATGCCAGTCTCTAGCAGAGTCCCTCTGGGATCTATGCAGGGCCTATTCTTTACATCTCAGAAGTCAAAGCCAATGTCAAATGACTGTAGCTAACCAAGTTTGAAGGTGACTGCAAACTAGGAGCAGTCATAGAATCCCCCCAAGACACCAACATCCAAAGGGAAAGACTAACACAGACAAATGACTGGTGCCAAATGCTTACAACTCAATGCCAAGGAATGCATAATTGTACCCTTTGGGAAGTTGGCTCCCATAGGAAACTATTTCATTGATAATACCCCCATAGGATCCAGTTGATTTGGGAATAAATGTAGATTGTAACGTGGCTTTTGATCAACATGTATCTAAGGTAGTAAGGAAATCATTCTATGTTGCTCAACTTATAAGCAAGGGCATGTTGTCTAGGTCCAAGGAAGTCTACTTTCCTCAGCATTTGGCCCTCATCAAACCCCTTATTGAGTAGAATTTGGTATGTACCTCTCTAGGCACATGCAGCAACTGTAATGTCCACAAAGGCTTCTCACAAAAAGAATACAGGGTGTCGGCAACATTTTTTATGCATATTGCTTCAAAGCCTTATCTCTGTAGTCGGTTTTCTATAGATTGTTGAGAGTCGATCTGTACATGGTATACAAGGAATCCTTGGATCCCACTCTGATAGGCCCTTTGCATATCCACAAATCCAATAGTAGCAGAACTACTCCATCTAAGGACTTGAACCTTGGTGCTGACATAAATAGGACATAATGGAGAGACAAGTATATGTCCTAGAGAATTTCCTTCCTCCTGAACAGGTTTCTCATTCATGTGAACCAGTTATTCACAAGCCAAATTCTAGTGTAACCTGGACCAGAGGATGTGAAATCAAAAATTCACCCAAGGTTCAGCACTTATTTCTGTCATGGTCAGAGACAGTCTGTAAATCATAACCTAGCTTACATTTATTTTATTTATTTATTTTATTTTATTTTATTTTACATTTGTTGACCGGGCTAGTCTAGCTGGATACATGTCCATTTTCAGTAGAGGCCCGGGGAGAAAAGCTCCATGTGCAAAACAATATGAATAAAACAATAAACAATATATAATAGACCAAAGTAGAATAGAACAAAATATAATAAAAAACATTTTAAGTATGGTCATGAAAAAGTCTACAGAATAATATAATAAAAACACATTTTAAGTATGGTCATGAAAAAGTCTACAGAAGAATTTATGCAATGTATACGATGGTAAAGCAGTTAAACAATGATGATAATAAAGAAGTAAATATGAAGAATTCAGTCACAGGATTCATAATAAGCAGATTTAGAAGGGAAGGGTAGTTGATGCAGGTGGTTGTAGTGAGAAGAAACAGCAGTTAGTCAGGGATAATACAGGAACATAACCAGTGTTTCTTGAGATGAAGTTTGAGCTTCTTTTTGAAAAGTTTATGAGAGCAGAGAGTTGTAAGTTCAGTGGGTAGAAGATTCCATAGCTTACCAACGGTGTTACAGAAGAGGGAGCCGCCTGCTACATTGTTAGCTCTGCAGGTGTTAAACAGTAGTTTATTAGCAGAGCGTAAGTTTTTAGGATTATGGTAGGGGTAAGTAGGCTTGAGAGTATAGGAGTATTCGAGGGTTGATACAGTCTTTTATGGGCAATAGTAAGCTGTGAAAAATGAAGATGCTGCAGAAATTCTAACCAATCAAGTTGTATAAGATTTAGACAGTGATGAGTTCGAAAAGGAGAGGCAGCAGCAAATCTGGCAATATTATTATAGGATACAGTCAGCTTGTTAATGTTGGTTTTAGAAAGGTTTGTATAGATGGGTGAGGCATAGAGTAGAGTAGAAATGAGATGAGTTCTGGCTATAGCAGTCCTGGCTGTTGGAGTAAGAAAGGGTTTGATTCTATAGAGGGATCCAAGTTTCTTGTTGACTGTTTTTATTGTACTGTTAATATGTGTGTCAAAGTCGAGGTTATTGTCAATAGTTATTCCTAGGAGCTTGGTAGTTGGGTCTGGAGAGATAATAATACCATTGTTAGATGTAAGTGTAAATTGTGTGGGGGTGGACTTGCGTGTTGGGGAGAAGAGGAGCAGTTTTGTTTTCTTAGGATTTAGGAGGAGACAGCGGTTAGTAAACCATTGTTCCACAGTGTTGAATGCATTCTGGGTTATGGTTTGCAGTTCAATTTGAGAGGTAGCTGAGCAGATAATAGTGGAGTCATCTGCATACTGAATGCAGGTAGAATGAGGAATTGCTGAGTGAAGATCATTAATATAGATGGAAAATAGGAGCGGCCCTAATATGGAGTCCTGAGGGACACCAAGGGAGATGGGGAGGAGATTAGAAAGATTATTGTGCCAGAGAACCACTTGTTTTCTGTTATCAAGGTAAGATTTGAATCAGTTGATGGTTAATGGGTCTAGGGACAGAGATTGCATGCTATGCAAGAGCAGCTGGTGATGAACCATGTCAAAGGCTTTGGATAAATCAACGAATACTGCAGAGGAATGAAAGCCGTTGTTACGATTATTGTTAATACAGTCTGTAAAAGATAGCAGGGCAGTGGTGGTACTATGGTAAGGTCTGAAGCCATGTTGACAGTTAGCCAGTAGCTTATTTTGGAGAAGGTGGTTTAGAAGTTGTTTCTGAATACATTTTTCCATAATTTTTGCCAGGGGAGATAGCAAGGCTATGGGACGAAAATTAGAGAAATCATTTGAGTTCCCACCTTTGTGTAGAGGAATAATTTAAGAAATTTTTCAGATGGTCGGGATATGTCCTTCACTAATGGTTCTACTGATAAGAATGGATATAGGGTAGGCTATAGATTTGGCTCCTATTTGACGGTATTCTGCTGGGAGTTGGTCAGCTGAGGGGGTGGAAGGTTTAAGTTTTAGTAGAAGAGAGCAAATAGTAGAAGTAGACACTGGTTGCAATAGAAATGAAGGAGGAGGACTTACAGAAGAATTAGGCAGGTTTGCGGTGTCTGGTGTAAGATGGCTAGCAAGAGATTGGATGACATTGGTAAAGAAGGAGTTAAAGGAGTTGGCAGTGTGAATGGGATTATCTGGGTTGGATCCTAGAGGGTTGGGGGTGGTTGATTGTCCTGGGTGAAGAAGTTTGTTAATGCTGTTCTAGGACATTTGTGGTTTATTAAGATGGGTTTGCTGTATTTGGAGGTAAAATTTCTTTTTATCTAGCACTATGGCTTTTTTAGTATCATTTCTTAGTTGTCTGAAAATTAAGTGATCTAATGGGTTTTTAGCAGAACGCCATTTAACCCAGGCTTTGTTTCTCAGATGGATTTTATGCCTTGAAGTGTTTGAGAGCCAGGGTGCAGGTTTAGCTTTACATCTAATAGAACGTAATGGGGCATGGTGGTTCAGGATGGATAAGAATGTGGAATTAAAATATGCTACAGCTTTATCAAGTAGAAGATATTTTAGTGGTGACCAATTACATTGTTTAAGTTCTGTAAGGAATAGATTGTGGTTAAATTGTTTTTTGGAGCGAACAGTTCTGGCAATGTTGGGATGTGTAAGGTTGGTTTTAGATCTAATAAAATAGGTTAGGGAGTAGTCACTTAGATCATCTGGGAGGGTCCCTACTTTGTAGGTATGTAGAGGATTATTAGTAAGTATCCAGTCCAAGATAGTTCTTTGTTGTTGGGTTTGTGAGTTCTGGTAGAGGAGTTGATAGTTTGAGTAAAGCCATATAAGTTAATGTGGGTAGAAGGGTCTGAACTATTACAGGACTGCCAATCAATATTGAGGTCACCTAAAATTATAGTTTCCTGAGGGAGGTTGATAGTAAGCCAGTTCAGGATATTTTCAAGGGTATTAATATTGTTTCCTGGTGGTAGGTATAGGCAGATGACATTTATAGCTTTATTAGGGTTGACCTGAAGTTTAGTGATAAGTAATTCAGCTTTGTTGTCTAAGCGTGGGTTAAGGTCAATGGTGCTAATTTGTAGTTTGGTTTTGTGGAGGGTTGCGACTCCTCCTCCCTTTTTGGTAGTACGGTCTTTTCTAATGATATTATAACCAGGAGGGGTAACTTCATTATCTTTGATTGTGGGTTTAAGCCAAGTTTCAGATAGGCATAGGATATCAAATTGGTGGACATCTAATAGGGCATGGAGATGTGGGATTTTATTATTAATGCTGCGTATATTAAGATGTGCTATGAGGAGAGAGTTTGCTGGCTTGGAAGGGGTTATGGAGCTACTATTAATTAGAGTATATTTATCAGTGGTAGAGGTATGATTAGGACCAGAGTTTGTAAGGTAGTAAGGAAATCATTCTATGTTGCATCAACATAGATAGAGTAGTTCTGCTACTACTCCTTTAAGGAACCTTAAGGCTAAATAACCTTTGGGGATTTATTTGGGATGCATGAGTAGTCTTATAAAAGCCCCAGTGGTTGATACATGGTCAAACATATAAAGGCTCCAATGGTTATTAGTCTATTATAAACCTATGAACCTATGAATATATGCCTATATATAGATACATTTATATAGACATAGATATAGATATAGATTATAAATAAATGTATTTATACACAAACAGATAAGAACATATTTGCATTGTCACATAATTGTATATACTGTAGTTATTAGCTTATTAATTATTTGAACTACAGGCAGACAGTTTTAAAAATGTTTTAAGTTTGTTTACGCCACAAGCTATTTATTAATAGTTTGTGGCCTAAACAAATAATTTATTAATATGATAATTGTATGAGATGATCACTTCTTCTAAAACAGTAACTGCTTATTAAAGGGTCTATATCGTAACATCGAAGTTGAAAAACTTCGAATGTTATAATATCAAACCCAAAATCTTGAAGACTGACAACAGTAAAGCCACAGAACATCAAATTATTTCCCGGGGAAAGAATTTGGTGGGCCATTTCTGCAGCTTCACTATTTCCTCCACTGTGGTGCGATCTCGGAGTTGGTATATTTAAGTAGGGGGGTATGGGGGCACAGCCCCTCACATTAGAAATAGTTTGCAGTGTTTGTGTGTTTCGTGTTTTGTGCTGCAACAGCGATTTTTTTCCCAGGGAAAACAATCGCTGTTCTCAGTCTTCTGGGTTTTTAGCTTTCATGGTTTTGGGTTCGATATTATATCATTCGAAGTTTTGCAACTTCAATGTTATGATATAGACCCCCTCATTAAAGATTGCTGACCTCAGTTAGCTATCACATCCTAGGCAGAAAGGGTGTAGGAGTTAAAGTAGCAACTGAATTATCAGCACAGAGATTTGTGAGAAATGCATTGTTCACTGTCTTACTTTCATAATGTAAAAGTGTGTTCCTTACATGTTATGACTTAAAAATGCAGGTAAGCTATGTAAGACATAGTACAAAGGAATAGTTTCAATGGATATATTTATAAATGTTGAAGAAAGTACACATTCCCTCAAAGAAGCAAGCTGTACATAAAATCAAATGTAACTATTTGAAGGAGGTCAGGATATCTTTCTAGTTCAATTTGCAGTAAATAAATATATAGTATTACAGATATATTCATTAGAAATACTTTATGAAAATATGTGTTTTGCTGCATAATAAATTTAAACATATAAGGGATGTAGATTCAGTATGAACATATACAAAAATAGGCACAAATTCAGTACAAAAATAGATTCTGTGCTTTGCTAATTGATAAATGTAAGCATGTAAAATGATTAAAATACACATATTTGGCAGGTAACCAACTGTCCTCAGTGTCTTCAATCTGCAGATGAAGAAGAGAGTCTAACAATAAAATCAAAGAATCAGGACAATGTAGACCATGACCAGGAAAAAGTTTAGTAAAACAAAATGTAAGTGCTTTCATGCTCTCTGATGCTTCATTTGAAGTGCCTGAGATCATAAAAGCACTTATGTATTGTTTTATTAAACTTTTTCCTGGTTGTGGACTATGTTGTCCTGATTCTTTGATTTAACAACATTCTGACTAGAACTGTGTTTATCCGTATGCTTAGCATTTTAGTTCTGTTTCTAACAATCATTCACAGAAGCAAATACACCTAAAGTGATTGACAGGATGCTTGTGAGTATGCAAACTACTTCTTCTTCTTCTGGCTTTTCCTGGTTAGGTGTCACCACAGCGAATCACCTTGTCCGCTCATGATTGGCAGTAGAGTTTTACAGTGTCGAGTTGCCAGCCCAGTGCCCAACCTTCCACGGAAGGCACACACATGCACACACTTATGCCTAGGGCCAATTTAGAGTGTCCAATCCATCTACAGCATGTCTTTGGGATGTGGGAGGAAACCGGAGCACCCGGAGGAAACCCACGCGACCATAGGGAGGACATGCAGACTGCCTTGTGAGTATGCAAACATGATTCAGAAATAAAAAAGTATCATTACCCAAAGAAATGTTTTGAATATTAAATGATTGTTTATAAATGTTTTGAATATTAAATGATTGTTTATATTTATTTTGTTATAAGTCCAGAAGTAATTCATGCACAAATATAATATAAAACGTAATATGCTTTCAGTACACAATTGCAGCACAAGCCATATAAGAAAGACATTTTAAATGTGTTACCACTTGTTTATTTATTTATTTATTTTATTTTATTTTACATTTGTTGACCAGGCTAGTCTAGCTGGATACATGTCCATTTTCAGTAGAGGCCCGGGGAGAAAAGTTCCAAGAAATCATACAAAGTTAATAGAAAGTTAATATAGAAGTTATGACAGATATTATAAAAACAGCAATTGTTACAAAAAAGCATTTTTTTTCACACAAGTAGTACAAATTAGAATACTCATAGTCATTTTGTGAGAAGGTGCAATATACATATATGCATATATGTTGTATGCAATAATATTGTTTATTGATACATAAAGGGAATATAAAAAAGGATGTAGGGTGAGATTTAGTGAAAAGGAAAATAATTAGTCAGGGTTAGTACAGGAGCATAGCCAGTGTTTATTGAGATATAGTTTTAGATTCTTTTTAAAAAGTGAGAGAGAAGTCTGAGATGTGATTTCAGAGGGTAGTTCATTCCATATTTTTCCAAAAGAGTTAGAGAACAAGGAGTCACCTGCTGAGTTGTTGGGTTTAGTAGTATTGATCAGCAGTTTGAGGAGAGTAGATTTTTGAGATTATTATCAGGTGTAATGAGGCTAGCGGGTATTGGAGTATTGTTAGGTTGATACAGGGTCTTGTGGACTATGAACTGGTAAAATTGGAGCTGATAAGAAATTCTAGCCAGTTTATATGTCTTAAATTTAAACATTGATGGGTTCTAAAAGGAGAGCCTATGGCAAATCTAGCAATATTATTATAGGATGTTGCTAGTTTATTGAGGTTGTTTTTAGAGAGATTGGTGTATATAGGAGAGGCATAGAGGAGAGTGGAGATTAGGTGAGTTCTGGCTATAGCGGTCCTAGCTACTGGTGTAAGATAGGGTTTAATTCTGTAAAGGGATCCTAGTTTTTTGTTAACTAATTTGATTGTGGTGTTTATGTGAGTATCAAAGTTAAGATTGTTGTATATTGTTATTCCTAACAGTTTAGTGGTTGGGTCAGAAGAGATAAGAGTACCATTGTTAGAAGTGAGATTGAAATGTAAAGAGGTGGACTTTCGGGTTGGTGTGAAGAGTAGCAATTTAGTTTTCTTGGGGTTTAGGATGAGGCAGCGGTGTGAGAACCATTGTTCTACAGTGTTGAAAGCTTTTTGGGTAAGAGTCTGAAGTTCAGTTTGAGAAGTGGCTGAGCAGATCATGGTAGAGTCATCTGCATATTGAATGCAGGTGGAGTATGGAATAGCTGATTGCAAGTCATTAATATAAATGGAAAATAGGAGTGGGCCTAATATGGAGCCCTGTGGGACCCCGAGGGAGATACAAAGGTGATTAGATAGTTTATTTTGCCAGAGTACAGCCTGCTGACGGTTTTCAAGGTAAGATGTAAACCAGTTCATAGATAGAGGATCAAGTGAAAGAGAATTCAGTGTGTGAAGGAGTAGTTGGTGATTAACCATGTCAAAAGCTTTAGATAAGTCAATAAATACTGCAGATGAGAGAAAATGTTTGTTGCGGTTATTGTTAATGCAGTTTGTGAATGATAGTAGGGCAGTGGTGGTACTGTGGAAAGGTCTGAAACCATGTTAACAGTTGGCAAGTAGGTTGTTCTGGAGAAGGTGGTTAAGAAGTTGTTTATGGATGCACTTTTCCATAATTTTTGCAATAGGGGATAGTAAAGCTATGGGGCAAAAGTTAGAACAGTCATTGGAGTTCCCCCCCTTTATGTAGTGGGATGATATGAGAAATTTTCCAGATAGATGGGACAGTTCCTTCACTTATGGATCTATTTATCAGAATGGAAATGGGATAGGCAATGGCTTTAGCTCCTTTTTGCAGGAATTCTGCTGGGAGTTTATCAGCTGAGGGGGTGGTAGGTTTTAACTTTTGGAGAAGGGAGGAAATAAAGGAAGTAGACACTGGTTGTAAGTGAAATAAAGGGGGTGGGTTTATGGAAGAAGTGGGCAGGTTGGAGGTATCAGGAGATAGGTGGCTAGCTAGAGTTTGGATGGCATCTGTGAAGAAAGAGTTAAAGGCATTAGCTGTCTGTGTGGGATTCTCAGGGTTTGAGCCTTGTGGGTTGGGTGTGATCGATTGGCCTGGGAAAAGAAGATTGTTAATACTAGTCCAAAATTTTCTAGGTTCCTTGTGAGAGGTTTGCTGTAATTGGAGATAAAAGTTCTTTTTGTCTAGCAGGATGGCTTTTTTGTAATGTTTCTATGTTCTCTAAAGGTTTGGCGGTCTGTCAGATTCTTAGTAGTATGCCATTTTGCCCAGGATTTGTTTCAGAGAAGGATTTTTTGTTTAGTATTGTTGGTGAGCCAAGGGGCTGGTTTAGCTTTGGTTCTTATAGAGCTAGTTGGTGCGTGGAGGTCAAGGATGGTTAAGAATGTGGAATTGAAGTATTCAACTGCTTCATTTAGAGGGAGAGATTTTAATGGTGACCAATTACATTGTTTCAGTTCTGTTTGGAAAAGTTATGGGTTAAATTGCTTTTTTGAGCATATTGTTCTGAAAGTGTTAGGGAATATTATGTTGGTTTTATGTCTGATAATATAAGTTAGTGAATGGTCACTTAGGTCATCTGGAAGGGTTCCTGTTATGTAGGTTTGATGAGGAGTATTAGTATGCATCCAATCCAAGGTACTTTCTTTGTTATAGAGTCTATTAGTTCTGGTAGGGCAGTTTATAAGTTGTGAGAAGCCATATAGGTTAATATGGATGGTGGGGTTTATACTAGTACAGGAATTCCAATCTATATTAAAGTCACCAAGGACTATGGTTTCTTGTGGGAGATTAACAGAAAGCCAGTTAAGGATATACTCAAGTGTAGTAATGTTATTTCCTGGGGGAAGATAAACACAGATGATATTTATGGCTTTACATGTGTTCACCTGAAGTTTGGAGATAATTATTTCTGCACTATTGTCCAAAGGTAGATTAAGATTTATAGTGCTGACTTGTAGCTCAGGTTTATAGAGGATTGCTACCCCCCCTTCCCTTTTTGGCAGTACGGTCAAGTCTAATGATATTGTAACCAGGTGGGGTGATTTCATTGTCTTTAATGGTAGGTTTTAGCCATGTTTCTGATAAACATATGATGTCAAATAGCTTAACATATAGGAGGGCATGAACTTGAGCAATTTTATAGCAAATACTACATATATTAAGATGTGCTATAGAGAGTGAGTTGGAAAGTTTGGTAGGTGATAGGGTCCTAGTTTTGTCTTGGTTGCTGTTTGCAGTGGGAAGAGGATAGTTAGGGCAAGGGTTGGGATGAATGTCCCCATCCAATAATGAGTGGGGGAGTGTTAAATGTTTAGGCTGGAGAGGCTTACAATAATAGTCAAATAATTTTCTAGTTTTTAGGTTGGTGAACTTAATGTGTGCTAGTCTGTGATATTTGGCTAGTAGATAGCTAGGTTTGAAAATGAGGTTTAGGAAGTTTGGGGAGAAAGGTAATGTTGGTGTTGAGGTGTGTTTGGATGGGAAGGGAAGGGTAGAGTAGTGTGATTGTTCACAGGAGGTAGAGAGATAGGTTGCGGCTAGAGGAGGTAGGAGTGAGACCCAGATTAATAAATGTAATTTGTAAGGGATGATTGATATAGACATTTTAAATTAGTGAGGTGAGAGAGAAATGGGAGGTAGGTTTTAAAAGCACTTAAGAGATATAGCAGTAGGTTGGGTATTAAAGCAAGTAGAGATGAGAGGTAGGTATTAGTGGGTGTGTTGTGAAAAAAAGGGGTTGGGAGTGTTAATGATGTGCTTTGTATGATAGGAGTAGGTATAGAGGGGTGTGCCTTTTAGAGGAATAAATGTAGGAGCACTGGGGGCGGGTGAAAATTGGGGGCAGGGTAGGGGAGCGGAGTGAGCCCGAAGGTTGAACAGAGCGGGTAGAGACAAGAGAGTAGACTGTTGAGGAAGACAATCAGTGAAGTTTGAGAATTCAGCAGGTAAGTCTGAAAGTGGGAGAATGTAGAAGAAAGTTAAGAGGCTAGTAAGAAAAGAATCAGGCTGTTAGAGGAGTAGAATGTGATTAAGGATACATTAGGACAAAGGAGAGATGGTGGAAGAGTAAGTCTGTAGAAAACTGGGGACAGAGTTCTGGAGGTACGGTTAACAATAGGGTAGGAAATTAATATACAGAAAGCTTGTAGTGAGACGCCACCTAGTGGCCAGTCACTTTATTGCAACAGATAAGTCTCCTACAGGAGATGGCAGGCTAAGGGAGAGGTGGGGATGAACCAGATAGTGATAGAGTATATAAGCTGGAAGTAGGGGTTATTTAATGAGATAAGTGTTAAGTGAGAGGGGTTTGGATGCTGGCTAACCTGACGGGGAAGCTTGCCTAACCTAGCAGAGTCTTAATACACACATATAATTGTAATTATTGTTATGTTACACCAGTTGATCTCCTTATTATCAGTAGATTCAAAATATAAAAATCATCACTACTTGATATTGTTATACTGATTATTCACAGGTTTCCAGTACCATTTCATTTTTTTCTCTAAATAAAGATGTATTACATTATGAGTCAAGTTACTGTATCTATTTCTTGTTTGCCCCCCCCCCCACACTTCCCTCCCTCTCTTTCTCTTTTATTTTAATTGTGATTTACTTTGTCTTTCTTTTTTCCCTTTATCTCCCATTTATGTTAATTTTTCCATAGGTCCAGAGTCCCAAGAACCTTTCTCTTAGATCAGGGAATGTTCACCCACTGCCTAGCCAGGGAAATCCTGACAGAGTTAGGGCAGCAGCACCGGTCCTGTAGGCAATGTGGCATAATGCAGCCTGGCAAACCACACAGACCATGAGTTTTAAAAGTTGGTTGAGGATGTGGAAGAACAGGTAGTGAAGGTGCATTTTGGACAGTTCAAGGAAGCTCTTCAATGGGTGCAAAACTTGCTATCCCAGTGGGCACCAACCACTATGTCACCACAGGCCACCACCTCTCAATGTTGGGGTCCTCCACTGCAACACCATCAGGCAATGGAAACATTTGTGGTCCTGTGGAATGGGTGTGGTCTTGTGAAGAATTCATGTCCCTAATCCTCTCTGCTAGACCCTCCATCCTACTTCCTAACCAAACTATCTGCTTACATAAAAAAATGAAAAATGGGGGGTCTGTCTCCTGTCAAAAAGATAGCACCCCTCTTCTCCCAGCTCCTGCAGGACAACTCTCTTGATCTGTTCATTCTGTGTGTCCCTCTTTATTATGTCCCACCTTTTTCAATCTTTCCTCTCTTCCTTTTTCCATTCTTTTAAAGAAATAATCAGGGTCAGGGTATGCACTTAAGAATACCTCTATAGAAAACATATAAAACATATAAAACTCCTATATATTTCTTAAAAGTTAATATAAATAGCTGCAATATATGCTGCTTGTCTTAATTACTTCTAACATGATTGCACATAGCTGTGTTTGTCCATAATAACTGAATACTTCCGAAATTATACAAACTGTAACACTTTCAAGTAGTACTTCATACATACATAAGGATTAACTTCACCAACTCTATGAACTTCATGAAAGTGGACATTTTTATCAAAAGCTTTTACATTTACAATGTCAGCATAAATAACCCTCAAACAATGAATCTATATATAAGCATAGTGGCACTATCTGAAAATAACCACTAAGACATGGCTAACCTTGGGAGTATAAATACCATCCCCAATAATACAGTATTAGGACAGAGTATGAAGAAGGTCAATTTGTAGAACAGTCACCATGCTACAGAATTATCAGTCTATGTAGTGCTAAAACAAAAAAAAAATGTTTAAAAAGATTACAACGTTAAGAGCACTATAGAATCACAAACTAAATGCTATTAAAATAATAATGTCTGAATGGCTCATTTAGCTGGCATTTAAGAGAATTTTAAATATACTAGTACCTACTCAAGTGATGTACTAGCCAGATTTCTATTAAAGTAACATATGATCAATATTTCAGCTGTATAAGGCTAATAAATAAAAAACTAAACTGCTAATAACTGTTTGCCATTGGTTTCTATGTAAGCACCAACAGTGATTCCCTTGTTTTGGGAGAGTTCTCCCTTCTTTTTGTTTTTATGTCCACAAAAATGGTAAGTTTGGGGGATGTGGGAAATATTCTCCCACACTAGGAGTGGCACTGTGGCTTGCCTACCTGCAAACCAATGCTTATTGTTTGATATTTTAACCTTGTGTGTTTTCTGTGATATGCTTTATCATCATTTAGTTATTTCAGGTATCATAGTGTAACCATGATTATGCCCTGCATCAAATGCTTTGGTATGCTTGTTGCAAAATGCAATGTAAGCATTAAGGAAACTTACTATGAAAATGCATTTTCATACCTGTGTCAGTGGCAATAATCTGCCTTTGTCAAAACATATGAACTGACAATGAACTATACTCCCTATACAGACTTGTTACATTTTGAAACACTTTTGTTTGTTTCTTTTTATAACTTGTATGTTTCAATGATACCAACTGTGACACCCTTGCACTGGCGCAGTAATCAAGGAGCCTCAATCCTCACCACTGGCAACAGTGAGGGACATACGCAGTGGGAGGATGGCAAGTACACACACAGTAAAGTGAGTTTCCTTTAAGAGCACATAAAGACCACAGTCAATCTGGGGTTGGTTTCTCCCTCTTTCTCCAGATCTCCAGTAAGACTCCCCACTGGCAAAGCTATGGGATTGAGATCTCAACTGAGTGGTCAAGCCAACACTTCTAGCACCCTCTCTGTCCAACCAGTGCTTTGTGTCCCTGCCCAAGTAGCTCTCACACACACACACACACACACACACACACACACACACACACACACACACACACACACACACACACACACACACACACACACCTGGGAAAGGCTGGCATGAGTTTACTAGCTATTCCCCCATCTGCCCAGACTATAAGGTAGTTATCACTGCCACCAACCACTCTTTATCAGCTACTATAAGGCCCTTAACAAAGGGTGATCAGTTCTACTGTGTAGTGTTACTATTATCCAGATGGTAGTTGTGACCAAGACTTGCAAGGCTATTTAGGAGTGGCCTGTACAGTGTCACCAAATGCATATGCAAGTACTGTAAGAGCTTAAATATGTTTCACAAATATCAGCCACAAAGATAGGTTTAAATATATTCAATAATAAATAATAAAAGAACAAGACAATATTCAATAAACAAACACAGTTACTTTGAGTTCAAACTCACAGGAAGTATTTTAAAACAACATTGCAGGGCAGTCTCAAATAGATACAGAAAACATTGAAACTAATCTTTATTATATTCCTATCTATTGCTAAAAGAAATTACTGTACCCTAAGTCTCACTTACAGACAACACACTAGCAGAAGTGCTGAGTGGATGTTTCTCAGTCCAAGACAAGAAACAAGATGCACAGACTCTCTTTGAGAGAGTTCTTAAATTAATAATAAACATTACTGCTGGGTTAACTTGGATGGCATCACTCTTTGCTACCTGACTTCAGTTCCTAGGCTAAACAGATACCAACAGAATTTTAACATATCTGTGTGAAAAGTACATATCTCTCAGAAGTTTGCAGAACTTGGAAGTTGTAAAACAATAAAACACTTTTACATTTGAAACTTAGTAATTACTTTTCTCCAAGACAATAGAAAAACTTCTAACTCTAAACATTGTGTCCTCTTCACTGAACTGAAACTGAGAGATAACACAATCGTAAAACACTTTAATTTCAACTTATTTTCTTGAAGTTTTGCAATTTAACTCTGTATGTACCAGCTTCTACTATGAAAACATACATTTGCACAGGTATAAAGTTTATATATATATATTTCTGTTCTTTCCAAGTAGGGTACACTGTGGACACATCCTTGAAGCTCAGTACTGTACAAACTCTGTTCAAAACACACTTCTGCACCAGTAGTTTAATATACACATAACATATAGTTCTCTTACATTTGTAAGACAATCATATGAATCATGTTGATGTTGTGTCTTTCGGCTTTTCCCGGTTAGGGGTCACCACAGTGGAACTCCGGTCCGCTAATGATTGGCAGTGGATTTTTTACGTGCCGAGTTGCCAGCCCTGACGCACAACCTTCAACGAAGGTACACTCATTCATGCATGTCTCCACACAGAAGACGCTCTAGCTGAGAATCGAATAGGATGTCTTACTGTGAGGCGACAATGCTACCACAGTACCACCACCGCAGTTCTTATATGAATCATGTTGATATTCACAAATATCATATGATTATTTACAAAATTGCAGATAGCTGGACTGGCAGTGTCACACCAACCTAAATATGTAATTAAGCAAAGAATTGCAAAATACCATTCCAATCATGGAGAAATACATATAAGTTTAGAAACCATGCAAGATTTTTGGCATGTAATACAGCAACAACCACAAGAAGCAAAACAAAAATTAAAATGGTAAAGATTTCAAGACATCAGTTTACTACCTATAATATCTCAACAAAGGACTTTTAAGTATGTATTCATAGCAGTTGTTTTTGAAGAGTGCTGCCAGAACCCGATCATGGTGAAGTTGGGCCCTAAGCAGGGTAATTGAGTAGACCTCCTCCCCCCAGCCATTCCAGCATTCTATTACTTGTTTGTCTCTCTCTCTCTCTCTCTCTCTCTCTCCAGTTACCATACATGCTCTTCTTCTTTACCCTAAAGTGATTACAGAGACTGAATTTAATTTAACACTTTTAATTCAAATTTCATAGTAGTACAAACACTGATGGCCATTTGCTAAACAAAACAGTCTGACACTGAAAACAGACTTAGCATGAGCAACAGTAAACTCCCTGTAAAAATGCATCTGGCCAGTAGCAGATTAAGTACACCTTGCACCACCACACACACATTTTTAGGACTATGTATATCACTTTCCAGATAATTTTAAATTATATTTTGTTTAATACAGTGACATTTGTTAGAGTGTGTTTTAAATTTGTTATCTTGAAAATTTTTTCCAGTAAGCAGTTAAACAAAATGTATAAACCAATATTTTTAATTTATTGACCAGGTTAAACCTACTAGGCTAATAACCTCTTTTTAAGGGAAACCAGAGGTGATATTTATACTATTAGGGGAAATATGGCCAGGGCTTTACAGAAATCACCTCACTCTTTTTGATAAGTGCTGTGGGGTCATTTAGATTCATCTGAACTACCATCAACTCAAGCAGATGGGACCTTGGCTTAATATTGCATCCCAAGAATGACACACTTAGGAGTGTAGCACTGCATTTACCTGGTGTAGGAATAGAAACCGTGGCCTCCTACACCAAAGGTGAGTGAACTACCTGGTGCACCACTGACATGGTTAATAATCACAAAAGTACCAAATTCAGAACATTTCAACCATAAATGGCCACTCAGATTAGTGTAATTATAATCCACCAATATACGTACTCAGCAATTATGGCACCTTTAATGACAGCGTCCACATCAGTTCTGATTTTGATAAAAATAGCCACAGTAAAGTATTTCAATTGGCTTTACACAAATGCACACTAGACATGCAAAGACAGACTAATGACTTTTTAACTTTATCAACTCAGCAGGGCCAGTCATTTTTATCTACTGACATTCTCCAAACCCAGCAACCATAGCTACATTGTTGACTGCAACCTTCTCAGATGTCTGTGTCAAAAAATGAATAGAATAATGTATTTATTTTATTTGTAGTTTGTTTGCCAGGATAGTCCAATTGGGCCACAAGGAGCCTATTTTCAATGGAGTCCTGGGGAGAAAAGCTCCAGAAAAATACAAATAAATAGTACACATTGTGCATTTACATTACAGATTATCTCACAGGAATACAAAGTAAATATAATAAGAAAAGGTTAACAATGATAGACTACATCAGTATAGTTTGTAAAATAGCAATAAAAAACAAATTCTTTACACAAATGTAGCAGCACAGGGTAACTGTTAAGTAGCTGGTCAAATAGTTCAATAGAGCTGTGGAATTATAGGAGGCAGTGATGGCGTATTTAGTTCTAGGAGCATGGGAAGTGGTATTAGAAGGATTAGGTAGGATGGGAACAGGAACACTTCCATTGTGAAGATAGGTGTGAGTCAGCAAGGTTTTAAATGAGGAAAGACTGCTGGTGATGTGGATAGGAGATAGTAGAGAATTCCAGAGGCGTGCAAGAGAGAAGGATATTAGGTGATTCCCAGCTGGACGTGTGGTTTTGTGCAATTTAATTCGTTTTTTGGAATTAGCTCTTATATGTCATTCTGGTTCATACATTTCAAAGGTAGTGGCTAGGGAGGGACAAAGAGAGGGGTTGTAAATGAGTTTGTGTGCTTGGATGAGTTGGGTAAAAGTGAGGAGGTTAGGTAGCTCAAGCCAGTTTAGTTGGTGAAGAGAATTGCAATGGTGAGAAATGGCTCTGTGACTTGCTGCCAATTCTGATATCTTGTTATAGCAAGAGGATAGTTTTGTTTTGAAGGAGGATTGCAGGTTGGTGAGGATAGATGAACCATATAGGAGGGATAGGATGAGATAAGTATTGGCTAGTATGAGCCTAGTGGAAGGAGAGATATAACGATTATGGCAGTATAGCATACCAAGTTTTTTGTGGGTTTTTTTTATATTTACTTGTAAATGCTTGTTGAATTTTAGTTGATCATCTATGAGTACTACTAGTAGTTTATTTGCTGGTGATTATAAATGAGTGTTTATCTAGGGAGGAGGTTTTGGAGGCGGTGAATAACATAAGTTTAGTTTTGGTTGGATTAAGAGCCAGATGGTTGTCTAGCATCCAGTGCTCAGTACAGGAGAAGGCAGTTTGGGTAAGCTTATGTAGAGTGGGGATAGAAGAGGAGGAGCAGATAATGGTAGAATCGTCGGCATATTGGATGAGGCTGGAGTTTGGAATGGCTTGGTAGAAGTCATTAATGAATATGTTGAATTGTAGGGGGCCTAAAATGGAACCTTGGGGGACACCTGTGGGAGTATTAAGGAAGGGTGAGGTGGCTTTATTCCATTTGATTGCTTGTTGTCTGGTTGTGAGGTAGCTGGAGAATCACTTGGTACGGGAAGGGGATAGGTTTAGTTTGGATAGTTTATTAAGAAGCAGGTTGTTGGGAAATAATGTTCAAAGTCACATATTTCAAATATGTTTCTCACAAAACACCCAGTAGCCGAAGTATTTCAACATAATACAAACAGACGCACACACACACACACTAGTCCTGCAAAGCCAGATTAACACATATTTGTTTAAAATGACAAGATGATATGAGCACAAAGTATTTTCATCTGCAGAGACCCACTCCTCACCTCCACCAGCAGTTATAGCTACTTTATTGAATGTGTGCACCACTTATTATTATGAAGAAATAAATTACATGTACTTTATTGGTAGTTTTGGATGAAATATGTGAAACTGTATAAAGATGGCTAGTATCTAGCCCTAAGACCCAGCCATGCATAGTACAGTTTAAATAGATCAGCATTTATTAGAGCATAAGGAATATTAACCACCTGATAGCATATGCTAAGTCAGTATACACAACCTCTGCAAAAGTAAAAGCCATGTGAATAATTCCACATTAAGGAGAATTATTACTAATATAGAGATTGCTGCTGGGAAGCAACTTTGTATTTCAGTGCTTCATCTACAAATGCAGTGCCTGCTGCCTTGAAGGATAAATTTCCTGTGTTACAGTAAAAATATTGTGCTGGTGATTTTACCATAACATTTCTGGAGCTAGATTATTTATGCAACATGGAATGGCTAGCTCCAAAACATTGTCTGGTTAAGTGATGTGTTCAGTGCCACAGTAGGTAAATGAAGGTGGAAAGATTCAAACTCTGACAGTAATCCAAACAGGAAAGGTATCCACACAGTTGGTTATTCCACTGTACAAAAAAAACACAGTTAATATCACACTAAGTGCTTTCATCCCAAACAGTACTATGGGACTTCTTCAGAGTGTAGTGTACATATTCCAAGCACACATATATACTGTGTTCTAATCAGTTAATTTAGTAAAAAGTTCCACCCGCAGAAGCAATTAAAAAAAATAAAAAAAATTACTGATACAAATCTAGTTAGAAAAATTAAAAACCTTCTAAATAAATAAACTTAATACAAAATGAACACAAATAAAAAGGAAGTTAATCACACCCTAAAAATAAATTAAGATGCATAAAACTACTGCAGGCACCAGAAGATGGAATTACAAAGGGCAGCATAAATAACTAGCATTATCTACTGAGAGCCTTCATTTTTAACAGGAAAGAAATGGATATAGAATGTAGGGCACTCGAATGGTAGGTTAGAACTAATGCCTATTGTCCGTCTGGCTTAAATGATTTTATATCCATTTCTTGCCTGTTAAAAATGAAGGCAGTCACTGGATAATACTAGTTATTTATAATGCGCTTTGTAATTTCAACTTTTGTGCCTCCAGTAGTTTCATGCATCTCAGTTAATTTATTTGTGGGGTGTGATTTCTTCTTTTTTATTTGTGTTCATGTTTGTATTAAGTTTATTTATTTAAGAGGTTTTTAATTTTTCTAACTAGATTTGTTTCAGTATTTTTTTAATTTTTAATTGCTTCAGAGGGCGGTGCATTTTACTAAATTAACTGATTAGAACACAGTATATATACATGTGCTTGGGATACGTACAATACACTTTAAATAAGTCCTATAGCACTGTTTGGGATGAAACAGCTTAGTGTGATATTTATCATTGTGTTTTTCCATGCAATAAATGATTGTGTGGCATAACTAACTGCGTGGACACCTTTCCTGTTGGGATTACTATTGGAATATTTTTTATCACTGTCTGGCTGGGAGCTTTGTTGTTGTTTAATTGGTTTGTGTGCTTGTTCTTCAGATTTGAACTTTGCACACTTACTACAAAGAGCAGCTCATTAACAAGTTGGAGGTTTAGTCCTCACTACTAACTGCCAGACTAACAGCTTTTAACTAAATGTAGAAGTCCTTTACAATCCGATCTTGCACAGAAGACTGTATCACAGTAACATGCAAATAATGACTGCATAATGGATGCTGACGATCAGACAGTTCTGATCATCAGTCCAAATAATGCAGACTATATGACATGAGAAATGCCAACCCCTGTGCAGTTGCTGGGGGCTATAAAGAAAATACTGCAAAAAAAGTATATTACAAAAATGCAACATGTTTAGACTATGTTACACAATACAGACCTATTAATGAATCAATTCATTCTTTAATGCAATGAATAAAGCAAAACAATTAAAGATAATATAAATGTTCACTTTCTTTTGTTCAACAACCCACATGTTATACAAAAATCTGATAAATTTCTGCATGTAACATACTTTTTTTTTTGGGGGGGGGTTACATACTTGAAGGGCACCTATATCTCATTTTTGACTTCCCTATGTCTTCTCTGTCATCAAGAATAGCTATCCCACTGGAATCACTCAGTAAAGGTCTGATCTACTTGAATGGCGGATAATATTGTACTTCTGCAACACACGCTTCAAAGACTTAACAGAGCCAGATTGTGGACAAATGGGACCCTATGTAACGTAATCAGTCAGGCCCCCTCCATCCATACTAGTATCCCCCTACTTTGTTGCCTTTCCCCAGTTACCATAAACACTGTTCAAACCTGCCAGTGTACATACTATTTTCGTCTTTACTTTTACAGTTATCTCAGTGATTTGGATTTTATTTAAAACCTGTATTCCAAATTTTACAAAAAACACATTGAGCCATTTTCTAAACCAAACAAACCTTTCTCACTTAGAAAACAGACTTAACATGAGAAACAGTCCATTCTTGAAAATGCATCTGGAAACCCATTAAACAAGAAACATGTTCAGATTCATACTTAAATAGCATTTAATGATGCAATAATCAGTGCCTACATGACAGTTGCAGGAACTCAAAAGACAAAGGTATAATACATTTGTTAACAACCTGGGACAGTCCACTGGAGACAAGTATCCCTTTACAGGAGCAGCTCAGAAGCACTATTTACTAAAATCAATGTCCTTCCTTTACACCATAAATGGCCTACAGTCCAGGAGATCTTTGAGGAGCTCAGTCCAAATTTTCATTTGCCCCAAAACAATATCTGGTTAAGTGAGTTGCTCAAGGATAGGGCAGAAATATGAGGCAAAAGCAGATATGTTCTGCAAAACTGGGGACAGATACAGACTGGCAGGTTGTGTGGAGATCAGCTGTTAATTGTACCTAAGGCACATGGTTAGTCTCTGTCAAGTCCCCTCAACCAAAGAGAGGCATTACACCTGCACATATATGCCTATGATATGTTCTCTCCTGTTCCCTTAATGTTGTTGACAGAGACCACACTTCTGATTTGAGCTCTGGGAAGTCCCTCTTTTAGGCTTTTTTTTACCAGTCCTAGGTAACTGCCTAGGTTGGCTTGTGTAAGATCTAGCCCTGAACACCACTCCACCTATATGAAAATTCAGTTTTCACAGGTAATTTATTCTGAATAAGTAAATGTGAAAGCATTTAAAAAAAATGCCCATTTTCATCAAATGTGCAAACTTACTGAAGTTAATCAGTAAGCATGTGTGAAGTACTGTGTGAAAACATAAATGTTCCCATAATTACACACTTTTTTCAAGTATTATGAATGAACACAGCTATGCACAAGCACATTTGAAGTATTGAAAGCAAGCAGCATGTAGCATGGCTATTTTTATTACATTTTTAAAAATATAAATCAGTTTTATACGGGCTTATCCTTATGTGGACACCATGGTGGTTTCTTCGGAAGACTGGAAAAGGGAATATGGGAAAGATTAAAAAGGGGAAGATATAACAAAGAGGAAAACATAGAAGGAACAAATCAAGTGCTGGAGGAGGTGGGAGAGAATGTTACTATATTTTTGGTGGGGGATAGACCCCCTATTTTTCAATTTTTGTATACAAAATAGTAGTTTTGGTAGGAAGCAAGTTAGAGGGAGTAGAAGAGCGGATTAGGAAAGCAGGGAGGTGAAGAGGAGTAGGGCTCAGGAGAACTTCCAGTCCACTGGACCTCATGTTTCTACTGCCCGTAGGTGTTACATTGGAGGACCTTGTAGTTGAGAGGGTGGAGGTCTGTGCTGGTGCAATGGTAGACTGTATAGCAAGTTCTGAACTCACTGAACAGCATACTGGACTGGCTGAAGATGCCTCTCCACTACATGCTCTACCACATCCTCAATCAAGCCCTAAAGCCCACTATTTGTGAAGCTTGCTAGGCTCTCACATGTCAAGGTACCTACAGGACTGCTGCCACTGCCATGACACTATGAGGACATTCCTGGACTGGCAGAGGGTGAATGCTTCCTGACCTGAAGAATGTGGTTGGGCTACTCCTAGGGATTCTGGACCTGTAGAAAAATAAACAGAAATGGAGAGAAATAAAATTAAATTAAATTAAAAAAAAACAATTTAATGCATAATTGAAATAACGAATAGGGGGTGAGACAAGCAAGAAATGGAGACAATAAATGAACTCATAATATAATTCATAAGTGCAATCTTTATTAACAGTGATTTCTTATTTTGTTAAACCTTTATTCAGAAAAAAATCAGAAATACTAGGGGAAACATGGGAACAACCAGTATATTGCATGTAGTTGTAATTTCTACATTTGCATTCTTCTGATACTATTAAAATATGCTGGTATAACCTAAAAAATGGTAATACATTTAAATTTCTGGCTAATGTGGATTGTGCTGCAACTGTATACAGAAAGCACTTTACTTCTTTTATTATCCTGAATGTATTAATTGCTTCTAGATTTATATTTACAAAATAAGTACAACATAGAATTTTTTTTATTTGTTAATTATGAGTTTTTTTTTGGATAGAAATCACTTTTTTACATACTCACAAGCACCCTCAGTCAAACTTTTCAGTTGCTTTTCCACTTGAGCTCTATTGTAGGCGGTCTCCTCTTCTACTGCATAGAGAAGATATAGAGGATGCTTTCTTAACTATCTTAGATGTCTGTATAAATCTTACTTTCATGATTATGTTTACTAATCAGCAAGGCATTGAAGTTATTCTAGCACTTGATTAATGTGTATTTATTTTGTAGACATATCTACTGAGTATATGCTTTCATTTATTAAGCAGGAAGGCAGCAATGTACATATTTTCATAAATTATTTGTAACTAATCCATCTGTGCTAATAAATATTCCTTCTTCACTGCAAGCTGAGCTAGAAGGACAGAATGATTTCCTTCAAACTTTTAAATTTTTATATCTGTGTATTGTTTACCTTCACAATGCCGAGGTGCACATCTGCGACTGCAGATGAGCGAAAGGCTGTTTTCAAGGGTTCGTATTAGCAAACCCCAAGATGTCAAAGACACAAAAGAGCAAATGCCAGTGTGCATTCACACTTTTGTGAGTTTGGCACTCTGAGTGGAGTTCGCACTACAGTGGGGATCTGGACATGTACCCCTTCTTTCACTGTAGTGCATCCTCGAAGTTAGTATATATAATTAGTGTGGGTGGGGGTGCAGGGGGGCTTGCCCTCCTGCAAAATGTGTATTTAATGGCATTGGATGTTAATGTAAGTTTGAAAAAATGTCAACAATTCGAAATCAAATTGTCGACATTTTTTTGATTCGTTCCTGTGATCATTCACTAATGTAAATTTCGACTATGTTTTTTGAGAAAGTCATTACTCGCAAAAAACACTTTAGAAATTGTGAAGGTAAACCCTGTGCACAGCTATGTAATGGTCATCCCTACAGTGGTGTAATAAAATAAAATAAAATAAAACAAAGTAATAGTAATATTATTAACTACTGACATTTCTAAAAAATTCCTAAAAAACATTCTTCACAAAATGACTAATTGCCAATCCCAATCCAAAGTCTTCTACTAGTACACCACTGCAGGGATGACCATTATATATATATATATATATATATATATATATATATATATATATATATATATATATATATATATATATACATTTATATATTTTTTGCATAATGTTTTAGAGTGTTTTTAACTTAATTATTAAGCACATTGGTTATTCAATCAATTATTTATTAAATTATTGGATTTGTGGACGTGTTGCATTTTTCTTGTTGTATAAATTAATTTTTTTACTATGTCTAAGTTACTCTGATGATGCCCTGAGGTTACAGGGTGAAAGCGCTTAGTCGTTTATTAAACAGTTCCTTCATCTTCATGTGTAGATTAACTCAGCGTTTTTGGTGTTTTTTATTTTTTGTGTTATTTGCTTTACAAGTTTGTGCTCCTTTGAGCAAGTTGATTTTATTTAATGCCTCTACAATAACCTGTGCAGAAAAGCAGCCAGGGCTCATATGCTGCAACACAGTAAATGCATACATCCCCAGATCACTAATAGAGCTGTTATAAAATCTCAGGGGATGAGAATTGCACTTGTTTCCAAAGAGCTTAGAGATTTCATCACAAATATAATCAGCATGCACCAATACGTCATATCTAGGGATACAGCAATAGATTACTAAATTCCATCCTTGACTGCATCAGAACTTTAAAAGAGGCAGGGGACCCCATTTTGGGGACCCCCATGGTGGCATTAGAGATCAAAGTAAACCAATACCAGGGCTCACAAGAAGACAAAGGAAAAAGAAGCATGGCTCTCATGTTTACAGTAGATTATAAAACAATCAGATCATTACTGACAACTAGGTTGATTACAGGCAATAAACAAATTGAAAAATGACTAGGACCTCATCTTTGTTTTGTTTTCAAGACAGCCAGAGAAGTCAGGGGCTGGGCAGAGTGCAAATTCAGGCTGGGGGGGGGACCGTACCTTTCCACCCCCCATTTTTGCATTTAACAAAACTACGTGAGCAACAAAGACTATTTATTCTGCCAAATACACAGGAGAAAAATCAACAGCATTTGTTCTAGTAATTGTAACACTGCTTTTGTAGTATACCACACACAATGTAATGAAACTAGCTCTTTTTTATGCAGGGAAAACTGTGAACAAGTTTAAAATCAGAGTGACACACCATTTGCCTGACAGCAGACTCAAAGCAGCTAGCCAAACAATGCTGTGATTTCCCAGACTATGGAGGTTTCCACTTTTACATCCTGGAGAAGTTCACTAACGGCCTACTAGAAGGAAACAAAAATGCCATCCATAAAAAATGGAATTAAGCTCGCAGATCAAGCTTAACACTCACCACCACCCTGGTCTAAACTGAAGCACATCCATTAAAAGTGTGCTTACACTCATGAAACTAAACCATAAATCATTCAGTTAAAACACCTACTACTGTTTAATCCAGGACTTGGAAAAAATGGTAATTAATATTTTAACTTTTGCCATAGATTCATAGATTAGTACTAAGCTAACTGCCCTTGTGAGCCATTTTAAGCCTAGCCAATTATCCCTTGTGAGACTCAAACCCCGCACCTTGTGTTTGTAAGGCAAACACCTTAACCATTAGACCACCCTCCCAACCCTTAATACAAAAAAGCTAATCAAAGAAAGTAGATCAGTAAATCACTGTTTCTACCTTGGTGCAGTTTTTATGGTACTAGTAACACAGGAAACAAATCACTTGTTTTTTTATATATATCTTAAGATGTGCAGAAACCTAGACAGCAACTGTCAAAAGTGTGAAAATGATTTTTACTTCATTATGTGTTCAAATTTAAAGAACAACTTTCAGGTATTTGAAAATGTGTTTTACTACTGATTTGGGACTTGGGATTTCCTTTCATTAAGATTGAGAATAATCAGCCTTTTACATCATCTAAACCCACACTTGGCCACATCGTATCACCCCCCCCCCTCAGGAGATTGGTTAGCTGTCCATCAATCTGATCTCAACCAGTTTCCAGCCCTTTAACTCACAAGGCACAGAGCTATCTGGTCCTCTTTTGTACAGATTTCACCACCTGTATGTAAAGAGAAGAAAAATCTGAACAGAAAAGCCATCACTAATGGCTAGACCCAGGAAGAGGCTTAATAGTGAATACACCAGAATGGAACCCCATAGATCCATGATCTGAGACCAGGGACATTCTCCTTCTCATTATGGATACCCCATAGCCACCAGTTATAGATGTTCTAGCCACTTGGCCTACATTTAACTTAACATTTGTAATTTGCAGTACAGTGAAAACTGTTACCCCAGGGCCCCACTCCACATTGCTGTATTCTTTACACCATAGGTACAGTTTGCCTATGCTCAAAGAAGATCTGAGATATTTATTTTTAATAAATGTTTTGTATAGTCTAAAGTTCACCACTCTGTGTATTTTACTCTGTGGGCACAAAGAATAGTTTATATAGTTAAATAGTCATGTGACATTCATGGTAACTGAAACTTAAAGGTGCCAGATTAAAAAAGCACATCAATACTTGGCAGTGAAATGTTAGTAAAATGGTGCTGTTGAAATTAATCAGTCAAAATAAAAATAACAATTATAATCATAAAACTCATTTGGAAGTATCTCAGTGACATAAAGGTGTGGCTAAAAATTTCAGTTCATTATTAAATCATATTAGAACTTTCCATCTCTCATTTTTAAGACTTTGCTAATGGAAATAAAGTCATTTAGCCCTGTGGATATTTCTGCATCCAAATATAGCTGCCAGACAAGTTCTCTGTCTCATTTCTTAACATTATGAAAGACCGAACCTACAGTGCCTCACAACCTAAATTAATGTATCAACTGGTGTGTTTCCATGGTAAATAAATCATTTTTTTTTTCTTCCTAGAAAGATAATGTTAAATAAAATAAAATTTCAATACACAGGAGGTTCAGGTTAAAAAGTTTACTAGTGTACACCAGGAGGCAAAAAACATACAAGTACAGAATTTTGTCTGACATGAAACAGGAAGCACACAATTTTATATAGGTTTAACATTTAAGCTATGCCCACCTTACTGACGTGATATGTCACAGGGCATCTACATCACTTTAGCTTACAGTCCTCTATTCATAAAACTGTTGATGCTGTATATTTAAAAAAACTTTTCCTCTAGATACAATACGGCCTTGCTATCCAGCTGGTCAGACATAATGTCTTTCTGTAAAGTTATTTCTTCAAGGTTTCATATCAGTTCAAATACAATAGCAGCTTCAGTCTTTTAATACACGTCTTTGTTCTCTGTTACACTTTCTCGCACAGCTGCGTGCTATCTCAGTAACACATATACAAGGCCAAATCATTCCAACAGGAAAGAGCAGAAGATTTCATTATTTCACACATTTAATTTCCTGACCCAGCAGATAATCACTTGTGAAAAGCATAAACATTAAAACTTGCTAAGCTAGCATTCTGCCAGGGTCAAGGATCAGCTTTGCTTCAAGCCACACTGCAGTTTCAAAACTACTTACATTTACACATGAATTAATCTGTACTGTTATATGATTAATAGAATAAAATGCATTATATACTACTTTGCTTTTAAACTAGCATTTCTCATATATTCAAATACACATTGTTCTAACATTTCCCCCCTATTAATACTTTTTATTCTATTTTGAAGTATGCATAGTGTCATTTCATCTCCTAGCCTTTTCCACTTAGGATTTTCAGCTAGGTGAGTCATTCAATCTATACTTCAGAAAAAATGTCTTCTGAGATCAATCTTTCAATCTCAATATCTTGGTACAAAGTTTCAGTAACAGATACATCAATAAAATCTTTGATTAATCTTTTCATGCAGGGAATTCCACAGCAAACACATTGTCCTATTAGGAGTATACCCACACAAATGGCAATCAGAATATTCATTAGGATGGAACCCCACCCCCCAAACAGATTCTGGAAAAAGTCCATCAGTGGGTTTGGGCCTGGTTCAGTCATGGCTGATACTTGCTGAATTACCTCTAGGTGGTTATTGATCTCATGACGATTGTCAGGAATATAAGCACAGCATTCTTCTTTGATAAGCGCGCACGTACCACCTCTCGCCACTAGGGTGAAGTCAAGAGCCATTCGATTTTGTAGCACAACAATTCTCATTGCATTCAGTTCATCAGTCACCAGTTCTAGGGCGGAAAAAGTTGCATTACTCATTACATTGAGAAGTTTTGGCAACTTCCTCAGCTCCCAGATCGATTTGACTGCTCCATAGGCTGGGAATATTCCTGCCCAAGATATAACACTGTCACTCAAGTCCATATGGGTCAATTCGTTTTTGTCTTTTACTGAATTGTGGTCTTTCCAGCCAGCTTCGATCTTTCCAACTGGATTCACAGGTTTTTCAACTGGACCTTCAGGCTTTCGAGCTGCTTCTCTCACGTTTCGTATCTTACCCAAAGGTAATTCTGCAGTATGTCTTATTGCCAGAACCAAATAACCCAAAAAGCAACTGCTGGACCAATTCTCAGGTAACCATTTATATGCCTTTTTCTCACAAATAAAATAACAGTTTTCTACTTTAGTACTAATACGCATCAGCCCTGCATGAAACATTTTCTGATCTATAACTGACAATTGTTTAAACAAAACTGGATTTTTGTGAATGTCATTCATAGTTGTTTTCAATGAGTTTAAATACGAGTCATAATTAGTATTGCAAAAAGTATTGCCATTACCATTCTTAATATAACATCGGTAAGATATGGTTATATTACAATTGCTCCAGCCCACCTGGAGGGTGTCATTTTTATAAAAACATATAACTCCTTTTTGTGTGACAGGTAAAAATAAAGCTATTTTGTCCTATGATCTCACAGTTCCTGTATCGAAAAGTAAATTCTCCCAAGTCTCATTTATCCCCAAAGGGACAGCGGACATTATCAGTCCTCCATATGCTGTTGGTATAGCTGTACAAACCCAGCAATTTGAAATGTTCATAGTCTCTGCATATACACGTTTCATGGCTAGGTATGTGTTAAAATTTGGATGCCAGTCTATAGACGTTTCATCACGCCTTCCCACTTTCACTTGTGTGGTTGTGTGTAGGATAAACCACAACAAGAGGAAAATTGTCACAATTACAGTCAGTAAATGTACACTCAACAAAATGATTATGCAACATCTCTGGGGTTGATCTAAATTTCTATTTGCTTTGTTTTTGGCCATCTCGGTCTGGTTGTGTATCAGTCACAAAGTTTTTATCAAGTTGAAAGTTCTTTACCGGTTTACAATGCGTCAAATGAACCCAGGACATCCTCTCGGCCACTCTAACTGCAGTAGGCGTTGCCAACAGAACCTGGTACGGTCCCTCCCACTTTGGACTCGCCCAATTCTTCCTTTTCGTCACTCTCAGCCAAACCCACGACCCTGGGGCCAAGACTGCTTCCACCAGTCTGGTCTGTTCCTTATCTGAAAAAGAGTTAAACTGCAAAACAGATTTATTTGTTAACAGTTTCCTCATATAACTAGCTAATGAACTGTCAGCCTCTTGCTCTGCAGGCATGAGAGCTTTCCACTGAGGCACATAATATGCTCTCCCAAAAACCATTTCAAAGGGAGTCAAACCATTTACATTTGGAACCGTTCTCATACTCAGCAGTGCTAAAGGCAGACAGTATATCCAATTCTTTTGGGTTTCCTCTACTAGCTTCCTAAGTTTACTTTTTAGGGTACCATTGTACCTTTCCACCAGTCCTGCTGACTGTGGGTGGTAGGCACAATGGTTCTTTAAGGAGATACCAAAAAATCTCCCAAGTTGGTGGATTGTCTGATTTACAAAATGTGTGCCGTTGTCACTATAAATCCTTTCTGGAATGCCAAATCTAGGGATTACTTCCTTTATCATGGCTTTCCCCACTGTTGCTGCATCCGGGTTTTGGTTGGAAAAGCTTCTACCCATTTAGAAAACATGTCTACAATAACTAAACAAAACTTTTTCCCTTCACATTTATTCAATTCTATGAAATCCATACAAATAGTATGGAATGGGTATGGTGGTATAGGAAAACTTCCTTGCTTGGTTTTAAATGCTCCTTGTGCATGGTGCTTGTTACAAGTATGACAAGGTGCACAACATTTTTTTGTGTAGTTTGTGTATCCATATGTTTGGAATATTTGGTTTACTAACTGTACCATCCCCCCTGTTGAGACATGGCACTGCCCATGGCTCACCAAAGCTGCATATCTAAATAAATTAGACGGCAATATCGGTTTTCTTTCTTTGGAAATGTACAGTCCATTCTCAAGAATTGTACCTCGTTTTACCCATTTTTGTTTCTCTGCTTTTGTAGTAAGTGTCTGCATTGTTTTTAACATGTCTAAATCTAAAATCTCAGAGGGTTGTAATTCCTCATTTAAAAGTAAAGTTTCTGAGTCTGAGGCTGCTTGCTTTGCAGCTGCATCAGCTCGTGCATTGCCTTTTGAAATCTTATCCTGCTGTTTTGTATGAGCTACACATTTACAAATAGCTACTTTGGTAGGTAACTGAATAGATTCTAATAACTCCAAAATAAATTGCACATGATTAATAGGTTTTCCACTGGATGTTATCATTCCTCTATTTTTCCATTGTTGTGCAAATACATGTACTGTAGAAAAAGCATACTGACTATCAGTATATATGTTCACACACTTGTTTTTTGCTAAAGTACATGCCCTCGTCAAAGCTATCAATTCTGCTGCTTGTGCAGATAAGTTGTGTGGTAAGGATTGAGCTTCTAAAATTTCAGTGTCTGTAACTACTGCATACCTTACCAGATTCCTCCCTGTAGGACCCCTTCTGCATGAGCCGTCCACGTAATATGTCACCTCGGCATTATCCAAGGGCATATCTGTGAGATCTTGTCTAGGTAAAGCAAACTGTTCAATTTCCTGCAGGCAGCTGTGTGGTGTGCCATCCGCAGGAGTTGGGAGTAGTGTTGATGGATTTAATGTCGTACATCGTTCAATTGTCATATGAGGTTGGCTCAGCAGTATAGTCATACATGAAAGATGTCTAGCAGGGGAAAGGTATGCCACTTTTTCTTGCAGTAAAATTATTGCAACTGCATGAGGCACTCTCAATGTGAGAGGGTGGAATAACACCACTGAGGCCGAAGCCTGTACTGCCATTGCAGCTGCAACCACTGCTTGTACACAGTGAGGCAAAGATCGCGCCACTGGGTCTAACTGTGATGAATAATAGGCTATGGGGCGTTGCTTATCCCCATGTTGTTGCGTCAATACTGACGTCATATATCCTTGCTTACAATCTACGGTCTGAAAAAAACGTTTGTGATCATTTTGAAGTCCTAAAACTAATGAAGAAGCTATCAACTGCTTCAACCTGCAAAAAGCCATTTCTGCTTCGGGTGTCCATTGTAAGATATCTTGTGCTGCCATTGGTGTCTTATATATCAAGTCAGTCAGTGGAGCAGATTCCATAGCATAATTTGGTATCCAACTCCAACAAAAATTAGTTGTACCCAAGAAAGACATCATTTCTTTCTTGGTTGTTGGTTTGGGTGCTTGCAAAATTGCTGTTTTTCTTTCCTCATCTAGTATTCTACCTTCATTGGATATTACATATCCCAAGTATCTAACTTGTTTTCTCCAAAGTTGTAACTTACTTTTGTTTACTTTGTGTCCTTGTGTTTCTAAAACTGTCAGTAATGCTACAGTATCCTCCCTGCACTGTTGCTGGGTGGGGGCTGCTAGCAAGATGTCATCTACGTAAAGTAGAATTTGACTACCTCCCGGTGGGGTAAACCCTGCCAGGTTGCTAGCCATTTCTTGTGCAAATATTGTTGGACTCTCACAATATCACTGTGGTAGTCGAGTATATGTATACCTTTTACCCTAAAATGTAAATGCAAACCAATATTGACTATCAGGATGTATAGGTATTGAAAAGAAAGCATTGCTTATATCTACCACAGAGAAATATTTCTGTTGCGGTTCTAAATCGTTTAACAAAGTATGTGGGTCTGGCACCGTAGGTGCTCTAGGTATTATTGCATTATTTACAGCTTGTAAATCTTGTACCATCCGCCATTCCCCATTTGCTTTTTTAACAGGAAATAGGGGTGTATTACATGGTGAATCAGGAGATTCTACCAGTACTCCTTCTTTGAGTAATGCTGCTATTATAGGCTTGATTCCTATTTCTGCATCCTTTCTCAAAGGGTATTGTCTTTTCTGTGGTCAAAAAGCTGACTTTGGGGTTATTGTAACTGGTCCTGCTGTTCGAATAAGTCCTACATCTGACTTGCCTGTTGACCAAAGAGTTGTTGGAATTTCACATAAAGCCTTTTCTTCTTCTTCTAATAAGAATGCTAATCAGCTGTCCTCGCTAGATTGCAAGTGTACAGCTGGATGTGTCTGTGTCAACCAATTCAGTTTTTGTTTTTGTATCCCTTGTTCTGATAGTTCTAATTCAGTCTGTTTCTCCCATCTTGTTACTTTTTCTCCTAAGTCTGCCCATTTGGCACTTTTGTTCTTTGTCAAGCTGACATGTGGTAACCGATTTGATCTATACAATGCAAGGAATTCTTGAGGTAATGAACAGCTAACTACACTGTTCCCCTCAGTATCCCAGTACAAAGTACGCAAAACCAATCTAGTTGCACGATTTCTAAACAATTCTTGCTCATACTCTCTATCAGGTCCTGGTGTAGTACAGTAGTATAGAGTACAGTGTAACAAATGCTGTCGATCAGTGTCAAGGGAGGGGGCTTTACTGATGGCTACGTTCATCAGTTCCTCGGTTACTGCCCCTGGACCAGTCGTGACTAGGTCCTGACTGTACCAGTAAAATGTTTCACCCTCCGATCGCACTACAAAGGTATCCATTAGTCTCTGTGCCTCCATACCTTGTACAGCTGGAACTACTGCTATGCCAAATATCTGCATAAGGTCCCTGCCCAATAGGTTTACTGGACACTTTGCAGAAACAACAATTTTACTTCTCTGGGTCATACCTGAAACAGGGTCAGTTATTGCTATATCATGGGAAAGTGGTTCCCTGTATAGCTGTCCGTTTGCTGCTTTTACTAATATATAATCAGGTGATTCGGAATGTTCTGGTAACTTGGAGGGGTGTATCAAAGTCCGTGATGCTCCTGAGTCACACAGGAATTTGACTTCCCTTCCCTCCACCAGAACTGTAACTTCCGGTTTCGTATCTGCTAAGTAGAGCTCTAAGCTCAATAATGCTAAGTCCAAAATTTCACTTTCTTCATCCTCCATATCTACTTGCACTTCCTCTACTCCTTCTATCACATTTACATTCGTTTTCTGTTTAGTAACTTTTCTTGATGATTTCTGACTTTCACATGATGTATCTTCACTATCATATAGTCAGTCCTCATCTCCCTTATCTTCTGTAATTACTTTTTTGTTTTGCCTACAATCCCTTGCTAGATGTCCCTTTTTCCCGCACTTGAAGCATTCACCTCTCTTTTTCCTCTCTTCAAAATCTTCTGATCGTTTGTCAGACTGTTTGTTTCCCTGGGCATTCTTCTTGCCCTTTTTACCTGACTGTAATACAAATACTTCAGCTCCATCTTCAGCAGTGAAGACTTGCGCCTTCTTTTTCTTTTTACTATTAAAATGTCTTTCAGCATGTCTAGCGTATTCGAGTAAGGCTTGTAGCCTCCCTGTTCGATGGTCTATCATATGCTTCGTAATGAAGCTACTAATAGGTGCAATGCAACCTTTCAAAAATGCATTTTTTAATTGTTGTTCATACGGGGAATCATTTGTTTGGTTCTCAGGAACCGAAATACCGCTATGATTATTAAAACAGTCTAATAATCTAGCATAGTACCCATCTATTGTCTCATTTTCCTGTTGTATGCATTGATTAATGCAAGTCTAGTCTGCTCTAGGTTTCCATTTCTCAGAGATTCGGTCTGTCAGACCTTTCACTTTATTGTCTAATTCTGCGTCACTATGTGGGAGTGGTTTAAATTCTGCATTACGAGGATTCCAGTTGCCACAAATCATGTGCCAATCTGGACCTATAATTTGTCTTACTACTTTTTCTACTTCTTCCCCATTCAAATGGTAACTCAATCTCATGCCTTGTAAATCTTCTAAAAATTTCATAAAATTAACTTTCGGATGGGGGATTCCCTCAGTAGCCTTCCGGATATCTTCCGGTGTCCATGGTCTATATACTAAGAGTGTTGGGTTCTGCCCTTCCTGTCCTGCCTGAGGATTTGGAACTTCTATAAGTGGGCATATTTCTTCCTCACTCTCATCCTGTAGATTTCTCTCTATTTGGTATGATTCTGTGTCCCTATGTGTTTTACGTGTTCGGGACCTAGTTTCAATAGGATCTCTAACAAATGGTTGTGGTCTTGCTGAAACTTCAGGATAACACGGAGGTGGACCAGCCTGTCCACTCACTTCATATCCTGAAAAGGGTAAGGGAGGGGGCAAGGGAGGAGGAGGAGGAGCTGTTGCTATTACCAAGTTATTATCCTCTTTGTCTAGAAATAATGTTTTTAAATTTTTAAGCTTCTGTTCTCTACGATTGGCTTCCTCAATCCACCTGTGTGCTTGAGGTATGCCTAATTGGCGTTGCTTTTTTGCCTGACCTCCCGCATCAGATTTAAGCTGTTTAAGGAGTTTAACTAGTGAAGTTTTATCTAGTTTACCATCAAATTCATATTTATTAACCCATTTCGTATAATACCTAACGTTATCAGAACGTTGTAATTGCATGTATTTTGCGTCTTCGGTTAGGGGCGGATCTCGCGATGTTTTAGTGCACTGATTACCCATGTCAAAGAAAATGTTACGTAACCCTTTTTTATCACGTGATATCAAGTTCTCAGTTCCTGTTCACAGTTTATCTAGAATAACTGCCTACCTTATTCTGTTACCCTGATCTATGACCAAATATACAGTACTTCCTTTTGTAGCTGATCTGCAAAACAAATCTTGACAACAATATACTGTAACCTAGTCCCTGATCTAAAACAGAAAAAAGGCAAATTCTTCCTACTTGAGCCTCCGGTATTGAGAAAGTCCAAGTTCCGCTTTTCGGCCACAGATCAGAAAGTGGCCAGCCTCTTTACACGACAATTCAGTCGGAGGTCTTTTCACTCAAGAAGAACCATTTCGGTAACTTCTCCTGCGCAGTATTCGACCACCGATATGCTCTGATCTGCGGCTTACCAAGGGAATTCCATCTGCGAAGGACCTAACTGTTAAATAAAATAAAATTTCAATACACAGGAGGTTCAGGTTAAAAAGTTTACTAGTGTACACCAGGAGGCAAAAAACTTACAAGTACAGAATTTTGTCTGACATGAAACAGGAAGCACACAATTTTATATAGGTTTAACATTTAAGCTATGCCCACCTTACTGACGTGATATGTCACAGGGCATCTACATCACTTTAGCTTACAGTCCTCTATTCATAAAACTGTTGATGCTGTATATTTAAAAAAACTTTACCTCTAGATACAATACGGCCTTGCTATCCAGCTGGTCAGACATAATGTCTTTCTGTAAAGTTACTTCTTCAAGGTTTCATATCAGTCCGAATACAATAGCAGCTTCAGTCTTTTAATACACGTCTTTGTTCTCTGTTACACTTTCTCACACAGCTGCGTGCTATCTCAGTAACACATATACAAGGCCAAATCATTCCAACAGGAAATAGCAGAAGATTTCATTATTTCACACATTTAATTTCCTGACCCAGCAGATAATCACTTGTGAAAAGCATAAACATTAAAACTTGTTTAGCTAGCATTCTGCCAGGGTCAAGGATCAGCTTTGCTTCAAGCCACACTGCAGTTTCAAAACTACTTACATTTACACATGAATTAATCTGTACTGTTATATGATTAATAGAATAAAATGCATTATATAATACTTTGTTTTTAAACTAGCATTTCTCATATATTCAAATACACATTTTTCTAACAGATAAGTTTGCAAATAATTCTTGCAGATGGAACACCTCATACTGAAAATTAATACATGATAAAGTAGCAGTGAAACCATAAAGTAAATAAGATGCAGCTTCTTTAAAGTTGTAAGTTGTTTTAATTATCTTTAGAAAATGGGTGTACTGTACATCAGTACCCTGACTGGAGAACGAACATTCTCCATCAGGGTATTAAGGTATTAATGTACAAATAATGCCTGATGAATAATGAGTCTACCACTTCACAGCAGCTTATCAAACTACCATGGAGCTTGGACTAAGAAAATTTAAATGGCCGCCATTATTTTACACTCACTATGCAGCACTTCTGCTGTTTAGAGAGTGTAAAATGTCAAAAAAAGAAGACAAAAAAGTGTGTGTGTGTGTGTGTGTGTGTGTGTGTGTGTGTGTGTGTGTGTGTGTGTGTGTGTGTGTGTGTGCGTGTGTGCGTGTGTGCGTGTGTGTGTGTGTGTGTGTGTGTGCGTGTGTGCGTGTGTGTGTGCGTGTGTGCGTGCTCGTGTGAGGGTGTCTTGTGTGTGTGTGTGTGTGTGTGTGTGTGTGTGTGTGTGTGTGTGTGTAAGAGACAGAGAGAGAGACTGAGTGAGTGAAGTGCGAAAGTGAACCAACAATCCCCTGGTAGCAAGTGTGAGAGAGAGTGAAGAGAGAATAATCTCTGCCAGCCCATAGAGAATAGTAAGAAAATAGTTCCTTCGCCTAACGTTTCATACTTGCTGTAGTATATGTTAATGGTGTTGGAGAAAGCATTTTACATCCAAAATATATTAAAAAAATAAAACAATACTTTAAAAAAGGTCTATATCATAACATAGAAGTTGCAAAACCTAGAATGTTATGATATCGAACCCAAAACCTCGAAGACTGACAACGGCGAAGCCGCGGAACATTGAATTCTTTCCCAGGGAAAGAATTCAGTAGGCCGTTTCTGCGACTTCATTATTTCCTCCACTGTGGTGCGATCTCGAAGTTGGTATATTTAAGTAGGGGGATGGGGGGCACAGCCTCCCACATTGGGTGGTGTGGGGGGGTGAAGCCCCCCACATAAGACATAGTTTGTAGTGTCTGTGTGTTTCATGTTCTTTGCTGGAATAGCAATTTTTTTCCCAGGGGAAAAAAAAATCGCTGTTCTCAGCTTTTGTCCTCCATGATGTGTGTTAATGTGTAATTAATGCCCTTCCAGGGTTGAAGAGGCTCTCCGCCCCCTGGGTGGGCATTAATTACATATTAACACACACCCTGTCAGGCATTATTGCTTGCATAATGTATTGCAGTTGTATATAAACCTTGGTTCAGTATCCACATGACGACATAGTGTGAATGTGGTTACAGAGAAAAAAAGAGTAAATAGTAAAACTAAAAAGTCAAGCAACTCACCATAATCTTTATAGTTTGCAAACATCACTTACTTGCAGCTTTATCATGACAGGTACAATGGTAAAAGAAATTAATTGTAAAACAAAGATGCTTCCAGACATGACCATTACACTTCAAGGAATAACCTCTGTCATGAAACATATGATTCTTCAGAGCTGGCCAGCAAAACTATTCTTGTAATTGGAGACTCAATTATTAGAGGAACTGATACTTATATTTGCAGAGAAGATAATGAGCATTGGATACTGTTATGCTTGTCAGGAGCAAAAATAGAAGATGTGAGACAAGATTTGGAATGCCTTAACATAAGGATGTATGGATCCATTTTTATTCATGTTAGTACAAATGATGTCATCCGCAAGGATTCTCTGACTGTTAGTAGGCAACTGACAGCCCTCTTAGATAGTATAGCTTGTACTGGTGTTAGGACATACTTTCAAAAATCACCTATGGAAAGGATAGTCAGGTCACTGTAAATGAAAATTTTTTTGGGTAAATACCAAAATGGAAAAAAATGCCCTGTTTAAAAAATGGAAATCTGTAGAGCATCCATGCCTAGTTTTGGGGCACACATGTTCAGACAGGATGGCATACATTTGTCAAGATAAGGGAGGAAAATTTTTGTAGCAGATATTTTGCAATATTTGACTAACACTAGGCAGGATTTTTGCCATGTCGAAAATTTAACAGTTTACAGATAGCAACACTTGATGCATCTCTGATGGTTGTTAATGCTAGGAACATTAATAATAATATTTTTATTGAAAATGTTGCTATGTTCCCACAAGATTGATCTTGTTATTGTTTGTGAAACATGGTTAAAGAACAATGACTGGAAACCAGTTCTGTCAGGGTATAAATGTTTTTACTGTAACAGACATTCTAACAAAAAATCAGGTGGAGGTGTTATGATAGGGATTAAAGAGAGCTATGAGGCTTGTGATTATTACATGTTCAGTGATAACACCAATACTGTAGACTGTGCAACTGCGACATTAAAAACAACTCTGGAATATATAACAATTGTTGGAGTGTACAGACTACCAAAGTCAAGTGCAGATGACCTAGAGGAATTCATACATTTCTTGCATGAAGGACAGGAGGGAAGAATAATATTAGCTGTGGACTTAAATTTACCAGAAACATACTGGAATAATATTGATTCAACAATATTATTAAGGAAATTATTCACAATTTATATTCAGAAGTTTTACCACCATTGATGTGCAGTGATCATTTGTTGCTAGATAATTCTGCCAAACTGAAATCTAAACCAATACATAGAAGGTTAATTATAGATTATATGCAAGCAAAACAGTCACTATGTAAAACTAACTGGAGTGAGGTGTTCAGTGGAAAAACTGCAGATGGAATGTGGAAAGTTTTGAAAGAGAAATTGAGCTAAAAAAATGTTTAACATCAGAATCTATGGATACAACATCGGGGGGGGGGGGATATATTCCCATAAGAACAAGATATTTGATTAAGGTGAGAGACAAACTATATAAGAAATGGAAGAGAGGTCGAACTACAACTTTGAAACCTAAAATAAACAAGCTGGACAAACAGAGTAAGCATAGTGTGAGACAAGATCAAGAAAAAATTAAGAAAATATATATAAAGATATTGAGCATAATAGGAAACCTTTCTATAGATACATACGATTTGGAAGTAGTAAAGACCCACAAATTAATAGACTGTGCAGATTCTAAAATGTATTCTCAGACACAACAGATTAGAGATATATTTACAAAATCTTATGCAAAACAGTTTGGCTCCACAAAAGGGGTGGTAAGTTGTCCTAGTGTCATCCAGGTAACCCCAGATACTGGAATCAACTTAGATTATACTGAAAAAGAACTGCACAAACTGGATTCAAACAAAGCACAGGGAGGAGATAGAATTAGTAACAATGACCTGAGCACACTTCAGCAAGAACTTATGGTACCAATATATCTATTATTCACTAGGTCATGTAAATATGGGGAGATTCCTCAAGATTGAAGACATGCACTTATTAAACCTGTCTTCAAGTGAAAGGGCATTTGGACAAACCCAGAGTCACATAGACCCTTAAGTCTACTTTCATGATGTGGATAATAATGCAGAAGGTAATATTGGATAATTTATTGTCAGAACTGGATAGGCTGGTACTTGAAACCATATATCAGCATACATATTTTGAAAATAGATCTATTAATGTGATGTTCTATAACAATATAATAACAGCTATGAATGAAAAATTGTGCTGTGATGTAATTTATATAGATTTAGCTTCAGCATTTGCCAGGGTCATACACAAAATGCTGATCAATAAATTAGTACAACTATGTATTGATGTACGCATGATGAGATGGATAGCTACATGACTTACATGGCAAGTATCATATCATACAGCAACTGGACAGGTGAAATCCTTTGTTATAGTCAGGGTGTTCCACAGGGCTCTGTCCTTAGCCATTACTTGTTTAGATTGCATCTTTTAGACTTAACTTTTTCATCTGAGGTGTTCTGCTATCTATATGCAGATGACCTGAAATTGGGTAAACTGATTACATGTGTTATAGATAAGGCATATCTGCAAAATAACTTGACTAAATTGACCATTTGGGCACAGGAGAATAATAGGCTGATGAATACCTCAAAAACTAACTATATGAGATTTGGTAGACATAAATTGAAAGACGAATATTTAATACACCACAAAGTGATTGAAACTCTAGACTCATTTAAGGACCTGCATCTATGGGTAGATTCAGCTATGAGTTTTTCTAATCATATCAACCAATTGATTAATGATAGTTATGGAACTATAGGTTGTATAAAAAGATTTATAAAGTCTAAGAAATCAAAAAATGATTACGTCATTGTTTGTTAGTTACATTAGACCCAAACTTGAGTATGGAATAACAATATGGAAACCCTATAAGAAAACAAGCATGAGTAAACTGGAAAGAGTACAATGGAAATATACCAAGGGTATCCATGGATGTGAAAATTTGGGTCTATATTACATCCTCGAAAACACTGTTCAGTGAACCCCTGATCTCTGAACAATAACCAGCAAAATCTAACTCCCACGAATGGCCATTTCAGCAAATGTTTTCCTATGGGAAAAAAACACTTGGCCATTGTCAATCTCCTACTTTGGACACAATAGAAGAGTCTTCATGGTTTCTGTTAAGTAGCTTTATTTTTATGCAAACAAATCACTACAGAAGTTTACTAACGTTAACTTAAGTAACTTATATACAAACTAACAAGTGCGATCATGCATACTCTCTGGCTGCTCTTTCAAAATGGCGCTAAGGATTGCATCTGCCTGGAATTTACACGTGCTTGTTTAGTCTTTGACGTGCTTCTTAAAGACACAGAACATATACTCTGATCTACAGCCATCATCGGGAATTTGCCCTTTTCCCCACTGTAGTGCAATCTCGGAGATGGTATATTTAGTTAGGGGGGTGTGGGGGGCTTTCACTTTGAAGGGTTTGAAATTTTGTTTGGTTTTCAGCTGGCCAAGCAATTTTTTCCCCTTGGAAAAAAATTAGCTGAAATGTCCATTCTGGGGAGTTAGATTTTGTTGGTTATTGGTCGGCGAACAGGAGTTATCTACCACTCTCGTCCTCTTCTTCCTGTTAGCCTTCTGTTGGATAACATTTGCTGGTGAACATTCTTAGCACTGTTGCTGGGATTGAGAAACCTTCCCAGTGTTACCATAGGCAGTTGTGCACAATAAGCAGTGATGCGCAGGGTGTGTGCAATTCAGAGATGCACTGAGTGCAAGTATAGGAGACCAGCAGCATTGCACTTCACAGTATATACTAATGGTAGTAAAATGAGATGGTAATGAGCAACAGTACTAAAATGATTTGCTCCATGTATGCAAAAGAGACCAAGGAAGATGGCAGAACAATTCAGAAATGCTTGAAGAGCACAATGTGATGAGAAATTCCAGTGTTAATCACCTCAGTGAAATTGTTGTGTATATGCAGGAGAATAGCAGAAACACATCAGGGGTTACCACAGTCTTAGTGTATATGCAACACACTATTACTGCTGCTAGTAAACATGGTGGTCCACACTGTCACCCCTGGAGGTGTCATTACTTCTGATTAGGTTTAGCAATTCATAGCAATCATAACTCTGACATTGCAGAACGATACCATGCAGAGAGAAACACAATAGAGAAGCTGGTAGGCATTTGTCAGCCTTATTTTCAGGTTCATGGGAGTCACTGATTACCTATCTTAGCAGATACTAAGGTATTTGTGGGTTTCAATATTCTAGCTCTAAAGATCTTTCAGCAACTAGCAGAGAACACTATGAGAGTATCCCAGGCATCTGCCTTGAGAATACTTTTATCATTTTCTCAATTTGATGCTTTATCATATGTGGCTCCCACATCCCACAAATGTGAGAGGCAGTACCATGTGGTATTTCTGTGATATATTCCATTTCACTGAGGTGCTGGAGGCCATAGACTGTAGCAACATTGAAATAAAGGCCCCATCTGTTGATCTTAGAAGAAGGTATATGAACCAAATAGGTTATCACTCCATGAATGGCCAAGTTGTCTGTAATGCACTGCTGTCATCTACAATGCTGCTGATGGTCACACAGGCAGTTACCACAGGATCCAGAGATGGCTCATAGGTTCAGAGGTTCATAGGTAGGTACTGGGCTATTGGCCCAAGGGCCTAAGTAAGCCTAGCCAACAAGGTTCCCTAACTTACGCCACCCAATAAAGTTACTTTCCTGTGCCCCTGTCGAGCAGCACAACAGAAGTGATCCCCGGGGTGTATTTCCTATTCCCCATCCACTCATCAAGATTTTTCTTGAAAAGTGCTAATGAGGAACTTTGCTTGACATAGATGGGTAGCTTGTTCCAGAGTATAGGACATCTCTGGGACAGGAATCTATCCCTCTGGCATGTCCTGTTTATTGTGGTGACAAGGTTTAGGTCCATAGAGCGTGTAGGGATTGGGATTTCTTTAGGTGTAGCATGTCCAACAGCTCTGGGTTTAACATAGCTTTATATGTTAGGCAGAGATCTCCTTGGAGTAGACGATATGCTACAGAGTAAAGCTGGAGTTTTTTGAGATGGTCAGTGTGGGGCATCTGTTTGAGGCCAGTAATCCTCTTTGTGAGGTACTTCTGTGGCCCTTCCAGTTGCTGCAGATTCTTGTGAGGTACATTCCAAAAGGGGCATTGTACTCTATAATGGGTCTAATGACCGTCGAGTAGAGGGGAACAATGACCTCTTTTTTCCTGGATGAGAACCCTTTTGTGATGAGGTGTGCCACGTAGAAGGATTTCCTGACTACTGTGGCGATGTGATTATCAAAGGAGAGACTAGTGTCCACCTGGGTCCCAAGGTCTCTTATCACACATTCGACATTAAGTAGACTGCCTTCTATGTGGTAGTTCATGGGTACAGAGTTTTTACCAAAGGGGATGACAATGCACTTTTTGGCATTTAGCTTGAGGCCATGGCTCTGACCCCAGGCATCTGTCTCAGTGAGGCCCTTATGTAGGATGTTCATATCATTTGGGGACTCGACTATGGCTCCTAGTTTGCAGTCATCTGCAAACTTTGTTAGCCAAAGGCCTTATGTGTTAGTCTGTACTTCAGAGAAGTAGATACCCAACAGGAGAGGTCACAGGACTGAACCCTGTAGTACTCCACTAGTCACTGGTTTGAAGTCAGATTTGGAGTCTGTAACTTTTACAGTGTGTGTTCTGTCAGTGAGCCAGTTGGCAACCCATTTTGTGATGTAGGGATTTATACCTAGTTTAGTAAGTTTAGCTATAATTCCAGAATGGGGGATGATGTCAAAAGCCTTGGCGAGGTCAAGATAGGCTGTGTGAACCTTCTTACCCTTGGCTACGGCTTTGGTGACTGCCTCAAAAAAGTTGATCAGGTTCAGGAGGCATGATTTGCCTTTCACAAACCCGAACTGGGTGGGGTCCAGAATTTGGAAGTTACCAATGTCTTTGTTTATGAGTTCCATGATGATATATTCCATTCTGATATCGTTCTTGCATGTATCACATTATACAGTAGTGAATATGGTTTACTATGTGCAAACGATGTTGTCAGCTGCTGACCTTTATCATTTGCTTCCCAGGGATATCTTAATGGCAATGCCAGACATGCCCTGGAGCCCTGGTTGGTGACAAACAATAGATACAACTATGTCTTGTCATAACCAAAGGTCACAGTATACAGTGTGTTTGGAGTGCTGAAGGCACACTTTTATTGTGTGGATGTATCTGGTGGTGCCCTGCATTATGATCCTGGCACCTGTGTTAAGATATTCTCAGCATGTGCAATGTGTACACTATGATAATGAGGAAGCAGTTGCACCAAAGAGGTGGTATAGAGGTGGAACATCTGCCAGTGCAGCAGGCAGCAGAGGGAGAGCCAGATGAGGAGTCAGTGGCAATGCCAGTGGTGGGGGATGAACATGCTAGATGTGTAAACTGTATGCCATGATACTGGGAAAAGGAAACAGCTGACAACATATTTTGCCCATAGTAAAGCATATACACTACTGTATAATGTGATACACGCAAGAACAATATCAGAATGTGTTTTCCCAGGCATAAGCTGGCCACACTGTACATTAAATATAGGCAATCCAAATAACAAAGCACAAAGTGCAGGGCACAGTTATCATTCCTGCACAGATGGAGGCACATACCTCTCAACCTCTTAGTGAAAGCCTGACAAAAATTGATGGACAAAGGTCCAAAATAGGGACAGATTTTAAATATTGCTCTCATAAACTTAGAAAGTGCTAAAGTAAGCAGGTTTTTGTTAACATACGTTTCTGAAGGATTTTAAATCAGAAACTTAAATGTATGCCATTATTTGGTGACTTCAGTCCTCATATCATTGCAGTAATTTACCAGAAAACCAAGAATTTGTATGAGAAACAGACCAAAAATATGAGGCAAAAATCTGGACATTTTCCGAAAATGTGTACAGTTGAGAGATATGTGGAGGAGAGAACATAACTGTGCAAGGTCTCCCATAAAGAAATATATGATGCTGTACAAACTGAAAATAATGGGGTGCAATGTGTGTCAGAGGTGTTAATGAAGGGGACTACTGCAACTTCCTTTGGGAGCTGCCACTGCTACTAGTTTTGTGTGTGTGTGTGTGTGTGTGTGTGTGTGTGTGTGTGTGTGTGTGTGTGTGTGTGTGTGTGTGTGTGTGTGTGTGTGTGCGTGCATTTTGTGTGTGTGTGTGTGTGTGTGTGTGTGTGTGTGTGTGTGTGTGTGTGTGTGTGTGTGTGTGTGTCTGTGTGTGTGTGTTTCTATGTATTTGTGTGTGGTATTGTGTGTGACAAGGGGGGCTGCTGTAATTTGTCTTAGTGGGTATGCTGGTATACAGCCTCAGCAGTAGAGGAAGAACTGTGGCACAGCCTACCAACAGGTCCAGGCCATGCAGGGCAGATGTCTGTGTAGCCCATGTTTTCCCCTCTCCATGGAAACTGTCTCTTCCAGGTGTGTCATGGGTAGTAGTACAGTCTTGGTCAGAGGCAGTTGTGCTGTGCAGTCATGAAGAACATCCTGTAAAAGATGTGGCACTGGTATAAGCACTATAGCCTCAGGGCATACCTCTCAACTGTCCAGATTTTCTCAGAATGTCTAGATTTTTTGCCTCACATTTTTGGTCTGTTCCTCATAACATTTGTAGATTTCTGGCAAATAACTGAGGATTGAAGTCACTAAAAAAATGACATACATTTGAGTTTCAAACTTCATATCCTTTAGAAAAATGTATACTATTCCAAAACCTGTTATTCTATCAAATTTCTAAGTATATAATTACAATATATTCAAATTTTGTATTCAATATTCAAATTTGTCCCTTTTTTGAGCATTTATACTTCATTATTTATGGATTTGTCTAGGCTTCTTGTGGTAAGAAGTTGAGAGATATGCCTCAGGGATACCCAATCCAGCTTGTACACACCTCCACATTCAGGGATGTTGTGTAAGTGGCAGTGCAGTGTGACTTTTGGCCTTCCATGTCTCCATGTCTCTTTCAATAGAGGCAGAGGTGGAATGGCTTTATGAAGCATGCCTGCAATGTCAGACATGAGAAGTGAGGAAGTGGTTTGCCCCAAAATGTGATTTATTTGATTGAAAATGTCACTTATGTGGGACTCACACTCTCTTAGGTCATCACTCACATCCTGCAATACCTATATCATCTTTACCAAGGCTGAGATGTTGCTAGTCTATACCTCCACAATGGCCTTGGACATTGACTGGGTTGGACCTACTTACACAGCTAGTTCTGGGGGGTGGATGCCAGACTTATTATCTACAGGCAGCAGGTACATGTCTACATGATCCTGCCCATGCCCTGTGGCACTTGTGGCAGACATCAGTGGCTAGGCCACCGAGGGGTGACACGCTATACTGACTGCATATGTCTGCATCAACTTGCCCTTTGTCTATTGTGTCTGTCTGCCTTGGGCGGTCTCCACAGTTACAGAGTGTAACTGTAGAGACCACAGCAAGGGTGTACATACCTTTTCTTGGAAAGGGATTGGGTCTATACACTCCCTTTGTCCAGCACTATTACTGCACTCTCTGACCAGACTAGGTGTTTCTTGACATCCTACTTAAGAGTTGGACCTTTCTCCAACATCGGGAAGTAGGAGCTCTAAAGTGGTGGAGATGAATAAAGCATCATCTTTGAAGAAACCAAAGCATAAGATTTAACTTAACTCATCATTCTGTGTCCCAGGTGCAGAATTAATAGGTTTTTGTGTTTGCTTTCAGTTGCCAATTGTCAAATAATGTTCAGATTTTTGTTTCATATTTTTGGTCTGTTCCTCCTAAAATATATGGTTTTCTAGCAAATCATTGAGGACTGAAGTCAATAAATAATGTCAGACTTCACATCGTGCTCTACCAAAAGTAGAGGAACCACACAACATCATTGTCATGAGCAGTAATAAAGGCATCAGACAAAATGATTTGTGGCTTAACAGAGGTAGAGCAACACACACCTCAAGCATTACCAATGAATACTCTCTGGGCACGCTGCACATTGGCTCCTAGGTCTAATACCCCATCAACAAACCACTAAGAGTCCAGTCCTTCATGCATAGATGCAGGAAACCCCTCTGGCTCTGCCAGTACTAGTTGGACTGTAGTAATAATTTAGCTCTACTTTTTTCACAGCCAGAGAAGCTATGGTGAAGTATTCGCACAGGGGTGAGTGCACCTATCTTTTATTATATAGTTAGAGGTGTAAGTACCCCTTTCTCAGTATTGATTTTCAAATATGTTACTCTTATAACAATCCAGCTTACTAATGTCGAAAAAGTTGTCAACTTCTTGTCACTTTTTAAGTCAGTTATGCCTGTGTAGTACTCAGTTACTACGTGTGCTTGACACATCAGAATATTACTATACAATAACAGTGTAGTTCATCCCAGTTACACCAAATGCACAGAACAATGCCAGACACTGCAGTAAGCAAACGGTCATTTATATAACATGCTTAGTTAGTATGTATAGTATAAGATACCAGCTTATATCTCTGTATTGGATAGTAGTCCCCTGTGACTCTCAATAATGTTTTCTCATAATAATATTTCTGTTGAACTTGAGCTACCATATTATCATACATATGTCATAACAGCACTGTATTTCATTTTATATCTGCATTTCTTTCTACTCCATCTTTGTTAGTAGCCTTTCTTTTAATAATTTCTGAGTTGTTATGTTACATCTCTAACATGGTTATCAGCTGTTACAGGCAAACATCGACACTGCAGTTGAGCCTTCTCTTGCCTCCTCCGCAGTACCATCCTCGGGGGAAGTTGATAGGCATCCTTGTCCTGCCTGTGGGGGGGGGGGGCAATGTTGTTCCTGCTGGTGGCTCTGCTAGTGCTGGAGTTAACAATATGCCATCCAGAGACAGCTTGTAGAGGTGGTGGGGAAGCTGGTTGACTGATGCACTGATGCTTGCATCAGGCACATGGAAAGACTCTTCTTGTGGGTTGCAGAGTTGTGTCCCTGCCCAACTCTTGCAGCTCCACCCCCCTTTTGTCATTATTCTCCCTTGTTTGATTTACAATCCTCCCCATTACGTTTGTCTTCTCTTTGATTGCCTGATGTCTCCTACTTCACTGTCCTCCCTTCTCTCAGTGTGTCAGCACCTCCCTGATCAGTCTTGTCTGTGTTCTGTTTGTGCATTTTTCCATGCAATCTACTCTAATCCTGTTATCATTTATTTAACTTCCCTTATTTCCCTCTCAACCTTACTATCTTGATATGCAGAAAATGTGCACCTGTATCACAAGAAATACTGCCCTTCCTTTCCATCCAGCAATCACATTCATGTCTTAGTTGCTTCCCTTATGTGCTTTCCTCTAATTTTTCCTTTTTCATACTGGCATATACTCCCATTTCCGACCTTTACTCTGGTCAAAAAACAGATGTAAACTAAGCAGTGAGCTAATAGCTTCTTTTCTCACCCTGACACTCATACACTGGTGAATGAGTTGAACCAAGTCAAGAAATGTATACGTGCTATCTCCACACAATTTTCTTTTCTTTTCTACAATCTCATATCAACTTACAATAGAAGTTATGAATTCTTAAAGGTGTTCTGCATCCTGAAAATAAATATTTTATCCGCCTCCATACTTTATGTTACCTTACACTACATTTGTCTGATAGCAGAAGGATATAGTAAACCTTTCTAGTGTACCATCTCTCCATCTCAGTGTCCCCTTAAAGTTTCCCAAAATGTCACATGCCCTTTTGATGGACTCTTTGGAATCTGTTACCACCATTCATTCCTGTATTCTATTCTCTGTGTCTATGATGCTTTCTATAAAGGTATAGTTTCTGAGATCCAAGGAACAGATAGTCATTTCAGTTTGATAACCTGTGTTCCTTCCACCCCGCACTATCCTTTTTGTTACAAACAGCACCTTCACCTGTCCCAGACACATTTTTCTATATCTAGGACTGAAGTGTGAAGGACTCCAGCTCTTCTGGTCTTTAGTCATATGCCTTCCATCTATTTCACTGATCTTTTTTTTATGGTTACTTCTAATTGGACTGGCATATACTTCCTTGTACAGCCCCAAGAACTGCACAAAGTACTTAAAGTGTGCTCTTAATAGAGGTCTGTAGAGTAGAATCATTATAATTTTTTTTCTTGTAGTCTAACAAATGAGAATGTATCCAGACATTCTATTTGCTGTTGTCACTGCCCTCCCACTTTGGTCCTGGTGGGCAAAGCCAGGTGTAATCAATACCGCCAGATCTTTTTTCCTACTCTGTTACAACCAGTTCCTGGACTGTTGTGGCCCAACTGCAGTACTTCACATTTAATTTTACTGAACATCGGCTGATACTTTTCTATTCATTTGATCAACCTTTCCACATCTCTCCCTAGACTCGACCTCCATCCTTTACTACTATGCCTATTTTTATATCATCAATATAGAATTGATTGTGTTCTCAATTTCCTGAAATATAGCTACATCAAGAACATTGAAAAGTACTGGAGCTAGGACAGACACTTCCTGTTAGCTAATTATCTAACAGTTTTTCTTGCCTCAACTCTTTGTCTTCTTACACTCAGAAATACACAAATCATTTTCCTCAGTCTTTATCAACCCCAGCCTCTTCAGTTTTTTTCTTATCATCCTTCAGTTTGGAACCAAATTAAAGGCATTGCTGACATCCAGATAGTCTGCCCCCTTCTAGTTGTGCTTCACCTTTAACTCAGTCTTAAAACTGGATCATGTTTGAATCAAAGATCTTTTGGCCATATAAAATATTATTATTTGTTCAAAGCAAAACGACTTGGACATTTAGCATCCAACTATAAATGTCAGTCTGTCCACAAATGTCAGTGTCCTTGTGATAATGGTTAAGCATTCTTACACAAATGTTTGAAAATTAAGTAAGCATAATTATATGATATGAAGCACTGGTAACAGCCCTTCCTTGATTTCATTCAGAAAAGAGGTTTGTATTTTTAATATTCTGCCATAGTGTGGTTATGATTCATTGCATTATTTGTCATTTTCCGTTGTCATGTATCCCTCTTGTTTATTACTTTAAAACTGGTCTGAGCTCTTATCATTACTTCTAGTCTGCAGCATATTAATGAAATTTGTTGTTAATCTTACTTTTTATGCTAGTGGACTGGACACATTTTATGAGGATGCCACTAGATGTCCCATCTTGACCTTATACTTTATCTTCATTAAAAGCAGTCAGTTCCCTCAATACTGCCCACTCTTTATCCTAATGTCTGTTCACTATTCTTCCCATTTTGAGTATCTCTCTTCATGAATGCCACCATCAATTTTATTCCTTTATAAAGTCTGAAACAATGTATTGGTTCAGTGAATCTGTTTTTCACAGACTTGTGTGATCTCCCTAAAATCTTTGCTAATCCTGGCCAGATCTTATATCCTTATTGTCTCCCTTCTTGATCGCTTCTGCTATCTCCCTTTCAACATTTACCTTTGCTGTCACTGATACTTTTGTAGTTGTTGTACTACTCTCTTTCTTCTATTGGCCCTTTCAATTTAGCCACCATCTCTTTTCCATCTCTTGTAGATCCTATCATTTGCCCTCATTGTTGTCTTTACATTCCTTTTGTCTCCATCTGCCACCTTCTTTTTAGACTTTTTTCTTATTTTCCATGTCCTTGTCTACAGCCCAAAGTACTTTACCCCCAACCAATCACCATAGCTTGTTTACTACTTCAGTTTTCTCTAATAGCTCTATTTAATTTTTGACTTCTCCTCTTGTTACAAAACATTCCACTCTCCTAAAGTCTCACGCCGCTATCTTTGTCTTTGGATGTGCCCCTTTCATCTACTGTGAACCATTCAAGGATATGGTCACTACTGGCTAATAGTTCCTTAGCCTAGAAATCTATGACCTCATCAGCACTAATTAGGACTCCATCCAGAGTTTGATCTTGTCTGAAAAAAAATCTACAACAGTTGGTGAAACCCCTCATTTTCCAAGACCTCAAGTCAACCCCCTCTCTTCCTGTGCAACAGGTCAGAAACCACCACCTAGCAAATTTAGAGACCCCATGGGTACTGTCCTCATCTTCAAACCCACTCATACATTATCTCTAGCAGTCTTTCATACTTATTCCTTGATATGTCAGGTGGATATATCTGTATCACTACAGAACTGTCCCACCCACCCCTTCCGTTCCCTTAAGTGCCAATTATCACAGTCTAGTTTCTGATCTTGTCTGCTGCCTTACTTCTACTTTTTGTCTTCTTTTTCCTCTCTGACCTCACAGCTGAAAAATAACTGTCTTACTCTTCAGACGTTAACAGACTGTGCAATTTTGTATTGGTGGTTTCAAAACTGGTACACCACTAAACCTTATTTCAAGATTGCACATCAAGAAAGGGGATACATTTGCTCTTATTGTCACTATATCTATACTTCTACACCTTCAAGACTGCCATACTCTTGCCACTCATAGTCACAGAGCACTATCTTGGGATCATAGAGCTACAGCTTGTAGTGAAGTTAACCTTTATTCCACCTAAAAAATGTAATTATCAGTTACAGCACTTTATCATCCTCCATTTGCCTGTTATGTGGCTCAGAGTAAATCATGTATCCATATGCTGCTTCTGTCTCTCCCTTGAAGATAGATGCTTTGTCCAATGTGCTTGCCCAGTTAAATAAACAGCACAGACATTAATTAATTAATCAATTACTAAAATAAAATGCTACACTGGCCATTATGTAAGGATTAATTTGAGTTAGTATTTTCCTACCCGTATTGACAAAAATTCCAAAAGACCAAGCATCTTCAACAATATTTTAATATAGAAAATGGAGAATATTGCACCTAGAGATATTCTAATGGACATGGCAAGGTACCATCATTCTACATTTCTCATTATGAATAATGGAAAATTAAGAAAATTGTCACTTGGTTCAAGGTACAGAGTTTCATAAATATTGCCAAGAATATGTCACCAGTCTGATACAGCAAAGAAACATGAAACTCATAGATGCCTCTGATATCTATGAAGACAATGTCAGCTACTCTTATGACTGGCCAGTGAAGGAAAACGTTTATCTTTGGGCTGTTTTCAAATCATACACCCCCTGTACACATATTTAGGACCATGCAAATATACATGTGTTCTTTGATTCACCTTCCTGATTGTATTAAATTATATTCCTTGTATAATACAGCACACTTGTTATAGCGTGTTTTAAATTTGTTTTGAACATTTTCCAATAAGCAATGAAACAAAATGTATGAACCAATAATGATAAAACTGCCCAATTCAGAACATTTCCATAATAAAAGTCTACTTAAACTTCTTTCTTTACAACCCAACAATATCAGTAAATACGCAAAATCTCTGCAGAAGTAAAAGTCAACTAAATGATTCCATATTAAAGAAATCCGTAAATAATGAAGAGGTTGCTGCTAGCAAAGTGCCTGTTGCCCTTGAAGAATAAATTGCCTATGATAAATTAAAAAAGGGTACTGTAAGCTGGTAATATTGCAATAGGTAATGGATGGCAAACTGATAACAGGTTCATAGTTACTAGGTATTTCCTTCACAGGTGGACATTGTCAGGACTGCAGCATCCACCACATTTAAAGTAAAACACAGTAGGGTATCAGCAATCCATCTGCATACTGTGGGAGCAGAACCCACAGCCTTCTGCATCAAAAGCAAGAATGCTACCTATTGTGCTACTAACAATGCTTTAACATGCTTATGCACAATAGTGATATTTGCTAAACAACAGCTATACATTGCAAACAAACTTGGCATAAGCAGCACTAAACTCTTCCCCTGAAGCTCTCAGCTCCTTGTAAAATGCACTTGACACTCAACTATATCTCTTAACTTTGCAGCACAAGAAATCTGGGAAAAGTCCAAAATTTATGGAGGGGGGAAGAAGGCCCAAAACCAGGGACCCATTTTAAACATTTCTTGTGTAATCTAAAAGTTGTAGGTATAAAATATTTAGAGTTACTATGCATTTCCCATGATATCTGGAAAATTTCTTACATAATCCCTCTCCACAAAGGGGGACATCAAAAGAAATATCAAATTATACCCCCATTGCAATCCTTTCTCCTCTATCCAAAATTCGAGAAAGGTGCATCTATAGACAAATCATGGACCACCTTAACACCCACAAACTTCGTACTAACACTCAACATGGGCTTTGCCCCTCACATAGCACCACTACTGCCCTTTTGTCATTCACAGAAACAGTAAACAAATATAGAAATAATAATTTTGTATCAGCTCTCTTTCTAGATCTCTGCAAGGCATTTGATACGGTGGTACATGATAAGCTTATCAGTGTCCTTTCTGCACTGAATCTCTCCGCATCCACCATTATTTGTTTTCAAAGTTATCTAACTGGGAGACAACAAGCAGTACAGGGGCACTCTGACATTTCACCTCTACTCCCAGTATCATTAGGCATTCCCCAAGGCTCCATCCTGGGGCAGCTACTTTTCTCTATTTTGACACCTACCTTTCTTAATAAAAACAACCAAGGAAACTACAGCCCGTACACACCTTCTCTCCACACTCACTTATACCTCCCCAGTTCTCACTAACATAAGAGCAGATATCTCAAAACTAGAAACATGCTACAATAAAATTGTTAGATTTTCCACTGACTCTCCTTATAAGACCCACCATTGTACAGCTCTGAAACAACTACAATGGCTAGAATTCCAACTACTTCTATATAACCAGCTAACATTATCCCATAAGATCCTACATCACCCAGAAAAAAACCCAGCCCTAAGAAATGTACTCCAGCTATACATTGGCAAGACAGTACTATGATCAAGTAACAAACAGCTATTAGAAGTCTCTAAAGCCAACAATTCTGCAGGTAAAGCCCTATACTGCACCTATATGGCCAGAAAATGGAATTCACTGCCCTCTAACATCACTAGAAAATCCTCAATAGTAGATTTCAAAACATCCTTAAACCATCACCTAGCTAAAAATTGGCTGTGCTCCTGCTCCACTCCAGGGTAGTATAGCTTTGTGGATATAACCTCTATTATTCTACTCACTTACTCATTCAGCCATGCTTACCACTATGTCTGAATGTATACCTGGCCTAAGAAAATTTTATTACTAAATTTGTATTCATTTCATCTAGTATATATTATGCAGCTCTGTAGAGTTGATTGCACAGCTCTGCTGAATTGTTTCCTTTGTTAATTGTGTCTCATATGTACTGCTATGTACTGCTGTTATTGATATTATTTATGGAGATTTCTCCATGGGCCTCCACTGAAAAAGAACTAGTTGTCCAGTTGGACTTTCCCGGTAAACAAATGTAAAATAAATAAATAAAATGTCCTGAAAGATAGGAAGACTGAAACTTATATGACTGACATTATTTAGTGAATTCACTCCTCACTGATTTGCCAGAAAACCACAAATTTTAAGAGGAACAGACCAAAAGTATGAGCCAAGCCAAATATTCCAGAAATTCTGTGGACTCAACTCCTTGAATCACAAGTGGTGGTAAGGGTAGAGGATTCAGGCTCTTGTTATTTGTATCTAAGGCACAGGGTTTGAATCTGAGTAACACTAACCACCAGGTATCCCTAACTGGGGAATTTCACACACACACACACACACACACACACACACACACACACACACACATGTAGGCACCAGACTGAACACTTACAAATTCTGTGAATGAAGTCAAGCAGAAGCCTTAAAATTTCAGACAAAGCACACACCCTTAACAGTAAAGCAGATTGAATACTTACAAGAATGTTAGATGCAACTCTTAGTTAGAATGATTGATGCTCTACTGTATTTAAAATTGCAGGTGGAAAGGAAGGACAGGATGTCTGTGTGACAAAGCATGCACAGACATGATGACACCAGACCATTATTAAAGAAGAATGCCCTTAAAAACATTTTTTTTAATTAAAGTAAATGTGTGGCAGTTCAAAAATGCTGCTCAGGGCGGACTGCCCCTCTCACTCTATAGCTACTCCACTGATCACATGGTCAGTACAACCTTAAGAGTCATCTGACCTAATCAGTCAAATAAAGGAAAACCTAGATAAAGGTGAACTTGTTACAAGACTTTTCTTACAGTTCTCTAAATCATTCAGTACCATCAGCCATAGACAACACAGACTAGAACCTCTTGCTGCCCATCCCATGTAATTCAAATAGTTTCACACCTACCTTACATATAAGATATACAGCAGAAGATGGATTAATACCTGTCAGCACATACACTACAGATAAAGGCATTCTACGGAAATGTTTTAGGATCCGTATTATTTAGTCTACACATAAATGACATATCTAAATATAGTGTTGCATTACAGGTTGTCCTGTATGATGATGCCACCATACTGCTTTAGTCAAAAAACAATATATATATATATATATATATATATATAGCAGCTGAACATTAATGACAGACACTTCTCTACTATAGATAACTGGTTGTAAGAATCCCACTTAATACTCAATGCCTCAAAGAACTGTTCTATGCTCTTTTACACTGCGCAGTATAAACATTAAATTCCCTTCTTCCCTTCACTAAAAATACAAAAAAAAATCAGATAACATTACACCATTTATCCATAAAATAAAATACACTGGTTCAATATATGATGACAGTTTGACCTCAGTACCAGTAACCATAAAAATGCAACATAATACATGACACTAGCTAGGCATTATGGAATGCAGTACTTCTTAAATTTCCTAACAAGAATTAAATTCATCTCTCCTAATCAATAGTAGTTTTTATAGTTGTACGATATACACAGGCCTAACAAACTCACTTCTAAACAAGCTCAGACACATATATTGTAACATGACTAGATTCACTGTCAGTACTTCACCTAAAATTCACCAGTCCACTTTGCCACATAACTTTTTTGGCCCTCATTTTAAAACTGACTAGACTAGTTCCTTAGCTACAATGTACATAAGTCTCTTCACTCTAAAACCATCTCAGCTATTTCAACACTATCATCCTTCAAGACACATTTGCTAAGCTCAAAATACTTATAAAAACCACAAAGAATATGCACTGCTGTAACAATTTCCAACTGCCAATATGTCAACAAAACCAGCCATAATATTTAAGCTACACTTAATATGAAATGCAGTGATCACTGTATTTCACTTTTGTAAAATGTTTTCACTTTTGTATAATTGTTTTCATCTTTGTAAAATGTTTTTTTTTTTTGGGGGGGGGGTATGCTTTTCTTCCTGGGCCTCCACTGCAAATGGGTTCCTGACTCAGTCGGACTTTCCCGGTCAAAAATGTCAAATAAATAAAATAGAGTAAAAACAACAACTCAGATTATAATGTGATATTCAAATTGGAAATAATATTCTAAACATCACATATATGTGTCTATACATACATATATATATATATATATATATATATATATATATATATTTATAGGTTTACTATCATATTTCCCAAACACATTCCATCGAAATGTTACTCAGAAACAAATCCTGGATAAAATGGAGAACTAGTAAATCTCCCTCTGACCAACAGACCTTCAGACACCTAAGGAATAGTACTAAAAAAGCTATTATCTTAGACAAAAAAAATACTATAGCAACCTCCAATCAACTAATCATAATAATCCCCAAAAATTCTGGACAACCTTGAATAGACTTCTTCACCCTGGACAAACTACCACCCCCTCTCCCTCTGGATCCGAAAAGAATTCCTCCCAGGAAACTGCCAACGCTTTCAATTCCTTCTTTACTAATACTATAAATTCTCTGGCCTCTCACCTTTCCTTTGACAACTCTAGCATCCCTGCCCAAGCAGCATCTACTCAACCTTCCTTCACGCTACAACCTATCTCTACCACCTTCATCCAAAGATGTATCCAAAACTAAAACCATGTACCCCATCAGCTGACCAACTCCCATCTGAATACCTCCAAAGCAGCTAAGGCTATAGCCTATCCCATATCCATCCTTATCAATAGAACAATTAATGAAGGTATCATACCTGACATCTGGAAGATCTCACACATTATACCCCTACATAAGGGAGGTAACTCAAACGAATACTCTAATTATAGGCCTATAGCACTCTTATCTCCCATAGCTAAAATCATGGAAAAATGTGTTCACTTCCAACTAATGAACTACTTAACTAACAATAACGTTCTAACTCCCTGTCAACATGGCTTCAGGCCTTTTCACAGTACTACCACTGCTCTTCTTTCCTTTACTGACTTCATAAACACAAACCGCAATAATAACATTCTTTCCTCTGCACTCTTTATTGACCTTTCCAAAGCTTTTGACATGGTCAACCACCCCTCCTCATAAAAATTCTTGAATCTCTTGCTCTAGAACCTAAAGCTATCCTTTGGTTTACCTCCTACCTCACTAACAGAAAACAGGCAGTCCTCTGGGAAAACAAACTCTCCTCTCTCCTTCCTATCTCTCTTGGTGTCCCACAAGGCTCCATTCTTGGGCCTCTCCTTTTCTCCCTTTTATAAATGACCTACAATCAGCTATCCCTCAAGCTACTTGTATTCAATACGCTGATGATTCCACTCTCATTTGCTCAGCTAAAAACATTCCTGAGCTACAAACTATTACTCAAAATGTATTCCACACAGTAGAAGCTTGGTTCCTAAAACGCTGCCTACTCTTAAATGCTAAAAACTAAACTCCTCCTCTTTAAACCAACTACTAGATCCCCACTTTAGATTTCTCTATCTCATCTATTAATGGTACCCTCATATCAGCTGACCCCACTACCAAACTGCTAGGTGTCATGATTGACAACAATCTTACCTATGATTGTCACATCAATAACACCATTAAAACTGTAAACAGAAAAATGGGCTCCCTATACAGAATTAGAACATTCTTAACCCCTGCAGCCAAAGCTACTCTTGCCCACTCTCACCTTATTTCAACCCTTTTCTCGCCTCACCTATTTACACTAACCTGAAGAAAAATAATCTCTCAAAATTGGCTAACACATACAATAGTATTGCTAGATTTGTGACTGGTAATCAATTTAGAACACACCACTGCTTGAACCTTCAACAACTTCACTGGCTTGAATTTGAAAATATGTTGCTTCTTTCCCAACTCTCCTTTGTCCATAGAGCTCTATACCAACCTAATAACACTCCTGCACTCTCCAAACTTTTGACCCCCTACTCTAACCTGAACTCACTTCGTTCCTCCAGTAAACTACTAGTAACTTTAACTAAAGCCAACAACCTTGCTGGTGACTCACTCTTCTCTAACGCCCTTGGCAAACACTGGAATCAACTTCCTACTGAACTTACTTCTATTCCAACTCCTATTCTGTTCAAACAAAAACTCAGAAGCTACCTTAAAAATCAATGGTTATGTCCCTGCTGTAACCCCGACTAACTCTCCCTATAACCACCTCTACTCCTCCCTCTCCCTCTCCTTACTCCTCCTTTCCTTCTACTATCTGTATGACCATCTATGGACAAGCTTTAACTCTATTATTCCTTTTCCTCCTTTAAAATTGTTTTATCCTTACTGCAAGTATAAATTTTTTTTTTATCTACTCACTCTTTCTGTACTTTTCTTGTCTCTTTTACTCTTCAGGTAACCTTCCTATAAATTATCTTGAAATAAGTTTTTAACTGTATTTTTATGGTGTGAATTTGAGGTATCCACTCATGCTATGTTATGTGAATAATAAATCCCATGATGTCTTCCTGTATATTTGCATATTCCCCCTCCTTTCCTCTTTCTTTCCAAGTTTATTGTTTGTTTATTTTTTGTAAATTATGTAACTGTGTTTTATACATAAGTGGAGCTTTTCTCCCCGGGCCTCTACTGAAAATGGAAATATATCCAGTTAGACTAGCCCGGTTAACAAATGTAAAATAAAATAAAAATAAATAAATAAAAAAATCTGCAAAAAATAACAATGAAAATAAAAACATCATTCACGCAAAGGACCAAAACTGGTAATGTCGACAAGTCATCATTCTACATCCTCGACATTACCCAGCATACTCTGCCTAACAGCCATTTCCAACTAACGTATTGCATGGGGGGAAACCCCCCTGTACCTCTCATGTGGGGGGCTGCACCCCCCACACCCCCTGCTAATTATATATACAAACTCCGAGATCACACTACAGTGAGGAAATGGGTATATTTCCCAGCACCACTGTACTGCAATCACCAAGCAGAATGTCGACCTCACAACAGCAAATGCATACTAGCATTCACTGTTGTAGAGTCAACCATGTTCGGTTTGGCCTTCAGTGAACTGAGAGATGGCCTTTTGACTATCTTAGTTCGACTAAATGCCATCCAAAATTCTGATTGTAAACCGTGTGCATGTGTGTGTGTGTGTGTGTGTGCACACACACACACACACACACACATATATATATATATATATATATATATATATATATATATATATATAAATATATATATATATAGTTTCACTTCATATTCATGAACTGCTGAAATATCGAATTTCAGCAATTTCTGCCCATGAAGTAGAAATTTAAAAATAAAGAAAGTGCATAAGCGCGAATAGGACTATGTCGAATTCGCGCTTATGCATTTATGTTAGATTATGGAAGTGTTTGGCAGGGATGGTGTCTGCAGTTTAAGGTGAGTGAGTGTGCATGAGTGTTTTTGTAATTTGTACGAGTGGGTTAGGGTAGGGAGGTGGAGGTATGAGGGTGTATGTTGGCTGTGTGATTTTTTTTTTTTTTTACTGTTTGTGCTATCTCGGAGTTAGTATATATAAGTAGGGGGGTGGAGGGAGCAGGGTGGCTTGCCCCCATGCATTTGTGCAGTGTAGATGTGTGCATGTGTGGTGTTTTGTTGTATTTATTTGTTTTGTGTTGTCGGTGTTATGGTTTGTGTGTTGTGTGCTGAATGATGTGTGTTCGATGCTGTGATTTCGTGATTGTGATGTGTCGGTGTTGTGATGGTTTCGGCTTTATACTGTTGAAATGCTAAAATTCGATATTTCAGTATTTCGGCAATATGAAGTGGAACCGTATATATATATATATATATATATATATATATATATATATATATATATATATGGGGGGGGCTACTTCACATGACTGAAAACTTAAAATATTGAAATTCATTTGTTTATTTGACTGAGACCACAATACTTAATTTTCAAAATACTGAAAACTAATTTGACTGAGTCTCATTATATTGAAAGCTCACAATGCCATTGATGTATGTTCCCTTCACCTGGGACTTGCTTGTGATAAAAAAACATTACTGCAACTTAAAGTGCCGACTGTCAGAATACAGATAGTAGCATAGAAAGTAGCATTGTGGTGTTTCTAAATATGGGTATGTCTCTTTAAAAAAAAATACACTTTATGCATTGTGCCGCTTAGCTAGGGTTAAATTATTCCCGGCGCCATAAAGTCTGCTCTTCAAATTTTCCCTTACAACTAGACAGTTTTGTAGTTTTGGCACTAAAATCTGTTTCTTTAAGCTCAGCATGTTCAGAACTCGTTGTAAGCACTAAATAAGCTACAAATTACTACAGCACTGAACTTTTCTCACTTGTCAAGAGGAAAACAGGTTTTAGTTCTTAATAAATAGGGTCTATATTATATCATCGAATGCTTATAAAAGCGAATGATGATTAATTGACCCCATGTAAGCCAAAAGCTTACAATGTTGAAACCTCAGAACAGGGATTTTTTTCAAGGGAATAAAATCGCTGTTCCAAACAAAAAAAAAAAAAAACTTTAAACCATTACATAAAGTTGGGGGCTGTGCACCCCCAATCCCGCTACTTAAATATACCAACTCCGAGATCACACTACAGTGCCGTAAATAGCAAAGTAACGGAAGCAGCCAAGCGATTTCTCTCCCAGGGAAAGAATTCGCTTAAAAGCCACGTCGTTATTTTACCTTTTCGTTCTTTTACGTTCGATCAAGATGCATTCGACAGAATGTGTCTTCGATCACGTAATAGGAACCCAATAAATAAGCACCTCTCCAGGCATGTCTAAGGGCCAGCTCCCGGTGTTTTCTTCTGTCTACCTGATGAATCTGGGCATCTTGGGGCAATGCAGCAATTGCCTCATGTACACAGAAAACCCTCTCCTCCTACCACCCAACACTACAACCTGTGAGAGATGCACTTATATAGCCAAACTGGAAACAAAGCTCTCTTCCGTCAAGACTGGACTAGACAGTCAAGAGTAGAAGGTAAACACTTGCACCACACCACACTCAACACATAGTCCCTCAAAACCTACACCACCAAAACACACACATAGAAAGACGAAACACATAGTTACATTCACGGAGGCTCAAAATAAAAATCTGCTCAAGCAGCAAAGACCTCCAAAGCAGAAATGCAAGCAACCTCCACCCCCCCAACACAACCCAAATGACACATAACCCACAAACTCAGTGTGCCACTCAACCACAGCCCATAAGGCATAACAATGTACCCAACACTTTAGTCATAGGTGACTCTATAGTCAGCCACACCGATGTTCACCTCATCAGACTAAACAAGGAGAAAGATATTGTCAGCTGCCTGTTGGGTTTCAGGATCTGCCACATAATGCATGCACTTAGGTCACTCCACAACAAGTACAAATATGACTCTGTCATTGTCCATGTTGGTGTGAATGACCTCAAACGTACCTCCCTAGACTACATGAAAAGAGACATGGAGGAGTTCTCCTATCTTGTAGCCCAGGCAGGTATGACCCTAGCACTGAGCAGCATCCTGCCATCACCCAGAATGATACCACAGTACAAGGAAAAAATGTTTGACTTCAACAATTGGCTAAGCATCTGGTGTCATTCTAAGGGGACCCAGTATCTGTCTGCCTGGGATGACATAATAGACAGACCACGATGCTTTGCCAGAGATGATCTGCACCTGTCACCCTTGGGATTCCAGTTTACTGGCTAAGGCTCTTACCACCCCTAGAGTGCCTTTTTAGGCAATGTTCAAATGACAAATTCACCACCTTAACAGGTACAAGCAAGCAACATATGAGGGTAATGCTACTCAATGCTAGAAGTCTAAACCTCAAAATGCATTCACACAAGGCACTCCTTAAAATGGAGAACATTGACATCTGTGCAGTGACAGAGACCTGGTTCAAGGCTCCAGAGAGCACCCCTGCATTACCAGGCTATAATTCATACCATACCTTTCAGCCACCTAACCTGGACCAAAACACTAAAGGCGGCGTGTCCATATTTATTAAGGATATCCACACCTCCAGGCTAGTTGCTCAGCATAATACATCCAAGATTATCCAAGTGCAACTAACTCTGGGCAAGACTGCAATCCAAATTGTAACTTGCTACAGATCTCTCACCATGCCCAGGATTCCCACTCCTCATTTCTTGGTAAAATGCAACATATTAGGGTGCAACCCAGCACCCTAATAATGGGCAATTTCAACTACCCCACCATTAACTGGGAAAACTACTCATGTACCAACTCTTTTGCTCAACATTTTCTGGAATTCATAAATTTTAATTCCTTGGATCAACTTATTCACACCCCCACCTGAGGCAGCAATATTCTAGACCTGGTCATTACCAACATGGGTGACCGGAGTTCCACACCAGAGATCAATTCCTCATTGGTCAGATCCGACCACAAGCTAATCACCCTAGACATCCACATCCCTCCCCCACCCCCCATTAGGGAAACCACTGTAAAAAAAAAGTTTTCAAAGCCAACTTCACACTTCTTAAGACAGAAATGGCAAACTTCATGACGCCCATGCAGATGGACAATAGAGGAACGACTGCTAAATCCTACACAAATGCACTTTATAAGCACTTACATGTGTCCATGGATCGTGCTATCCCTAACAGAACCAAGATGCTATCCTCCAAAAAAGGAAGCCAATTTGGTGGTCCCCTGCCATAAACAAACTCTAAACAGAAGAAAGAAACTGTTGCAAAAAAGAGTAAAATCCCATGACTGAGGGAACTCCCTGGTCAGCCTCAGAAAGAAGCTGAGATCCCTCATAAAATCCTCCAAAGCTAGTTATGAAAATAAAATCGCCACTGATTCTAAAGACCATCACAAAACATTCTATAGCTATGTCAAGAATCTCAATGGCAACATTCAGATCTGCTCTGAGTTACAGCACAATGGCACTAAATATACAGAACCAACTGATATTGCCAACATCCTGGCAGATAGCTTCAGTGCTTTTACCCCCTCTCACCCCCTAAAGGGCCCATCTCTATAACGGAAGAATGCAAAGTTCCTATAATCACAACTGCACAGGTAAAAAAAAAACACTCTCCAAAGTCAAGAACACAGCATCGATGGGACATGACAACATCCCAGGCTGCGTTCTACATGAACTGCAGAATGAACTGGCACCCCATCTAAGCATCATGTTCAGTCATAGCCTCACCTCAGGCTTTGTGCACACTGAATGGCGCACAGTGATGGTTATCCGACTCCACAAATGGGGAGCCACCATGGACCCCAGGAACTACCACCCCATTAGCCTAACAAGCCTGGTCTACAAGGCCATGGAACATATCATCATGGAACTTATAAACAAAGACATTGGTAATCTCCAAACTCTGGACCCCACCCAGTTTGGGTTTGTAAAAGCTAGATCACATCTCCTAAACCTGATGGACTTCTTTGAAGCAGTCAACAAAGCCGTAGACGAGGGTAAGGTGGTTCACACAGCCTATCTAGATCTCGCCAAGGCTTTTGACACCATCCCCCACTATGGAATTATAGATAAATTCACTAAACTAGGTATAAATCCCTATATCACAAGATGGGTTGCCAACTGGCTCACTGACAGAACCCACACAGTGAAAATAGCAAACTCCAAATCGGACTTCAGTCCAGTGACAAGTGGAGTACCACAGGGTTCAGTCCTGGGTCCTCTCCTGTTTGGTATCTACTTTTTTGAAGTACAGGGTAACACAGAAGGTCTTTGGCTAATGAAGTTCACAGATGACTGCAAACTAGGAGCCATGATCGAAACTCATAACGATGTGGACATCCTACAAAAGGGCCTCACGGAGACAGATGCCTGGTGTCAAAGCCATGGCCTCAAGCTCAATGCCAAAAAGTGTATTGTCATCCTCTTTGGTAAAAACTCTGTACCCATGAGCTACCATATAGGTGGTAGTCTACATAACACCGAAAGTGTGATAAGAGACCTTGGGACACAGGTGGACAGCAGTCTCTCCTTTGATAATCACATCGCCACAGTAGTCAGGAAATCCTTCTATGTGGCACACCTCATCACAAAAGGTTTCTCATCCAGGAAAAATGAGGTCATTGTTCCCCTCTACTCATCACTCATTAGACCCATTATAGAGTACAATGCCCCTTTTGGTATATACCTCACAAGACATCTACAACAATTGGGAAAGGCTGCAGAAATACCTCACAAAGAGGATTACTGGCCCCAAACAGATGCCCTACGCAGACCGTCTCAAAAAACTCCAGTTTTACTCCATCGCATAGGCGATCTCTGCCTAACATACAAAGCTATGTCAACCCATGCTGGACATGCTCCACTTAAAGAAATCCCAATCCCTCTGAGCTACACGCTCTAGGGACCTAAACCTTGTCACCACAATAAACCGAACATGCTGGAGAGATAGATTCCTGTCCCAGATACTTCCTATACTCTGGAAATAAATTACCTATCTATATCAAACAAAGCTCCTCATTAGCACTCTTCAAGAAAAATCTTGATGATTGGATGGAAAATAGGAAATTCACCCATTGATCACCTCTGTGGCTCTGCTCAACAGGGGCACAGAAAAATAATTTTCTTGGGTGGCGAATGCCAGAGTACCTTTTTGGCTAGGCTTATATAGGCCCTAAAGCCAATAGCCTAGTACCTACCTATGAAACTATGAGCCTATGAACATTTAAATGTGGGTATGTCTCTTGACATCTTTATGGAAAGTATCTAAAGTAATACGACAGATGTTTTGTGCACTCCCGACAGTACTGGCAGTGTGTACAGTACTGTAAGGTAAGTAAAAGATATATGCCCTTTTACCCACTTTAGTGCAATCCTGGAATTAGCATATATATAGTAAGGGGAGTTGTGGGGGCCACAGCTCCCCATCTATTTTGGTTTTATATCATCTGGCTTCTGTTAAGAGGGTAACTAATTTTTAAGTTTTGAAAAGAGTAGATTGTGTGGTAAGTGTGCATGTCTATGGCTTAAAATTCAGTATTTTAAAATTCAGCATTGTAAGCTTTCAGTATAATGAGACTTAGTCAAATGAGTTTTCAGTATTTTGAAAATTAAGGACTGTGGTCTCATTCAAATGAAATTCCGTATTTTGAGTTTTCAGTCATGTGAAGTATATATATATATATATATATATATATATATATATATATATATATATATATACACACACACACACACACGCATATATATATATATATATATATATATATATATATAAACATTCTAGATGATGTTGTTTAATTAATTATTAATGCCATTTGTTGCTTATTTTATTAGTATTCTCATATTTGCTAAACAGGCTTACTTGTATATAGGTACTGTGGGGTCCTTATTAAATTGCGGAACGTTTTAAAGTTCGAATGTCATATGGTCAACACCATATGATCGAACTTTGAAAAGTTCGAAAGTGAAAGGCAACAGCTCCATAAGCGCAGAATGGGAAAATTTCCCTTTACTGCACTGAAGTGCAATCTCAGAGTTGGTATATTTAAGTAGGGGGGGCACATGGGGGAGCAGGGGGGCTTGCCCCCCTGCTCACAGCATTAAGGTAAGTTTTTTTTTATTTACTTTTTTTATTATATATTTGAGGTTTCAAGTTTCGCTCATATGTTGTCGAACATATGAGGTTCGAAATTTTGAAACTTTGAATATATAATATAGACCCGTTACTGTGTTTATCTTCACAGTAGATGTTTAAAAATTATCTGCAAAATGTGTCTTATGTTACTTAGTACTATCTGTAATCATTTTCAATTATAAATTATATTTGTAATTATTGTTAGTGTGTTGGTCATTTATATTTTATCTAAGTGTTTGATTTCATACTAGTTATGTTGAAGCTTGACATTTTTTCCTTGGCTTTCACTGAATATATGCCTCACCCTGCCTAACATATGTAGTCTGCATTAAAAGTCAATAATGCTTATAAATAATAGTTACATCTTAATTTATATTTTAGATCACATTCTGAAATAAGAAGACATGGAACATTTCAATTACAGCCAGATTCAAGTAACAGAATTTATCATTATTGGGTTTTCTTCATTGAGGGAATATACTGTTCTGCTTTTTATAATGTTCCTTGTTGTGTACCTAGTAACACTTATAGGAAACAGTGTTATATTTCTGACTATTAAAACTGATTATCAGCTGAACACACCAATGTATTACTTTGTCAGTAATTTATCAGTCATTGATATATCATATACCTCTATTACTATGCCTAAGATGTTAGCAGATTTTATGGTGGAAAATAAAACAATTCCATTTGCAGTATGCATCATACAAATGTACTTGTTTCTTTCTCTAGGAGCTACTGAGTGTTTTCTCCTTAGTGTCATGGCTTTTGATCGTTATGCAGCAATATGCAATCCATTACACTATACAACGGTCATGACTAAGACAAAATGTATACTTTTAGCTGCAGGTGCATGGCTTTGTGGATTTTTAGCTCCACTTCCATCAACGATTCTACTTTTGAAGTTACCTTTGTGTGGAATCAAAATTCAACACTGCTTTTGTGATCACCCACCCATATTGCAGCTGGCCTGCACTGATATTTCTTTTAATGTTGCTGTGGGCTCTTCTATGTCAGCAATTGTTATAGTACTGAATTGTTTTCTAGTTGGCTTGTCTTATGTTAAAATTATCACAGCAATATTCAAAATTAATACCGGAAAAAGAAGAAAGGCATTTTCTACATGTAGTTCCCACCTTATTGTAGTAGCTTTGTATTTTGGATCTATTACATTCATGTATATTAGACCAAAGGTTAGTTATTCCTTTGAAACGGATACTTTAGTTGCTGTATTGTATTCTGTCTTAACTCCAATGCTTAATCCCATTATCTACAGTTTAAGGAATAAAGAAATCATTGTGTCACTGCAAAAAAATTTGCAGCATATGCTGTTACAAACAAAGAGTTAATGTAGGACATGGAACACTGCAATTACACTCTAAAATCAGGAAAAAGTCAAACTTCCCTAGTTCTGCTTTCATATAAGAAAAATGATTAACAAAGTGTTGCACGTAAAATTCACCATCGTTATGCTTTAAATATTGTAGTACAACATAAACAATGCCCACCAAAGAACAGTAAGGGGATGCTGAAATAGTATTAACATAAATCATATACTTTGTAATTCCATGCTTCTTTTTTATGTATGGTAAGGGAAAGTATATTATAGCTTTTAAAACTCTTAGAGGGTCAGATATATTCTGTGTTCCTGATCATTGTCTGTGATGCAACAATAATACTTCACTGTCCAACAGCTTCTTCTTTGTTACTTCTTTCTTCTGTAGCAGATAAAATTGGAGCAATTAAAGCTCTACTTAGTACAAATAATGGTGTGACAGCATTATTTTATATCTTTCCAGGTTGTAAGAAGATCTCCTACACATACCCCTCAACTGCACAGATTTTTACAGAATGTCCAGATTTTTGCCTCATATTTTTAGTCTGTTTATCATAAAATTGTGTTTTTCTTGCAATTCATTGGTAAATTATTGAGGATTGAAGTCATGAAATAAAGACAGACATTTTAGATTCAGACTTCATACCCTTCAGAAAATTTATACTAATGCAAAACCTATTATTCTATCAACTTTCTAAGTTTGTAAGAGTAATATTTAAAAAGTGTTCCTATTTTTGGGCCTTTGCCCACAATTATTTATGGCTTTGCCCAGATTTCTTGATCTAAGAGATTGAGAGGTATGCTTCTACACTTTCTAATTTTCTTTTCTGCTTGTCAGTCTTTTACTAGTTGTACATGAAGCAGGCAAAACTCCACATACTGCAAATAATTATGAAGATAGTTCTTTGATCATAAACATGAAGTTATATGTCCTTGAAATTCTATATCAAGAAAGTAACCTCTTCAGTCTGTTTTGTACTCAAGGGGAAATTCTTTGACATCTATTTCTTGAACATAAGTCATCCATTTTAGATCCGAGTAATGTCCATAATCTTCTGTATTCTACATTATTAATAAAATAAAAGCAAATGCAATTATTGCTATAACATCAGATGCAACAAAGGTATTTCTTATTCCCCAATACAATTTATAGTATGTTGCCACACAGATTCAGTTATCATTGCTGAAAAAATGTAAAATGCTTTTTATTGTCTGATGATGCCACTTTATTTTGGTTTTCTTTTGTTATCATAGTATTCTTTAAATATGCCATTTCCGTTAAAGAGAAAAGCTGTGGTGATATATGTTACACTTATTTAGACATAAAAATGGAAAGTGTAATAACTTTGACATATAAATATGAGTTTCTTAAAAAATAATAAAAATAGTGCAAATGGGTAAAGTGTCATATTTGCTCATTCCCTCAGACACTTAAAATAATTCTAAAACTCACTTAATCACTTAAAAATGTATTACGTACCTGAACCAATTATAATATTTCAAAACAATGGATTCAGCAATCACTGTCAGACATTTTCTTAGCACACATTCTTCTTCTTCTCAATAGTAATGTAGTTTTCTTAAACAGTCTGTCATGTAATGATTTTTATCTATAGGTATCTAATCAGCATTGTCATTTATTCTCAGGCTGTAGTAGTAGTAGTAGCAGTAGGTTCAAAAAGTCTCCTGACCATTTATTTTGCATATTTTTACAAAGACTGAAATTTAAAATTACCATTACATTCTAAATAATGAGCTTGCCTTGTTAAAGTATTATTTAGTTCCAGCTTTCAAAAAATTGAAACATGTCCCCTAACCCATTCATGAAACGTCCATTCCATTTTTTCTTACATAATAACATTGACTGATAAACGTTGCAACAGATACAGTTCTTTTACTTTTACAATCTGCAAATCATATATGAAAATATGTTTTTAGAAATTCAGGATGAACAAATATTGCCTTTAATTATGTAAAAAGGTGATGCAATGCCCTCATTTAAGTATGCATTTTCTGGTGTTTGCAGTTCTCAAATTTTTAATTCCACTAAAGCATTCCTTTAAATCCACAGGTCACTGAATGCTAAGCATTGTTTTGGCAATCAAAATAATTTGTAGTTCCCTATTGCTTTGAAAAAAATTCCAGTTTTTCACTACATTTTTCTACTTCCTATTATATATCACAGACATATACTAGAGTCCTCGCTCTTCATAATGCTTTTAATGCTTTGAAAAGTAAGAGCGGTATTTTATTTCAAATATGAACAAGCAGTTTTCTTTCATTGTTCATTTGAATAGTAAATGAATTTTCTTTAATCATATTTCTTACTGCCCTCAAATAAAGCACATTTGGATATTTTATACATATAAATTGGGGGACAGCTGCCAACAATAATTTCTTACTATAATCTATTGATTTTTACAAAGAACTCTTAAAAATATTATCATCTCTATATAGCATAGCATCTAAATGTACTGTATAGTCTTGATTCACATTACAAGAAATGAGCAATGGTTCATAACAGATAGTAAAGAGTCTACAACTATTTCAGAAGGATTATTAGAAACCTGAATTATAAATAATACAGTCATCAAAAAATCAATACAGCTTTATTACATGTTCCGTGCACATGCTATCAACAAGAAAAAAATGAATTCTCTGCATGTCAAAAAATGCAAGCATGCACTTCTACTACAGAACTCCTACAACCATTCCATACAAATGCAGACAACACTTCATCTCAGAACTAATAATATTTTGATTTAAAAGAAATTCACACAAATGAAAACATAACTGTGCAAATCCCTAACTGTAGTTAGAATAACTATATATTAACAATACCATACCAACTAACTAATTGTCATACTTTATACTAGTCTACAAAGAAGTAAAGCCTTTAAAAAAAATCATCCTTTCTCAAAATGTTCTTAGTCAACTGCAGTAGATAATCTCTGCTATTCTTAATGCAGCCATAGAATGCAAGATCCATAGCCTAAGGACAATATCCAAACCTACTGCAGCAGTTTTGGTAATATAGCTTCTATCTATCACAGCCAGCTTCAGGGGATGCTGCAATAAATACATATGACTATTATAAAGGCAATAACTATTACATATTTCTTGCAAACCAAATAGTTATGCAGATTTTCTAAGACAGCATTTTTAATATCAGCTGTGTTTCTAAATTTTGTCAGTAATGCTATCATAAACATTCCCGTCTGATAGCATTAGAATCATGAAATCAACATAATATGTGTTCAAAGCAAATGTTTTTCTGTATTTATTGTCTTTCTTAATAGCTACTGTTGTATTATTTGCAAAACACACCATAATCACATGCTTAGCTTTAATTCACTTAGCATAACTATTAAACTTCTAGTGCTCCAGGTCACAACTTTGACTTTCACTCACATCTTAGAGGTTTACAGTGGGCCAAACTAGAGGAATAGAAGAGGAGATTTTAGGAATGGTAAGATTGTCACTCATTTTATTATCTCCTTTATCTTATAATCACTCTTTTAAATTCAAATCCTTATGATAAATTGCTGAATTCCACAACATATTTTTAATATCTGTAGGATTATCAGATAAAGCTTAACCTTTTTCCAGGAAACCAATGAATCAGTTGTTAAAATATGGTCAGATACATTATTTAAAAGTTATCCTATCCAAATATGTTTTAAAAATATCCTAATGTTTCCCCTTCCATTGTTTCTTCTTTGAGAGAGAAAAAAATACAGCTTCATTAGGAGCGCTACCAGAAAATGAAGGTTTGCTTTTATTAATCCAATATATATATATATATATATATATATATATATATATATATATATGGATTCACTTCAAAATCTTGAAAGCTCAAAATCTTGAATCTCAAAATATTGAACTCAAAATCTTGAAAGCTCAAAATACTGAAAACTCATAATACCGAATCTCATAATATAGAAAAACATACAGGACACCAACACTGATTCTATTGCAGCAGAAATACATACAGAAACATATTACCCTTCTACAATTATAAGCAGGGGGCAAGTCCCATTTAGAAATGAGTAGCTTATATCCTGCAATAACATAAATTAATTTAATAGCCATATCAACTAGAAAGACATTTAAAAAACTATAAATGCACAACATAAAATCAGATTATTAAAAACAAAAAATTTGGGACTGAAACTATTGGCCAAACAAGGGTTTGACTGATGTTTTTGTGTATTTTATGATCCCTCTATGCTTAGAGACTACAAACATCATAAAAGCATATGTCAAAAAGTCTTTGCTCCTATATTTAAACTACTGTTTTCTTAGATGAATGTTAATGTCATGGAAAATGACTGCTCTAAAATGAAAATTGTCATTAAATAACTCTCACATACTATTTTTATATTTATCCAGCTCCATGATGGCACTCCAGTTCACTTACAGGTTTTCAAAAGCCCAAGTTATTCATATTACTTGGTTCATATAATTCCACATCTCTTTCTCTTCTATAGTCAGATTGTAAAACTTATTTCTTACAGGTTTTGACAAAATATCTCTAATATCTGTATCTCATACTTGCACAAATGTTCTTAAAGTTGAAACCAGCACTACATTAATGGTACTTCTCATCTTCAGACCCAAAACATTTGTTCTTGAATGCCTTTAAATAAAAAAAGACAAATGCAACTAGTCTATGTAGCACTGTAACTCACTTAAAGTATTCACTCTACTCACTGTTGAAGAAATGATATAAGAAAAATATTTTGTCAAAAATTTGTTTTCTGTAAAGGACTTAGATTCCTACAACTTACATTATAAGTAGGGTATTTAATTTCTCCAGACTGGTTGTTTTTCATCTTGTACTTGCCCCTCCCATTTGTAAAATGTACTTTTAGACTTAAACAACAAAAGATAAAAAGTCATGGACACTGAGAAGCCATATAGCTGAAATACTGGTATTTCCTAACGGGGTCATTACATATATCCCATGGGCATTGAATGCAGGAGGTTTAAGGTATTTAAAAATGAAGACTCTAGTTTGGCTGGGTCTTTCTTGTGGTTTTTACTGAATGGTTTGTCTGTGTGACCTTTTTACTTTTTGGATTGGATGTTATTTGGGATATTTTGCAAGAACCTTAATGTTTATGGATACAAGGTGTGGTTCAAGGTCTGTGTTTCTAAACTAAAGTCAAGCACTTCATTTATGTTGTATTGGTGAGATCACAAAGTTTTAATGGAATTTAGCATTACTGGTCTAAATGTACACATAAAGACTTTATAAGTAAAATGTCAGAGGCATCAGAAGCTATGGAGCAGAAACACTAGTATGTTCTTAAGAACACATTTGCATACATCATGTGGGCCTCCACTGCAGGTGGTTTAAGGTATTGCACAGTGAAGATTCTAGCTTGGCTGGATCTTTCTTGCATTTTATTTACTGGAAAATAAATGTACCTGCTACTGTTTATTTATTTATTTATTTAACATTTGTTTACTGGGTAAGTCCGACTGGGCAGGTGCCCTTTTTCAGCGGACTACAGTATTTGAAAAAAAAAATGATAATGACAATTAGACGCCTGTAGAGTCAAGTGAATACTTGATAAACTACACATAAAATCTGCAGCAAAAATGAGAAGAAAAAGTTTTGTAAAGAAATGACTGACAGCAGTTATTCAATTTATTCTTTTGAGATGCTTTAACTGATTACATCACGTCACTTGTTATTTTAAGTATTTGAAGTACACTGGTCAAGTTCTGAAGCAAGTGTAAGCACCAAACCTTTGGGAATGGAAATAACCTCTTTACTATATATAATTCCAACTCATAAATTTTTTGTTGCAAAAAGTGTTGTTTTTGCATTTTATTTTGTTGATAAGGATAGCTCCTTGATTTTATCATGAAGGAATGAATCCACAATGACCCACTACCTAAATGAATGTATAGGCTACTGTATTTCCATGCTAAATACATCAGTAGTTGTTTCTTACTTTAAAAAAAGACAAATTGTCAACTAGCTCTTGCAGGTGGAACACAAGTCATTGAAAATGTACATGTAATGATGATGCAGTATAACCTAAATGTAAGTAAGATGCTGCTCCTCCACAGAGGTACATTGTTTTTGCTCACTTATAATACTTTTCAGTTCTAAGTAAATAACTTCCTGGCTCCATATTGAAATGCTAGCACTTATAATGCCGAGTGGCAGTCAGTCTTTGTGTTTTGGGAAGATGGTTACATAATTTCCCAGTACCCGCCATGACATCACTTTGTGGATGTAGTCATAGATAAAACCTAAATAAATAGTGAAACTAAAAAGTCAAACATTACATTATATTCTTTTATATTTATATATATATATATATATATATATGTGTGTGTGTGTGTGTAATATATATATATATATATATATATATATATATATATATATATATATATATATATATTTTTTTTTTTTTTTTGCAAAATCTTGGCATTAACTTTAAAAAAAGATGCTTCTAAAAGTGACCAGTACATTTTAAAGAAGTTGTAAAATATTTTAGTTGTCTGAGGAAAACATGAGAAAACTCAAAATGTCACCTATTCATGCTTTGTTTCTTTTTAATATTTATAAGATAAAGTCACTTCAGTTTCATTTTTATGCATACATTACAGGTTGATTTTGAACTGTTGTCTGAAAACATTTTTTATAATTATAGTTTATGTTAATATTATTTAGTTTATATTTGCCTTCTACTGATAAATGTTTCAGAAATTCATATCATTACTGACTATAATACTATCATAAATGGTAGTAAGAATTGCAACCATTTTGATAAGCTGTAGTACATGATTAAATGATCATTAATGTAGTAAGCATTGCAACCATTTTGATAAGCCTTACTCCATGATTAAATGATCATTAATGAAACAGTTTAAATCATTAATGTTGCAGTTTAAACTAGAAAGTAGTATATTGTTTTGACTGAATTACATGCTGAAGTAAGAGATGAAAGTTTATTTATGCTAATAAGCCAGGCCTTTCTTTTCTTGTGCAACATTACATTAAAAATCCTTAAAATCATTAATAAATAAAGGGGTATTCAAGATACTAATTAAACTGGATAAGTTGTTATTTTAATGTCCGTTATTTTCCTGAAGCATTAAGTAGAGTTTGCTACATTCAGAACTATACTGGTATTCTTTTGATTAAGAAATACAACTGCAAAAACTCTGTTTTGATGTTTATTGTTTTTTCTGGCACAGTAAATAAAGTAAAACATTTTACATGTAGTATCTTCTATTTGACCATAAGAAATACACAGTACTAGTTATAAATATTATGCTGAAAGTTAAGAGCTTGTACCATTTGAAGGAAAGCTGACATCCCTTTCAAATGAAGAATTTTTTTTAATGTTTAAAATGTCACTCCAATTTTCTTGCATTGTTTGACTTTATAATGCAGGAAATGCCAAATCAATTTAGGATAATGCTGAATTTTTGATGATTTTTTTGGCATCCATTTCATGATTATATCAATGTTTCAAAATATTGCATGGAATCTACATACTATGTCTTGTTTAAATTCAGTGTAACTACCTGGACTGGTATTACTTTTATCAAAGTATGCATTTTGTTAGCAAGTGTATTAATGGTAGGAGCTGCAGATATAGTATAAAGTCACAGCTTCCACTGCAAAGAAAGCAGAAATAGGGTCTTAAGTATTAGTTTTCATAGTAAAACTTTTAAGCCCTTTATTGTTTAACTTTTGCAGCATACAAAAATGGCCAACAATATGAGCATGCATTCTGATAGACGTTATGTTCTGTATTGCAACTTTCAAAATATTTTACAAAACAGATTGCCTTTCTTTACATTGGTAACACATGACATGATGAACAAGTAAGTCTATCATAATGCATGATTACATATTAAAAACAGATAGGCATATTAGTAGTATGAAACTTGTGCAAAAAAACAACTGAGAAATACTTAAGTGTATCATGTGGGATCTATGGTCAGGTCATTTGGAATACTGCTTTATTTAGAGTACCAACAGTAATATCTTAAATGCAGTAAACTAGACACAATGTACATATAGTATTTATTGATTCCTGTGACTTTACTACTTTGACTTCTGTAAAGGTCTACATTTGTCAAAATATGCCCTTATTGCTGCAAGAGTAGTTCTGTGAACTTTTGTAAATCTCAAACAAGTTGTTGTACACCTATTAATAATAATAATAATAATGTACATACTGCATTCCAGTGTAATTGCAAGAAATAAATATTTTCAGAGTCACTGTGTTGTTTATTGGAAATTGATACTTTGCAACAAGCAGATTTCTAGTTTTTCCTTTGGTATACTGTTATAATGCCTGTCATGGTGGCTGCAAGGGCATGAGTTTAAAACCAAGCTGAGAAACTTAATTGTTTTTAGTTATTGGTAATGTTTTCCAATCTTCCAGTTTTTACAATTAACAACAAACAGGGATGATCAAGTTTAATCAAAACTTGTCCCACTGTCCAGCAATTAGCAGTCATTCTTAAATTCCCTCACTTATTTTGCTAACACGACCTCAGCATGAAAGTAATACACCCAATACCTTTGACCACTGTTTACTTGCATGTGTGATGACGACCATTGTTAATCATACATACATGCAGCCAGATCAGTGTGCATGATGAGCAGTTCATCATCACAGTTGCTGTTGCACAGTCTGTGACTATGTCATTTGAGATCACCTATTGGACAGAGTTGAATACGAGCAGCATAACTTAACACTGGAGGTGCACAAGCAAGTTTAGTATTGATGGAGAGTTCATGTACACAGGATGACAATTTTGATGTAATTTATGGTAGTGAGTGTGTGTGTGTGTGTGTGTGTGTGTGTGTGTGTGTGTGTGTGTGTGTGTGTGTGTGTGTGTGTGTGTGTGTGTCTATATCTATCTATCTATCTCACTATCTATCTACATATAGATAGATAGATAGATAGATAGATAGATAGATAGATAGATAGATCACTGATAACTTTGAATATGTACAGACTGTACTACAGCAAGAAAATCTAGAGGAAAGATGGACATAAAACCAACTGCAAAGTGAGTTGATCAACAAAAACATCTGGAAAAAGCAGAATAGAGAAGGTGGCATGACATTGTGCAGATATAGAATAATGTTAAATCTATACGGAACAGATAGGATACAATAAAGTAACATGATTTACTGATCAATACCAGTTCTGACAACTTCAGAATATGAGCAGGGGACCTGTATTTTAATGTTACTGTCATTAAAAAGGAAGGGGAATATGAAACCACTCAAGGGAACTGACATATCATTTCAGTTCACATGCCAGTATATTCATAGTTTTCTAGCAGCCACTGCAGCAGTCAGTAGTAAATGCAGTAATAAAACCCACATATCAGGGACATGTAGCATATGTATAGAATGGTGTCAAGAAAAGAAAAAGAAAAGAGAAGAAAAGAAAGACAGGCCTCAAGGGAACTGAGCTCATAACCTGTCTACTAAAATGCTCCATAGCAATGCATTATCATGGGGAGCTACTGAAGTTACCCAAATAAAAGTGGTCATAGCACAGACATATCAGGAAAGTGTGGCACATGTGCAGACTGTAAACCAAACATTCTAAAATAGCATGCAAACCCTGCGGCATTTGAACCATGCAGTCAGTGCATTGACACAGTAAAAATAATTATAAGAGTACACTGAGTTATCAAAGAAATTAAAGTTAAGGCATTAACTGTACTTTATTATAGACTGGTATGCACAGATATGCTTAGCTCATTTGCACAACTGATTACTGCATACCAAGGATTTTTCTTCATTTTTGCTATAGGACATGGAGTACTAATTCGCTGTGGTTGTTCATGGCCATTAACATTGTTCTCTGCCATCTGTTGGGCAATGTATGATGGCAGGAAGTTTTTTTTTTTGTTTATTTGTTTGCATGTTTTTTTGTAAAACCTTTGTGGGTATTTGTGTGTGTTATGTATATCTCTTTTTTACCATATTATAAGATGGAAATAGAAGTATGGGACAGAGAAGAAAAGAGGAAGCAGAAGGTAGAGCAAATAAGAAATGAGCAGGATGGAGGTTAGATATGAACCCATATTTATTTACTGCTTTGCTCAACAATGGAAGATGAATCCATAAAAACATTTCTTTAAAAAGTGCCAAACTCCCTGACATAATTTTCAGCCTAATGATTGAAATGTTTCATTTCAGGGAAATTGAACACATGATAGCAAGAAAAGAGAATTACAAATGAATGTATTTGATCTCATGATTTTATCACTCATATACATTGGATCAAAGCATTAACCAGCCACACCACAAAATTATTCATAGCAAAAGTGTCAGTATAACACATGCAGGTGAATGGTACACATGAAAACAAGAAAATATAAATGCATCCAAATGGATTTGAACTTCTGCCTTTGTCACTGATAATCTCTAGTCCAATGCATTAGCAAGGAATGTGACAAAAGCACTTCTAGGAAAGGTTACTGAAACAATCATATTTCAAGGGGTTGGAACCCACGATTGCAATGCAAGAGAAATACAGTTGAATGGGTTTCAACCCCTGCCTTCATAGATGATATTCCATAGATCCATAGACCAGTGCATTTGCATGGCATGCCACAGAAGCACTCACATGAAAGCTTGTTGAAAAACACATTTATGGAAATGTTAAAACTAAGCTAATCGGAGGAAGTCAGAGGAAGGGCTCTGAGCTAACTAATCTGTGATATATAACATTAAGTATCCTGTTGTTTGCTTATTTCTGAGTTATTTATAGCACTTTTATTTTACTCATTGTGTGTGAGGTATTAACGATAATTTTCTACAATTGTTAAGCATCTGGTTGGGTTTGTTTGTTCTGATATCCTGCTAAGAGTGTATCATATAACTTGTTTGCACTTAAAAGCATTCTCTAGAGTCTCCTTAATCCTTAATCTATTTAAACATTTCTGCAGTTCTGCAGTTTTTTTATACCTAAGTGGTATTGGTAGTGTAGCATTGTCCATATTTAGGCTTGTGTTTTGGGCCTAGTTGTTTGTTAGTAGAGGCTGTGTGTCTGAGCACATGTTCCAGGCCATCATATCTTAGCCAAAGCCATTATAGCATTTCAGTGAGAGTGAATTGTTTGTGGTTATTGGCTGACTGGGGTTGCCTGGACTATGCCTTGGAGTAAGCACCTCATTGGTTCTTTCAAGCTTTTTTTTAAAGTTGTTTCATGTTTCAACTTTGTTACTTAAGAAGTTCACTTGTGAGTGTTTCTGTCATTTCACACTGAGATAATCGGAGGAAGGGCTCTGAGCTAACTAATCTGTGATATATAACATTAAGTATCCTGTTTTTTGCTTATTTCTGAGTTATTTATAGCACTTTTATTTTACTCACTGTGTGTGAGGTATTAACTAGAATTTTCTACAATTGTTAAGCATCTGGTTGGATTTGTTTGTTCTGATTTTTATTTCCCACCCTCCCTCCCTATTGGTATCATGTTTTTATACTTGGTGGCTTTGCAGTTGCCCACCCCTACTGTAAATTTGAACTAGGGCACTCCTCCCAGTCTAATGTCATTACCTCAATCTACCTAATCCAGGGAGAATATTTGAGAAGGCCAACCCAGTTAGCTTCTGCTCCTGCTTTCCCCCTTCCACTTTACGAAAAAAAAAAAATTTTAAGCTTGTTTCCTGCCTTTCCTGAAAGTCGTCTAGTCCAGATACAAATTTGCTGTATCCAGGACTGTTTGTAAGCTTCTGAGCCCTCAAGCCTTTCTGTGTTGGAGGGAAGCCTTCTAGCTTAATTTTGTTTCTTAGAACTAGCCAGTTTTGTAGTTTCAGCACTCAAATTTGTTTCTTTGAGCTCAGCACTTGTTCAGAACTCATTACAAGCACTAAATAAGCTACAAATTACTACAGCACTCAACTTTCCTCACTTGTCTAAAGGAAAAAAGTTTTTAGTACTTAATAAATAAGCACCTATCCAGGCATTTCTAAGGGTCAGCTCCTGGTGTTTTCTCCTGTCTACCTGATGAATCTGGACATCTTGGGACAATGCAGCAATTGCCTCATGTACACAGACAACCCTCTCCTCCTACCACCCAACACTACAACCTGTGATATATGCACTTATATAGCCAAACTGGAAGCAAAGCTCTTTTCACCCAAGACTGGACTAGACAGTCAAGAGGAGAAGGTAAACACTTGCACCACACCACACTCATCACATAGTCCCTCAAAATCTACACCACCAAAACACACACATAGAAACACAAAACACACACCTACATTCGTGGAGGCTCTTAAAAAAATCTACCCAAGCAACAGGGACCTCCAAAGCAGAAAAACAAGCAACCTCCACCCCCCAACACAACCCAAATGACACATAGCCCACAAACTCAGTGTGCCACTCAACCACAGCCCATAAGTCATAACAACATACCCAACACTCTAGTCATAGGTGACTCTATGGTCAGGCAAACTGATGTTCCACTCACCAGGCTAAACAAGGAGAAAGTTACTGTCAGCTGCCTGTCAGGTGCCAGGATCTGCCACATAATGCATGCACTCAGGTCACTCCATAACAAGTACAAATATGACTCTGTCATTGTCCATGTTGGTGTGAATGACCTAAGACATACCTCCCTAGACTACATTACAAGAGACATGGAGGAGCTGTCTGATCTTGTAGCTCAGGTAGGTATGACCATAGCCCTGAGTAGCATCCTGCCATCACACAGAATGATACCACAGTACAAGGACAAAGTGATTGACTTCAACAATTGGTTAAGCTTCTGGTGTCATTCTAAGGGGACCCAGTATCTGTCTGCTTGGGATAACATGATCAACAAACCACGATGCTTTGCCAGAGATGGCCTGCACATGTCGCCATTGGGATTCCGGATACTGGCTAAGGCTCTTGCCACCTCTATAGTGCTTTTTAGGCAAGATTCAAATGACAAATTCACCACCGTAACAGGTACAAGCAAGCAAAATCTGAGAGTAATGCTACATAATGCTAGAAGTCTAAACCTCAAAATGCACTCACTCGAGGCACTCCTTAAAATGGAGAACATCGACATCTGTGCAGTGACAGAGACCTGCTTCAAGGCTCCAGAGAGCACCCCGGCATTACCAGGCTATAATTCATACCGCACCTTTCGGCCACTTAACCGGGACCAAAGCACTAAAGGCGGAGGCGTGTCCATATTCATTAAGGATATCCACACCTCCAGGCTAGTTGCTCAGCATAATGCATCCGAGATTATCCAAGTGCAACTAACTCTGGGCAAGACCGCAATCCAAATTGTCACTTGCTACAGATCTCCCACCATGCCCCAGGATTCCCACTCCTCATTTCTTGATACACTGGAAAATATTAGGGTACAACCTAACACCCTAATAATGGGCAATTTCAACTACCCCACCATTAACTGGGAAAACTACTCATGTACCAACTTTTGTGCTCAACGTTTTCTGGAATTCATAAATTCCAATGCCTTGGATCAACTTATCCACACCCCCACCAGGGGCAGCAATATCCTAGACCTGGTCATTACCAACATGGGCAGCCAGTGTTCCACACCAGAGGTCAATTTCTTGTTGGTCAGATCCGACCACAAGCATATCACCCCAGACATCCACATCCCACCCCCATTAGGGAAGCCACCGTAAAAAATTTCTCCAAAGCCAACTTCATGCTTCTTAAGACAGAAGTGGCAAACCTCATGACACCCATGCTGACAGATAATTGAGGTATGACTACTGAATCCTATACAATTGCACTTTATAAGCACTTACACAAGTGCAAGGATCGTGCAATCCCTAACAGAACCAAGATGCTATCCTCCAAAAAAAGGAAGCCAATCTGGTGTTTCCCTGCTATAAACAAACTCTACAACAAAAGAAAGAAACTGTTGCAAAAAAGAGTAAAATCTCATGATTGGAGGAACTCCATGGTCAGCCTCAATAAGAAGCTGAGATCCCTCATAAAATCCTCCAAAGCTAGTTACGAAAACAAAATCGCCACTGATTCTAAAGACAGCCACAAAGCATTCTATAGCTATGTCAAGAATCTCAATGGCAACACTCAGACCTGCTCTGAGTTACAGCATAATGGCACTAAATATACAGAACCAACTGATATTGCCAACATCCTGGCAGATAGGTTCAGTGCTAACTTTACCCCTCTCTCATCCCCTAAAGGGCCCATCGCTATACCGGGAGAATGCAAAGTTCCTGTAATCATGGCTGCACAGGTAAAAAACACGCTCTCCAAAGCCAAGAACATGGCATCCATGGGACCTGACAACATCCCAGGCTGCGTTCTACATGAACTACAGTACAAACTGGCACCCCACCTAAGTACCATGTTCAATCATAGCCTCACCTCAGGCTTTGTGCCCACTGAATGGTGCACAGCAATGGTTATCCCACTCCACAAAGGGGAAGCCACCACAGACCCCGGGTACTACTGCCCCATTAGCCTGATGAGCCTGGTCTGTAAGGCTATGGAACGCATAATCATGGAACTTATAAACAATGACATTTGTAATCACCAAACTCTGGACCCTACCCAGTTCAGGTTTGTAAAAGGCAGATCATGTCTCCTAAACCTGATAGACTTCTTTGAAGTGGTCACCAAAGCTGTAGATGAGGGTAAGGTGGTTCACATAACCTATCTAGATCTTGCCAAGGCTTTTGACTCCATCCCCCACTCTGGAATTATAGATAAACTCACTAAACTAGGTATAAATCCCTATGTCACAAGATGGGTTGCCAACTGGCTCACTGACAGGACCCACACTGTGAAAGTAGCAGACACTAAATACAACTTCAGACCAGTGACACGTGGAGTACCACAGGGTTCAGTCCTAGGTCCTCTCCTGTTTGGTATCTACTTCTTTGAAGTACAGGCTAACACAGAAGGTCTTTGGCTAACAAAGTTTGCAGATGACTGCAAACTAGAAGCCATAATCGAAACTCCTAATGATGTCGACATGCTACAAAAGGACATCACTGAAACAGATGCCTGGTGTCAAAGCCATGGCCTCAAGCTCAATGCCAAAGAGTGCATTGTCATCCCCTTTGGTAAAAACTCTGTACCCATGAACTACCACATAGACAATAGTCTACTTAACACCGCAAGTGTGATAAGAGACCTTGGGACACAGGTGGACAGTAGTCTCTCCTTTGATAATCACATCGCCACAGCAGTCAGGAAATCCTTCTACATGGCACACCTCATGACAAAAGATTTTTCATCCAGGAAAAAAGAGGTCATTGTTCCCCTCTGCTCATCACTCATTAGACTCATTATAGAGTACAATGCCCCTTTTGATGTGTACCTCACAAGACATCTACAACAACTGGAAAGGCCACAGAAATACTTCACAAAGAGGATTACCGGCCTCAAACAGATGCCCTACGCAGACTGTCTCAAAAAACTCCTGCTTTACTCTGTCACATATCGCCTACTCAGAGGCAATCTCTGCCTAACATACAAAGCTATGTCAAACCCAGAGCTGTTGGACATGCTCCATGTAAAGAAATCCCAATCCCTCCGAGCTACACGCTCTAGGGACCTAAACCTTTTCACCACAATAAACAGAACATGCTGGAGGGATAGATTCCTGTCCCAGAGACTTCCCATACTCTGGAACAAACTACCTATCTATATCAAACAAAGCTCCTCATTAGCACTCTTCAAGATAAATCTTGATGATTGGATGGGAGATAGGAAATTCACCCCGTGGATCACTTCTGTGGCTCTGCTTGACAGGGGTACAGGAAAATAATTTTCTTAAGTGGCAAAAGTCAGGATACTGTTTGGCTAGGCTTATATAGGCCCTAGGGCCAATAGCCTAGTACCTACCTATGAACCTATGGTGACTAGAACATGAGCACTGAAAAACAACAAAAATCCATCAGGGGATAAAAATCAGTGGTGTATTGACAATGTACATATCACTGCATACGTACACTAAGTCATGTAAGCAGTTAGACTACATACATTAGGTTTATCTTATTTGCATGGTGACATGAGTCAATGACTTTCTAACTGGTTTCCTTTATAGCAGTACATTGTCAAATAAAGTCATGGAAGAATGCATAATCAAATTTAAAAAAAAAAACATTTCAAAGCAATGTTAAAACAGTTTTGAAGTCTGAAAACTGAACATTGTAAAACTACATACAGCAATCACGGAATTAACCCTCCCCCCCATATATTGACAATGAACACATCACTTCATGAGTACACTGAGACAAGGAAGCTGCTACATACTGTAATCACGTTTAACTTATTTCATATTTGCTTGGTAAGTGATCAGTGCAGAAAACAGACATTTTTCAGAATGATACAAGGTAGACCTCAACAGATTTGAGTCCATGCCCTTCTAACTGATAGTCTCCACAACAGAGCATTTTCAAGTGAAACCACAAAAGAGTTTATAGTGAAGTTGTCAGAAAACACATATTTCAAGGGAATCTTAGAACTGCATTGAAGACTGAAAACTGAACATTGTAGAACAATATACAACAATCAAGGGATTAAAAAGTCTCCTCCGGAGTGTTAATAATTTACATGCCACTGCTTGTGTACACTAAGTTAGACAGGCTGTTGCACGCATTTATTATGTTTACCATATTTCATATTTTCATGATAAATAATTAGCACATGATATGGATTTTGTTACATTTTTGTCATTAGAAGAAAAATGCCATTTCTCTTTATTTTTATATGGACTTTGTTGTCGTTCTCTGAGACCTGTCATGCAATGCACAACCACAGAAAGATGACTTTGCTCTTTTATAAACCCTTTTTGGGCATTTGTGGAGTGTGCTAATGTACTTTTTGACAAGATTAAAGGTTGGAAAGGGTTTGAGACAGAGGTGAAAAATGACAGCAAGCAGAGAATGCAACATAAGGTGAGGAAATAAGGACTGAGCAAGATAGAGGCACGTGAAGAAGAAGAAAGATAAACAGCGATCAAAAACATGTAGCCATGGCTTTCATTATGATATTCTACATAGCAGGGATTCATTAGCAAGCAAAGGCAATCAAGCAGTCAAACCAAAAGAGGTCATAAACACACATATCAGGGAAATGTAGCACACTGGCAGCGAGACAGCAAGAACAAATATGGGCTTCATGGGATTGGAAGCAAGCCGTTCGCTATGATAGTCTCCATAGCAGTGCATTAGGAAGGGAAGTCCCTGAAGATGTCACACTGCAAGGAATCATTAAAAAGATGCATTTGCAGAGTGGATACTCTCTGCTGACAGTCACGTAACATATGACCACAGAAAGATGAAGTGTTATATAAGCCCTTTGTGGGCATGTGTGTTGTGTTTATCTATTTTTTGATCAAGTTAAAGGTTGGAGATGGGAGTATAAGGCAGAGCTGAAAAGGGAAAGCACACAGATGGTAGAAAATTAAGTGAGTCCATGATGAATGAGCTGTAAGGAGGTAAGCTAGGAGCACATCACACATATTCTTAGCTCAGCAATGCTAGATGCAGCCATAGTTACATTTTGTTAGAAAGTGCCAGTCTCCATGACAGAATTTACAAAATGATGATATGAATGTTTTATTTCAGGGGAATAGAATGTGTGATAGTAGTAAAATAGAAATATACCAGAACGAATTTGAACCCATGACTGTTACTCATAATCTCAGAGCATTAGACCAGTATGCCACAGATGCAATTTTAGGAAAGGCATCAGAAAAAAATAACACCCTGCAGGGAAATGTAATATAACTACATTATGGAAACAGAACATGTAAAAAGACATATCACCATCAGGCAATTAGAGCACTTCAGCCAGGGCATTAAGAATGGCGTTATCACATTGAACCCTAAATGATACAAAGGCAGTCTCTTAACTTTACCACAACTCATAGTTGCTTGGCAACACACAACAATGCTCAGTTCATTTGCACTAATATAGGTGGAATTTTTTGTGCGTGCTAAACACTTTTCATCATTTTTGCCTTAGGATGTGAAGTGTTGACTCATTTCTCTGCGGTTACATACAGACATCAATATTGCTAACTGCAAACTGTCACTCAATTTATGACCACAGAAAGATGACTTTTTATAAGCTGTTTATGGGCATATATGTATTGTGTTTGTTTATTGGTTGACCACATTAAAGGTTGGAAATGGGAGTGCAGGTCAAATATGAAAAGGAGAAGCAGTCAGAGAGTAGAGCTTAGTGTGAGCAAATGAGGAATGATGATGTAGGTGGTGATCTACAACAATATCTGTAATTATTTACTGACAGTAATTATCAATAATTTGTCAGACAGCAACATCTTTTAGAAGAATCAATTGTAGCCATTCATGAGTACATTATTGAAATATCTGGGAATCTGAAAGGTATGGATAGAAGTATATTTTATGGGACGGCTGTCCTTATACTTTTTGTTGAGAAGGGAAATGTGAGGAAGGAAATTAGGGAAGTAAGAGGTGGGTAAGAAGGGGAAATTAGGTTGCAGGGAAAGACAGACATGACTGACAAGGTCTGGAGTAACAGAATGTGGGAGGGGGAACACAATGGTAAAGGACACATCAGACAAAAAAAGGGAAGACAGAAAGATTGTATAAATACAGAGGTGGGCATACACACAAAAGGGAGTGGGACAATGGGTTTGGGAATAAAACTGGATGTTCAAAGATGCATACTCTGCCAGCTTAGACCCAGTGGGTGATTACTCAACACCCAGTGAACTATCATGACTGTGTCCTGTCTCAGAAGACAGAGACAGCACTCATCAGAGATAAAACTCAATGAACTGCTGAAGCATTGTTTCTATATAGCTGATTTGAGCATCCATTTCCTGCTTATTATCTACCCTACAAACTCTGCCAGCTCCTGAAAGGTGACAAAAGCATCACCTTTACTACCTGCAGGTACCACTGTGCCATCCTGCACTGCAAGACTACCTGCGGGAGATGGTGCAGGTAGGGTACTAGGAGGCATTAAGGCAGCTATGTCAGGCTGGAACCCAGATGTACTGTGTGTCTCTAGTACAGGAGGTGGCGGCCTGCTGCTGCCATCTGTAGGGGGCTGACAGGCCATGCCATTGTGGTTGGGCAGGATGTTGTGCTGCTGCATATAACAGTAACAAAAATGAGAGAGAAAAAAATAAATAAAGGAGAGCAACAAAGAGGGTGGGGGTAGAGACATATAAAAACAATGAAACTGTATTCTTGACTATGTTGATACTCATACAGTGAAGCAAAATAACCTTCTAATAGTAGGTTTTACACAGGTATGTCATCAACTTGTTTATGGGGGGGGGGCTGGCTAAACCAAAAGCCATCGTCACATGCAGTCCAATATAAGATCACACTAACTGCAGGAGCTATTTGTCGTGACAGGACATCTATGCTTGTGGCCTGTGATACAATTTCAGTTTTGACAAAAATACAACTGGACATATACATGAAAAGCATGCTGATTACACAATACATATGTCAAGTGCTTGTAATAGACAAGGGACAAATATGTCTGCTGTATATTGTGAAGTGCAAAGCCAGCTAATAAGTATGGATATTACATATATGGACCTTATAGGAGTGCATTGATATTACTGGGATGGCACATGTACTCTGCAATGGCAACATATTTTTTTGGAGCGGGGTTAACCTGCAACAGTCTTAGCTATCTCAGTTACACAGACGTAACATGATGAGACACTTGTCCACCTGCAGAGGGGATAGCCTGCATAAGCACATTTCTAACTCTGCAGAGTCATACTAATTCAAGACATGCCAGTACTGAGAGATGGTGAACTACTGTATGAAAGTTAAACAGACTTATTTTTAATGGGTACAACTGCTGTGCAAACAGACACAACTTTCACACCAGCACTCAACTAGATACTCTAGTTTGCCCCTGTGCATGTCCCTGATTCCTTTCTATCTCTGCACAGGCTGGAGATATATAGAGGTCAGAATGAAAAATTGTATGGTGGCATGCACTGACAGGTCAGGTTTACGTTGACATAAGTCCCTGTAGTGGTGGCAATGGCACCATTCTCCCATGGGTTGGACGCCAGTAGCATGGATGACAGTCATGGTCAAGCTAATCCATTCATTGGTCTTATACTGTGATCTGTGACTCTAGATGGTACCTATCATGGGAAGAGTTGCCTAGATCAACCACTTTAGATTTGCAGTATCCTCAAGATAGGAGAACACAAATCACAAACTTGCAATCACAGAGCTATGTCAGGGTGAGCTATTCATGCTGTAAAAATTAGCTCTAGGAGATTTAGTCATGTTGACTTATGTCAACAAAAATGACACCAACCCTGAGCATGGTTATTTGCCAGTGATAAGCAATTTGATGATCTGACCTATGCCAGGGACCATCTGCCTTAAAGCCCAGCAGCCCTGGGCCAGTAAGCTTTTGGTGAGTGTCTGGTGTCCAGTTGTCCAGCTTGGGTTACCTGGGAAAGAAAGAAAATTGGACATAAAACTAATCAACCTACTAAATAAGAGCTAAATATTGCATCACTTGATATAGGTTCAGACAGAATACAGCTTGGAAGGTGATAACCTGAAGAGTAGTAGGAGGCCTGACATTCTCTGTCTCTAAGATCCAAGATGAAAGGACAATGCAGCAATGCCACTTGAGTTGGGATCCAGAGTCTACTGTTCAGGGGGAGGACAGAGTAGAAGTGTGGGTATTGTGGTAAAAGAGAGAGCTTCAGAAGATAGAGAGGCATGTTATCAGAATTAATGACAAGCTCATAGCAATCAGACTCCAGACTCTCAGCCTATGCCAAACAGCAGAGTTGCGACTGTAGGAAAAGAGTGCATTCAGACAGTTGCAGATAAAGCAGGGCAAAATAAGTTGGTGTTGATACGGGACTTGAATGCACATATCAAGATGGAAAGACCAGGATATGAGAGATGCCTGGGACAAATGGGTGGGAAAAGAGGAGTAAGGAAGGAGAGAGTATTATATACTTCTGTCTTGCAAATAGTTTACATGGTGGACAAACTTGGCTCAGCAAGAGAGAGGGTCTGAATACCACATACAAGACTGGCAAACATGCAGAGCTGGTAAAATTCCTCCTAGCAAGCAGTGGGCATTGAGGTAGAATCCGCAAATGCAGTCATCCCCAGTGAAACAGTCAGTGCACAGTGGTTGCCACAATTAGCTTCAAGCAGTGGTTGTAGAAAGCTCTAAGATCGATAGAGACTAAGCTAAAGACCTGGAAGTTGATGGGAGAGAAAGCACAAAAGTTTAGAAATACTCAGGGCTCTAGCATCCCTAAAAGAAGAGGAAATTAATGGAGTTGAAGAATAGCAGTGCCTTAAAACAGCATGTTCTATACAATATGTGGCTGAGCCTGGTATGGAAATACATAAAAAAAGCTGTTGGTGGAATTCAGAAGTTCAAGAAGTCATAAAAAGATATAAGGGGCACAGGAAAAAGTGAGAGATAGAAAAGACCGATCAAGTTATGAAGGAATACTAGTTGTCTAACAAAGAGGGCAAGAGAGCAGTTGCAACACCAAAGAATAAGACATCAGAGGTCCTCTACCAGCCTCTGGAAAGTTACTCATCAGATAGAAGAAAGACACTCTAACAGGCTGCAAGAGAAAGGCAGAAAGATAAAGAAGATATTCATCAGAAACTCTTCATAAGGGATACCAGCAACAACCTTCTCACTAGTTCACAGGATATCAAAGCCAGAAAGAAGGAGTACTTCCAACAGCTTCAGAACTAAGAAAATCTCACACAAGCTGGGCTGCCCCAGACACCTCTTAAAATGAAAGAAGAATATGAAGAGGCCTCCGTAGAAGAACTAAGAACAGCACTAAGGAAAATGAAATCAAGGAAAGCAGCAGTCTCAGATTGGGCGCTCACAGTAGATATAATAAAGATGTTGTGAGAGTTAGGAAATAAATGGTTCCAGTGGATATTCCTAGCAGTATGGAGAGAAAGTCATATCCCAGATGACTGGAGAATAAGCATTCTAATGACACTGTACAAGAACAAATGGTCAATCACAATTATTGACAATATAGAGGTATTAGACTCCTGTAACAGAGCATGAAAGTGTGGAAGAGGGTGATTGATTAATGAACATGCTGAGTAGGAGAAAGTAAGATGGAAGATATGCAGTTTGGGCTCAGATCAGGATGCAGCACGACTGACCTGATGTTTGCAGTGAGACAGATAGTTGAGAAGAAGCTACAGATAAGGAAAGAGTCCAACTGACCATTTTTTGATGTGGAGAAAGCATATGGGAAGATCCAAATACAGTTGATTTAGGTATTCCTGTGATGGTTTGAAGTCCCAGAAACATTGGAAGAATTAATGCACGATATGGCTAGCAACCCAAATAACACAAGTACAGATCACATTTGGATTCCCATTGGGAGTGGGTGTACTTTAAGGTTCAGGACTCAACCCACTGCTGCTCATACTGGTGATGAACTAGAAGTAAGAGAGTACAGATCAACAAAGCTGCTTTATGCAGGTGATGTAGCATTACAGGCAGACTCTGAACAAGAACTTCAGCAAAGAATAGGGGACTGGAATGCAAAACTGTAGGTATAGTGGATATAAAAAGTTTACACACCCCTGTTAAAATGCCAGGTTTTTGTGATATAAAAAATGAGACCACAATAAATAATTTAAAAACTTTTCCCACCATTAATGTGACCTATAACCTGTACAATTCAATTGAAAAACAAACAAATCTGTTAGGGGGAAAATATAAAAAATAAAAAACGTACAATAAGCTGGTTGTATACATGTGCACACCCTTAAACTAATACTTTGTTGAAGCATCGTTTGATTTAATTACAGCATTCAGTCTTCTTGGGTACACACCAGCCATCAATTAAAGAGACTGATTAACCTCAAATAAAGTTCAGCTATCCTAGTAAGATTTTCCTGACATTTACTCAGTTGGCTGGTACAGCAAAAGCCATGGTTCACAGAGAGCTTACAAAGCATCAAAGGGATCTCATTGTTGAATGTATCAGTTAGGAGAAAGTCACAAAAAAATTTCTATAGCATTGGATATACCATGGAACACAGTGAAGACAGTCATCAAAAAGTGGAGAAAATATGGGACAACAGTGATGTTGCAAAGAACTGGAAATCCCTCCAAAATTGATGAAAAGACCAGATGAAAACTGGTCAGGGAGACTGCCAAGAGACCTACAGCAACACTGTAGGAGCTGCAGGAATTTCTGGCAAGTACTTGTTGTGTACTACCTGTGACAACAATCTCCCATATTCTCCATATTTCTGGGCTATGGGGTAGGGTTGCAAGACAGAAGCCTTTTCTTATACAGAAAAATATCCAGGCCTGGCAAAAATTTGCAAAACAATACATCAAATCTCCCAAAAGCATGTAGGAAAATGTGTCATGGTCTGATGAGACAAGGTTGAACTTTTTGGCCATAATTCCAAAAGGTACTTTTGGCACAAAAACAACACTTTACATCACCAAAGAACACCATCCCCATGGTGAAGCATGCCGGTGGCAGTATCATGCCTTGGGGTTGCTTTTCTTCAGCTAGAACTGGTGCTGTAGTCAAGATAGAGGTAATTATAAACAGTTCCAAATACCAGTCACTTTTGGCCCAAAACCTTCAGGCATCTGGTAGAAAACTGAAGATGATGAGGAATTTCACCTTTCAACATGACAATGACCCCAAGCATACATCCAAATCAACAAAAGAATGGCTTCACTAGAAGAAAATTAAAATTTTGGAATGCCCCAGCCAGAGGCCAGACCTAAATTCAATAGAAAATCTGTGGGGTCACCTGAAGAGGGCTGTGCACAAGAGATGCCCTTGCAATCTGACAGATTTGGAGCACTTTTGCAAGGAAGAGTGGGCAAATACTGCCAAGTGAAGATGTGCCATGCTGATAGACTCCTACTCAAGAAGGCTGAATGCTGTGATTAAATCAAAAGTTGCTTCAACAAAGTGTTTGTTTAAGGGTGTGCGCACTTATGCAACCAGCTTATTGCACATTTTTTATTTTTTTATATTTTTCCCTTAACAGATTTGTTTGTTTTTCAATTGAATTGTACAGGTTATAGGTCACATTAAAGGTGGGAAAAGTTTTGAAATGATTTATTGTGGTCTCACTTTTTTATATCATAAAAACCTGGCATGTTAATGGGGGTGTGTATACTTTTTATTTCTACTGTACACTGTGTGACATCCCCTCCCTAGACCAGTAGTCAAGGAGCCTGAATCCTCACTACTGACATTGGAGAGGGACATTCACTTGGAACAAAAGCTGATACATACAGTATTTCCATATGCAGCTCTCTGCATCAAGCACAATTTCCCTTAAGAGCACACAGGGAACACACTCAGTCTGGGGTCTGGGTTTCTCTCTCTCTCTCTCTCTCTCTCTCTCTCTATCTCTCTCAGCCCCAAGTAAGACTCCCACTGGCACAGCTGTAGAGTTGAGTCCTCAGCCGAGTGTCCAAAACAAGTCCTCCAACACCCCCTCTGTGAAACCAGTGCTATGTGTCCCCACTCCAAGCAGCTGACACTCACACTCTTTGAGATTTGATTTGCACATACACACACACACACACACACACACACACACACACACACACACACACACACACACACACACCTGGGATAGGCTGGCACAGATTTGCTAGTTGTGCCCCATTCTGCTCAGACTATAAGGTAGTCACTGCCACCAGACACTCCAAAGCCAGCTACTCTAAGGCTCTTACAAGGGTACCCAATTATACAGAGTAAAATTAATACTAATACAAATGGTAATGTTGACCAAACAGCAAGGCTTTCAGGAGCAGCGGCAGTGTCATCAAATAAATATAAGTACTCTCAAAGGTTAAAATATTCTCTAAACAACCAGCCACAGTAAATATTATTATAATTATTAATAATAATTAATAAAAGAACATGAAAACACTAAATATCTATTTACAATAAACACCAGAGTTTCAATCGCAGGATATATTAAAATAACGCAGATGAAAAGGTTCACACAGAGACAGAAAAACAGTACTTTACTAATCTCACTATATTTTCTTGACGGATTTCAAAAATTACTATTCCCTGGTTACTTACTAAAGCAAGGCAAGATGAAGTAGGTGAGTGGTCTTTCTTCTTTGTCAGGTTTCAAAAACAGACTGCCATGAGGCTTCTGTTTCATCTAGTATTAAAACATAATTTCAGTGCTGGATTATAGAATGCTATCACACACATCTGGTCATATGAGTTCTGGTTTGTATACTACCCTCACTAGTAGAAAATGAACCAGAATCTCACACATATATGTGTTACCATACACACAGATAGAACTTTGGTAAGATGTGTTATAGCATATGAAAGCCATAAAACCATTTCAACACTTCCACCCTTTCAAGGTAGCAATTAGTTCACTGCTAAGAACAATACAGCAGGATTCATAGTCCTTGTTTTTGCAGACATTTTTTCTCTGGCTGCAAACAGAACTGTAAGATACAATCTTTATGGCCTATCAAGTAATTTAATTTCAAACTATTTTTTCAGAGTTAACTGGACTGAGATTAACCTCTGCTCTTCCAGTATCCTCTGTTACAATATATATATATATATTTAATCAGTCACAATAGTACAGTCTGACTTACATATATATTTCTTTTCTGTCCAGCAGGACGCACTGTTGGTACATTTTTAACATAAGCACTTTACAAATACATTTTCAACACACACACATCTGTACAAATGAGTTTGATATACAAATGACATATAACTCTTTACAAAACTCCAGCTAGTTGTGCTGGGATATGTTACACATCCACTGCCCTACTTCTCTTGGCATAACTGGCAATACCTCACATCATCACACATGGGATGAAACTGAGTACAGGCAAGGCAGTTGAAATGGCAACAAACTGGGGAAATCAGAAAAAGATGAAAACTGGAACAGAAGGGAAAATAGAAGAGCAGGTTATCAGCTTCAAGTTTCTTGGAAGGATGCCTGAAGACAAGGGAAGTGTGAAGGAGGAGTTCAAAGCTAGAATCAGTGGGGATGCAGCCAACTAGCATAGTGTCATGGGTATGTGTGACAGACGAATGATAAAGAAACTGAAAGATAAGGTGTACAAAGCAGTGAGATGGTCAGTACTACTGTATGGTACAGAAAAGTGGACTGTTAAGGCAGACAGTTGCAGAAACTAGGGGTAATGGAGATGAAATGCCAGAGATGGCTGATAGGCTGAACACTGTGGTTAGAAATAAGAAATAAGGACATCAGAGCAACAGCTTAAGTAGCTTCAGTTGCAGAGAAGGATAAAAAGAAGAGATCACAGTAATTTGTGCACATGTGCAGGAAAGCCAAAGACAATTTAGTGAAGAATATCTGGGACAAACTGGGAGATCAAGAGGAAACAAGGATGTTCAGCAAAGAGATGAATGGATTGTGTGAAAGAAAACCTGTGACATTTAGGCATGACTGTTAAAGAAGGTAGGAGAGTGGCATTGGTTTGAGAAAGATGGTGACAGTTCACACAACACCCCAATCCCATATAGAAAATGGTAAAAAAAAGGTTGTTGATGATGAAGGTGATGATAATGATGAATTATCTGCAATCTAATATAATTAGCTTCCCTGCATGACCTGAGCTTCCTACAGGTACTCAGATGTGCACAACATTGTGTAGTTATCTTCATGATGTTTAACAGGTTTACTCATGCTTATCACATAAACTGAGCAGATCAGAAACAATAAGGATATGAGCCCTAATTAGCATAATCATCACAGACAGTGGGGTTAATCTACATGTTAAAGAGTGACCCCGCCACCAAAAAAACAAAGCCTCATTGTGCTAATAATGAAAACTACTTTGAGATGGGTTTTAATATTTCTAAAATCAAATTGTTTCCAAAAGACATAGATGAAGCCAAGGCCCTGGTAGAAAGGGCCTTCGCCCCTTCACCCTGCCTGGAATAGATTTGTTATGATGACTAAATCAAAAGGTAGTAGCCTTAGACAACCATTTGGAAGTAGTCTGTTTTGACACAAGTTGTCCCTTCTGCTTACCTTCACAAGATATAAACAACTGACCTGAAGATCTGAAAGACTTAGTTTTATCAAGCTAGCACCTCAGTTGTCTGTGGACATCCAAGGTATGGACTATCCTTTCTCCCCAATTTATAGGTTGAATATATAAAATGGGGAGATGAATAGTTTGATTTAAAGTAAACTTACCACTTTAGGCTTAAAAGAAGGATTAGTTCTCAAAGAAACCCTGCCCCTATGGAAAATGAGGTAGGGTTGATACAGTATAAGAGCTTGCAACTCAGATACCCTTTTGTATAGGTCAGAGCAATCAGTAAAACTGTTTTCCATGTTAATAAATTCAAGTTAGCCAGATTAGCTGGTTCAACTGGAGTAAATGTTAGCTTCTCTAACTCAAAATTAAGATCCCAAGGAGGGATCATCAGTTTACTTGGAGGCCTCTTATGCAAACCCATTCCAAGAACAGTTTGACACAAGACTGCCTTAAAAGAGGAGGTTATATGAGCTGACATGCTGAAATAGCTAATAAATGAACCTTGATAGAGGACTAAGAAAGGAAATAGGATACTAACTCATACAAATATTGTAGAATCAGAGAATAACTAGCCCTAAATAGGGGCTAGTTATGTTGTTGTCCCCAATGAGAAAACCTTTCCCATTTGCTAATATATGATTTTCTAGTAGCAGCCTTTCTTTGTTCCATTAGTACCTGCAGCATGTCCTCAATAAATAGGTGTCTGGAAGGAATTAAGACCCTATCATCCAGTCAGTCAATTGAAAATGATTGACATTGGAGTATATCAAACACTCTTGTTCTTGTGTGAGTAGATCCAGTCTGTGAGGAAGCTTTTGGTAATTGCCTGTGGCTATTTCTGAAAGAAGGGAGAACCACAGTTACATAGACCAGAATGGAGTCACCACAATGCTTTTGGCAGATTCCTTCTGAATCTTCAGCAGAACCCTGGATATTGGTGGAAAGTGTGGAAAAGTGTACAGGAACACTCCTGTCCGAAGAAAAGAAAAGACATCTGTCTTCCAGGCCTTGTTTCACAGAGACACGGAACAGCATCTTGCCAGATGATTGTTAAGAGGAGGTAAAAGGATATACTTTAGGAACTCCACACAGATAGATGAAATTTTGGAAGACCTCTGATATAGTTTTCATTCATATGGGTCTGCCCTGGATCTGCTCACCTTGTCTGCCACATAATATGCTCCGATGAAATGTAGGATGCCTGTAGAATGAGCCTGTGCTGTGAAGCTATATACCAATCTAATATAGCTAGGCTGCAAAGTGGGTATGACCTGGTTCTCCCTTACTTTTTGATGTACCACTTGACTGAGGTGTGGTCTAAAGTCACTTAAGAAGGTCCAGGGAGCCAAATATAGTTAAGAAAGTTGCAAGGCATGCATCTCATAGATATTTAGGTGCTTGCATTTGTTCTTGGTGTCCCACATCCCCTGCACTTTTATCCCTCCAGAAACTGCCCCCCAAGCAAAGTCTGGAGTGTCTGTGGTGACTGACTGCTCTGGATAAGGGAGGGAGAAAGGGAGATCTGGATTTAAGGATATCTGTTGTCTCCCCACAAAACATTTCTCTTCTGACAACCCCCAGGACTGGGATTTGAAAAGATAATGGGTGTTGATGCTGGGACCAAAGCAGTGATGTAGCTAGAGTTTGTGCCACCCAGGGCTGCCTTTGAGTTTGTCAACCCTTACAAAATCATGGTCAAATGGGTCTTCCCTATACACAGTCCCCCACCCTCGCAGCCATTCCAGTGTTCCATTACTTGGCTATTTTTCCCCATTTCCCATTAATACTGTAATGTGTATATTGTTTTATGCTTTGTTTTTACAGTGAGTATTTGGACTTAATTTAAAACTTTTATTTTAAATTTTATAGCACAAACACAGATAGACAACTGCTAAACAAAGCAATACAGTCTCACATTGAAAACAGATTTAGTATTAAAACTTTTCTGCTCTTGAAACTCACATTCATTGAAACAGCACTGAAACCCACTTTCAAAATATGCATCTGGCCAGTGGCAGATAAAGTTTACCTTTGAGCTGTTTTCAAATCATAGGCCCCTTGCACACATATTTAGGACCATGCAAACCCATGCAAACATACATGTGTTCTTTGATTCACCTTCCTGACTGTATTAATTATATTCTTTGCATAATACAGGACACTTGTTAGAGAGTGTTTTAAATTTATTGTTTTAAACATTTTTCCAGTAAGCAATGCAACAAAATATATTAACCATTAATGACAAAATTGCCAATTCTGAACACTTCCATCATAAAAGTCTACTCAGACTTCAGTCATTACAATCCTTCGATATCAGTAAATATACCAAATCTCTGCAGAAGTAAAAGTCATCTAAATAATTCCACATTAAAGAGATCTGCAACTAATGAAGAGATTGCTGCTAGCAAACAACTTTATATTTCATCGTTTCATCTATAAATAAAGTGGCTGTTGCCCTTGAAGAATAAATTGTCTATGTTACATTATAAATTGCACTGTAAACTGGTAATATTGCAATAGAGAATGGATGGCAAACTGATAATAGGTTCATAGTTACTAGCTGTCTCCTCCACAGGAGAGCATTCTCTGGACTGAAGCATCCACCGCATTTAAAGTACAACACAATAGAGTATCAGCAATCCATCTACATACTGTGGGAGTGGAACCCACAGCCTTCTGCATCAAAAGCAAGTACACTAACTGTTGTGCTACTATCAATGCTTTTAAATATTCTAGCACAATAGTGATATAATTTGCTAACCAACAGTTGCACATTGCAACCAGACTTGGCATAAACAGCACTAAACTCTTTCCCTGAAGCTCTCAGCTCCTCATAAAATGCACTTGACACTCAACTATTTACAGAAGACTGGTGTAGCCATGGGCTTACCAGTAGGGGCCAGTTTTGCTAACATGGTTATGGCCAAATGGGAAAACAGATATGTGTTTGGCAATTACAACGGTCAGTTCAAATTTGATTTTTACACCAGATTTTTGGATGACATCTTTATACTGACGGAAGGTTCAGTTAATGATGTGAGAACCTTTATGGACTATCTCAACTCCAGTACATCTTTTTTGAAGTTCACATTTGTAGAGTCTGATTCTAGAATTTCTTATCTGGATGTAGACTTATATAAAGACATTTCTGCTGGCAGATTTAAGGCTAAAATATTTCAGAAGAGTTCTTACTCTAATACCATGTTACACTTCACTAGTGCCCATCCTGGGCACCAGAAAAGAGGTGTAGTCAAGGAGCAACTTGTGCGTGCTGCTCGAATGGTAACCGCCGATGAACTATTTTTATAAGAATGTGAGTTCATTAAGAGATTGTTCCTACATAGAGGTTACCCAGACAAGTTTATTCATGACCTGGTCACTGAGGTCCAGACTAAAAGGTATGGGGGTGTTTATAAACCTATTTTACAAAGTAGTTAGTTCACAAGTTGTTCACTAGAACATCCATCTCCAGTTATGCCTGAAGTCTTTTTAGACAGCAAGAAAGTTGACACTTCTATCTCTTTCATCACTAATTACAGTGCTGAGATTCACCTAATTAAGGAGGTGGTTGTCAAGAACTGGAGTATTTTCTTGTGTGATGATGCCCTACAAGCTAAGTTTGGCACTTTGCCTAGGTTTATATATAGGAGGGGTGACAACCTCAAACAGATATTAGAAACAAAAAAGGACACTCGTGTTAGAACAGAGGGCACTTTCAAATGTGAGAGTTGTAACATGTGTAGGCATATTGCCACTGGTTCGAGCTTTAAAATTGATGGGTCTTCTTTCTCCACTGTTGGTAGATTCAACTGTAAATCTCGATCGGTTGTTTATTTGGCTTGCTGCCAGTCTTGCCCAGCATTTTATGTGGGCAAGACTGACAGAGGTTTTAATGAAAGAATCTATGAGCATTTATACTGTATTAGGAAAAACAAGTGTGAAAATGCTTTGGCGAAATATGTTAATGACAACCCTCAGCACAGTTTTACTTTTAGGGTGTTAGGACAGGTTTCCTTTGACATCAGGGGGGGTCCTTTTCAACTATTATTAGAGCGCCTAGAAGTGATTTGGCAGCTGAAACTCTGTGCTTATAGACTTCCAGGTCTCAATGACAGAGTAAGTTTAGCTTGCATTTTGAAACTTAGAAGCATGCAGAGGTAATGTTATTATGAGTATTTTTCACTTACTATTTTTTACTTTTTACCTTTTGTCATTAAAAAGGTTTTATATACTATGTTTTTTGGTTTTAAACATTTTAAATATTATGTTCATACATATTTCCACTTTGTTTTGGTTTTAAAACACATTTTCCATGGATTTGACTGTTGTATGCAGTAGTACTTTAAGAAGTTTTGAGATCAGCTTTTTCCCACACATTGATGTCAGTGAGTTTCAACCAGTTGGTTGGTCCATTCAAATGTATCATGTGTTGTTAATTGTGTATTTAAGGAGTTTTTTACATTTGCTACCTTTTGATGTCTGTCTGAAGAAGTTCAGTTTTTTTGAACGAAAAGTGGATGTTAATAAAACACTTTACATTGGACTTTTTGCTGCTGGTTCTGCTGACGTGGATTTTGTTTCATCTATTTCAGTTTGTTTTAATTTTTCTGTTGACTCAACTATATCTCTCAACTTTGTAGTACAAGAAATCTGGAAAAAGCCAAAATATATGGGGGGGGGATAAAGGCCCAAAACCAGGGACCCATTTTAAACATTGCTTGTATAATCTGAAAGTTGCTAGAGTAAAACATTTTGTGCTACCATGCATTTCCTGAAAGACAGGAAGACTGAAACTTAAATGGCTGTCATTATTTAGTGAATTCAGTACTCAGTAATTTGCCAGAAAAACACACATTTTAAGAGGAACAAATGAAAAGTATGAGCCAAGGCAAACATTCCAGACATTCTGTGGACTCAACTCCTTCATCACAAGTGGTGGTAGGGAACAGAGAATGCAGGGTCTTGTTTCTTGTATCTAAGGTACAAGGTTTGAGCCTCAGTAACTCTACCCACCGGCTATCCCTAACTAGGGCATTTCACACACACACACACACACACACACACACACACACACACACACACACACACACACACACACACACAAATTCTGTGAACAAAGTAAAGCAGCAGCCTTAAAATTCCATGTAACGCACACACACCCATTCTGTGAATGAAGTAAAGCAGCAGCTTTAACGCACACACACACACACACACACACACACACACACACACACCCTCAACAGCAAAGCAGATTAAACACGTACAAGAATGTTAGATGCAACTCTTAGGAAGGATGATTGGTGCTCTACTGTATTTAATATTGCACGTGGGTGGAAAGGAAGAACAGGATGCCTGTGCAACAACACATGCACAGGCATAATGTGACACTGGACCATTCTTAAAGAAGAATATCCTTACAAACAGTATTTTTTTAACTAAAGTAAATGTGACAGTCCCAAAAGTGTTGCCTAGGGCCCTCTCGACCCCAGCTAGGCCACTGGACCAAAGAGATTTCAGATACCACTGTATCTTTCTCATGTGGAGTCTTGCCAAGGGTATCATGAGAATTACAGATGTCATGAGACACAAAATCTTGAGGTATTCCCTCTCAGTGATCAAAGTCTGAATGGAAAACCTTAGACACCGATCAAAATAAAGATCTATTTTTTTCCCGTGGAAGAAAAGCTCTTTGAACTGAAGGGTCTAGTTAACATCCCAGAAACACAATCTTTTGTGAAGGAGTCAAGGAAGACTTTTGAATGTTCTCTTGGAATTCCACCTTGTGTAAGAGATCTCTCATCCAAGAGAGAGATTCTTGACCCTTTGAAAATGACTCTACAAAGATAAAGAAGTCATCTAAATATGGAAAAAAATGGATACCCTGTAGCCTGCAATGAGCTATAAGCAAAGCTAGACACTTTGTGAACACTCTAGGTGCACTGGGATAGTCCAAAGACCAAGGCAGAGAAGTGACAATGTGACCCAGACACACAAAACCTCAGGAAACATCTGAAGTCTGGATGAATATGGATGTGATAATAAGCCTCTTTTAAACCTAATGTTAACAGGAAACTTGAAAGAGGAAGAGGAGTTAACAGATTGTGAAGTGACATCATTTTGAATTAGGACACTATCACAGACAAGATAAGGAAAGAAAGATCCACAACTGTTCTCCAAGTATTTTTTTCTTTGGAATTAGGAACATCAATGAATAAAAACTCTCTCTCACCTGGGAAGGAGGAACTGGTTCAATCACTACTTGGGAAAGCATGTGCAGAAGAACAGGAGGCAACAAAAGAGGATGAGAAATTAACCACTGGAAGGGAAGAAATGCCTCCCACTGCCACCTGTAACCTTGATGAATGATATTCAGAACCCTTTTGTCTAAAGCAATCTGCTGCCAGAAAGAAAAATGGAGATTAAGAACTTCTGAAAGAAAAAGGGGGTCACTGTGGGAGTAGTCATACCTCTCAATCTCTTGGCACAAGAAATCTGGACAAAGCCAAAACTAATGGGGAGACAAAGGCCCAAAAATAGGGACAAATTTTAAATATTGTTCATATAAAATTTGAAAGTTGGTAGAATAAAAGGTGTTGTGTTAGCATGCATTTTCAAATGTCTATCACTATTTAGTGACTTCAATCCTCAATGATTTGCTGGGAAACAGCAAATTTTATGAGGAACGGGCCAAAAATATGAGGCAAAAATCTGGACAGCCTGCAAAAATCTGGACAGTTGGGAGGTATGGGAGTAGGTCACAAGGTCTCTTGAATAGTCATTCAGACATATTGGACTGTCCTTGGGTTTGGGAGGTTAGAGAATTATTTTTGGAACTCCCTTGCTATTTCTTCTTAAACATCTGTTTACCTGAGTTCTATTAAGACTGGATATTCTGTATTCTGCCAAAACTGAAATAGGAGAAAGAAAACCCCTTGAACAATTTAGAAAAGAATGGTTAAAAAATATTACAGATTCCCTGGACCAGCGTGCCCCTTTTATCACAAATTTTGATCATCTCTGTAGCAGAGATGACAATCACTAAATCATTATTAAAGGGACAATTTAAAATCTCATTTTTTAAAATCATCTGGAAGATTCTGGAAATGCAGCCATACAAACCTCCTTAAAACAGTATCACTAGTTATAGCCCTGGAAGAAATTTCAACAGGGTCATACGTGCACTGCAAACAATGACCTGTGCAAAAGAAGAAACTAAGTTATGTAAAGCAGGGTTTTTTCACAAGAAGTTGCAGATAAATCATTCCTTATACTTTCACAATTTGTCAAAACAAACTTTAACATAAGAACCTGTCTACACAAAACTTTGAAACGCAAAATTGCAGAAGTATACACTTTTTTTCCATAACTATTAATAATTTTCTAATCCTTAGCAGAAGAAAGACAAGAATTGGAATTAAATAAGTGCTTAGCAGTAGTACAATCAACCAAGGTTATAGCTGCTGGGTCAGGTTTGGGAGCAGTATTTAAAAAATTTAAAAGAGTAAGGAACTTTAAAACTTTATATATCCTGTCTGCCTTTTTAGGGTCAGCTGGCTGACCAACAGGAAAACCACAAAGAGTAACATACATATCCTCTAAAACTGAGAGGAGGAATGGGTGTCGGGTCTGGAAAAATCTTTCTGTAACAACTTACAGTATTTTCTAATGGACTGAGAAACCTCAGTGTTCTCACACTGAAAATACTGGCATAGTCTAGCAATAGTCTCAAAGAGAGAGAAACCTTCAAAGGAAGAATCAAAAACTGAGTTCTCATCTGAGTATGAATCAGAAATCTGAGAAAAAAATCCTGAGTCTTTCCCTACATCTTCCTCTCCAGACTTAAAATCTTGAAATTTGCAGGGAAAGTTAAATCCCTCTTTCCTTTAATAGAATTTACTTTACAAAAAAGATCAATAGACTGAATAAAACCCTGAGTCAGACCCAGTAAATAGTTTCGTATCTAAAACATTTGAGAAGGATTAGATACATGTTTGGTTTTCTGTTTCTGTTTAACAGGAAAAATTGGGCCAGGCATGTGACTAATGGCAGCAGCTGCTTCCCCACAGATGGGAACAACATTCTGACACAGCAGTGAAACCTTCACTGCTCCATCTCCCAGGAAAGACAAGACAGTCTCTCCCTTGCCAACTGAGGGAACTCCAACAGCTGCAGAGAATGTGGATAGCTGCTGGTCCATAGTGGCTGCAGGGGTTACACCAGAGGGATTCAGAGTAAAAGATGAGTGGTCTGAGGTACAATAAATGGCCACAGCAGAGTCACCCACTTGTGGCTGAGGCTAATTGCTAGCCTGCTGTGGTGACAAAGGCTGTTTGCTTAAATTTTTCTCTTTCTGGCTGGAAGAAGGAATGACCATGGGACTGGTAGTCTGTCCTGGTCAAGCCAAAAATAGTGTCTCTTTCCAAGAAAAAACAAGCAGCAAGTGTCAGTAAAACTACCAGTCCACAAAAGTTGATTTTTTAAAGTTAAACAGTCAAATGCATTTTCAAACAATATGCCAGTCCCACCAAGGAAAAATAAACACAATTTCTCCACAGAATTCAGTTAGTTTACAGTAATTTTAAACTGACAGAAAAAAAGTGCTTCATTTAGAAGTATATTACAGTCTTGAGACAATCTTTATAATGCAATACACCTAGACTTAAAATAATTTTCCTGAAGATGAAAGTAATAAAACATCAGTACATTTAAGAAAATGGAAATTTTACCCAAGGGGATCCTCAAAAGCTGCAGAGGAGCAAAATCTTTGGCAGCTATAAAGGTCTGATAGACTTCCCACCCAAACTTGTCTTTTAATCAGCTCAGCTCAAGCTGTTTGACAGTTTGAGACCATGGAAGGTGGGCTAATGCTTTGGAAGCTGACCAGCCGTTATATACTTGGTAGGATATAACCCACACAGCTAAGTCTACTGCAGCAGTGATCAATATGATGACCATTTATTTTCTTCTTCTACTGTTTCTTTGCTTAGGCCATAATTTGTCTAATATGATGTCTTACAAAGATACAGGAAATTTATTTTACTTGTAATTACTTACCAATTGTCACTGAACAAAATGAGAGTATGCAGAATTCTTCCTGAATCTTCGTACATTGATCCTTTAAACTTAACTTGGAGGAGACATTTTTTCCTCTCACAGATATACTTGCTCTTTTTGGCAAAACTGGATGGATGGCATATTTAGAGGACAGTTGAGTTGCAAATACTGACTCTTGTAGAGTTCCCAACTTTATAAATCCTATTGTTCCGTTTATTTTTACCTGACTTTACCTATTTATCAATCTTTTAGAAATATCCTCCTAACTGGATATGGGACAGTTCTCGTTAACTGCATAAAACTTGAAGGTACTCATCCTTACTCATACCATTGCTATAACAAATGTAAATCATATCTATCTGCCTCTGGGATTCAGAGACTTGTTCTCCCTCTGTAAGACTTGCTCAACACAGATTGGTCAGTTTAATGCGATGGAGAGAAATTCTGAATCAGAGACATGGTAAAGCTGCATCGAGAACACTTAATCAGTGGCTTATTGACATATATATATATATATATATATATATATATATATATATATATATATATATATATATATATATATATACTGCCAAATGTGAAAAGAACAGTGTTCTCCCTAGCAGCACATGCATTGCAGAAGCAAAACTCCCCCCCAACACACACACACACACACACACACACACACACACACACACACACACACACACACACACACACACACACACACATACACACACACGCGCGCCTCACATATAGACACACACTCATTCATTCAGACTTCATTCAGACTTATTCATGTCCCTACAAATAAGCACAAACATGTCTACACACATACACTTACTGAGACAGTCCTATCCTCACAACTACACTAGAATTTCCTGTTCTGTGAATTCTTCCATAGGAGTGAATGGCTGATCACTGTCTTTTGATGGGTTTCAGTTGTTCCTCCTTGCATTAACTTTTACTCTTGCAAGCAAATTACAGAATGCACCATCATTTCCAGGGGAAAGCACATGTCATGACTCATCTCCATGCTAAGACTCCCATGAGTGGAAAACCGTAGCAAGAAGCAAGTCTAAGAAACAAAAGGCTTACAGTGAGGACAGAAACCCTGTAAGATAAGACTTCTGCACAACAGAAAGCCTTTCTAAATTCCAAGGTGTTTTTTTTTTATTTTCTTTATTTGTTCATCTCAATCCAAATACCACAACCAAGTCAAAAAGGAGATGAAAGCGAACCAAAATACCATGAATAAACAACCAGAAGTTCGCTGGAAACTCCAAATGAGGGCTCACAACATAAACAGATGAAATAGTTTATTGGATAACACTCACAAGTTCATATGTTTTCGACACACTTCTTCATCAGAATCTAAACATCAAATAAGAGAAAGCATTAATATATACCCTGATTCACTAATCATTTGTCCAATAAAAACTGATACTTAATTAACATTTGATCATTAAAATCATAGGAACAAGCAAAACTTGCTTAAATATTAAAACCGATACATAAAAAACAAATTGCCTACTCCTATGAGGAAATACAAAAAAGATAATAAAAAAGTGTTTTTTAAAAATTTAAAAATCTAAACATTTTAATAAGATGTGACTTATAAAATGAGTATATATATAAAAAAACACCCAGTACTCGTGTTTCATTCATTGCTTTCTCTTATTTGATGTTTAGATTCTGATGAAGAAGTGTGTCAAAAACGTATGAATTTGTGAGCGTTATCCAATAAACTATTTCATCTGTTTGTGTTGCGAGCCCTCATTTGGAGTTTCCAGCGAACTTCTGGTTGTTTATTCGTGGTATTTTGGTTCGCTTTCATCTCCTTTTTGACTTGGTTGTGGTTTTTGGATTGAGATGGCCGAAACCCCAGGGGCAGCAACTGATTTGGATCCTCGTAATGATGAGAGAGGAGAACTGAGGAAAGTTATAGGGCAACTTTCCCAATTGGTCGAACTACCGACCTGGCTTGTCAGTCAATTGTTTCTTTAGCTTCCGGGCTCAGTTCCGGTTCGCAGCATGAACGAACGGTACGTCAGACTACACCAACTGGATTACCTTTCATTTCACCACCTTTAGAGCGGATTGATGGACAAGTTAATACTTTTGACCATGGATTTTCTGATTTTCCGAGACTCCTACGTTCTAATACAGCAGCGGCACGTGAAACGGAACCAGGACACACTGGTGATGTTGGCGCCAATTCCAACTTTCCCAATCAGGGTGACTTTTCCACTGACATTCAAACTTTTGATTTTAAAGGTTTTATAGATAAGAATTATGCTTTGTACAATTCTTCTACTGTCACAAATTCGAGTAACCATGTTGGTACAACCTATAGGGAAAGTTTGGACGACTTATATTTCTACTTGGACAAATATAAAAGACTGGGATGTGATTGCACATTTCTTAGGGAATGCCTAGATAAACACATGGTTCCAAAGGGTTTACGTGTCTGCAAATTTCCAAACAGGGTAGAGGAGGGTTCTGAATTTCATTCAGGGTTGTTACAAATTTTTAACAATTGTGGTATGGATGTTGTTAGGGCCATTCTTAAAGAAAATGAGAGAGTTAGGGCAGCAAATTTATTGGAAATGGAACGTATTAACACCAAAATTATTAATGACCTTCTTTTTCAGGTGGATTATGAGAAAAAATCATACTTTAAAATTTTTTCCCAGGTGGACTCTGAATGTATTATTAACATGAAGAGGAAGCAGGGGAAACTGGAAAGAGATGTTAGGGACTATAAAGATGGTAAAGCTTACCCTAAGTCAAAATTGTTTAATTCTTTTTTTAAGGATCATACTACAGGTACAAATAGTAGGGAGTTTGAGTTTCGAAATAATGACCAAGTTGATGTAAGATATGATGAAACAAGTGATGGTGCGACGGGTTTCCCTTTAGACCACCCACCTCCTGTACGCTGGTTCAACTGGATTCGTCAGCAGAATCCGGTACAGTACAACTACCGGGGCAATTACAGGAGGTAGATTGTAGTTCTCAAATAATACACCAGGGAAATGTTTTGGAGTTCAATAATTACAAAATATTTAACTATAGTAATGTTGAAGTTCAAGTTGATCATTTCCAGCTATTTTCTAAAGGTTTCAAATTTATTCCAAGTAGGAAGGCAAATATATCTAGATTTATTATAGATCTAAAGTTGTTTTTGAGGAAACAGAATTTGTCGTTATTATTTCATGACCATGACGTTGCATCTTCAGGTGTATCCTCACTTAAGAAGAAAAGCACTTTTAACCCCCCTTACATCCATAACTAAAATATTTGGAAAACCTATTAGAGATGGAAATTAGAAAAACTATTACTAATCATTATGTTCACCCCAATCTTTGCAGCACTGAAAAGAAACTATTGAGTGATTTGAAACATGATAGAAGTGTTAGGGTGATGCTACCAGACAAAGGGGGAGGGACGGTGCTCATGGACAGTATTTTATATGAATCCAAGATGAATGATTTACTTCAGGACATTTCAAAATACTCTAGGTCTTCCATCAATGAGGTTAATATTGCTAACAACAAAATTTCTTTATTGCTTAACGATTTATTATTGGAGGGCTCTATCAACGATGAACAATTCAATTTTTTATTTAATAAACAACCACGTGTCCCTTCTGTCTTTGGTATACCCAAAGTACATAAGGATTCTGTTGATCCTCCTTTAAGAGTGATTGTTTTTTTTGAGGGGTCCGTCATGACCCCGTTGGCAAAATTTGTTGATGAAAAACTTAAATTGCTTTCCTATTCTGGTGACACGGTCTTAAAGGATTCATGGGATTTTTTGAGATCCGTTAAACCTCACTTTTTTCTCCCAATCTCACCTTTGTTACACTAGACATTGTGGATTTGTTTGGCTCCATTCCACATGACATTGGGTTACAGTGGCTTGAGCAGTCAATGATGGATAGTCGTATGTTCTCCCAGGATGATTTTAGGAACTGTCTTCTATTTATGGAAATTATTTTGAACAACAACTATATGTTTTTTCAGGGAGAATTTTTCAAGCAAAACAAAGGTGTGGCTATGGGGGCCAAATGCGCACCCACCTATGCTAACATCGTTTTAACCTGGTGGGAGAAATTGTATGTGATTCACAGCCCTTTTTCTAAGTGTTGGTCTTTATACAAAAGATTTTTAGATGATATTTGTATTTTTTGGACCGATACTAAAGAAAAGATTTTTTGAATTTCTAAACTATATTAAAGGGACCACTCATTTTTTTAGATTTTACCTTTAATTTCAATTCAGAGGAATTAATATATTTGGACATTTCCCTAACCAAGGTTAATTTGGGGTTTCTTCAAAGATATACCGTAAAAACACCTTCTCTAATTCCTACTTATATTTTAAAAGTGGCCATCCGTTTTTTCAAAAGAGGAATTTAGTTAAAGGGCAATTAATTAGGGTGAGCAGAATGACTTCCAATGAGGATGAATTTTAGTTGAATGTGGTAAAGTGCTCAATATGTTTATTGATAGAGCATATCCAAAGCAGTTATTGGACGAAGTTTTAGAAGTTGTAATCCAAGGGAGAAAAGACAGATTTGCTCCTATTTTGGGGCAAGACATGCCCTTATTTACCACTAGTATTTTAAACAACAACATTCCCAACAATTGGGACAGGGCTTACATCTTGGACTACTCAGGAGACTCTGGACTGATTAAGAAAGTTATCATGAGAGAATGGGGAAGGTTTGTTCAAATCACTGATTTAGCATTAAACCAACAACCCCCTTAAAATTTATTTATCGAAGGGATCTAAATCTTAAACAATTATCTGAGTTTGGTACTTCCTCCTCTAAAGGTTGTGGTGCTCGTAGTTTTGGTACTTACAAGTGTGGTTTTTGTTCACAATGTCCCTACATTGTTAACGGAAACCACTTACACATAGCAGCAAGAAACAGAAGCATTACAAGTAGTGAATTTTCCAATTGCAACTGTTTTGGGGTAGTTTACATTGCTACATGCAATCAATGTACCTCCTTTTATGTAGGGAAGACAGAGAAGAAACTAAAGTGTCGTATTTATGAGCATTTATACGGAATTAGAACACAGAATACTAACAATGCATTATTTAGACACATGTCAACTTGTCCCCAGGCTGTATTTTCTTTTTTTGTTTTGGAATCTGTTCCCAGAGATATAAGAGGAGGCATGTGGGAGGCGAAATTAGAATACAGGGAACTGTTTTGGCAAATTGTCTTGGAATCCACCAAGCCTCCAGGTCTGAATGATTTTTTGTCCATCAAATCTGTACTCAAATTGAGATCTGCTAAATTATGATGCATTCACGTGCTTTTTAGATCTGCCACAAGATGGCAGTATCGTATCACACAATACACTTTTTGTGTTCTAGTAACGAAACATGAGTACTGGGTGTTTTTTTATATATACTCACTTTATAAGTCACATCTTATTAAAATGTTTAGATTTTTAAATTTTTAAAAAACACTTTTTTTTTTATTATCTTTTTTGTATTTCCTCATAGGAGTAGGCAATTTGTTTTTTATGTATCGGTTTTAATATTTAAGCAAGTTTTGCTTGTTCCTATGATTTTAATGATCAAATGTTAATTAAGTATCAGTTTTTATTGGACAAATGATTAGTGAATCAGGGTATATATTAGTGCTTTCTCTTATTTGATGTTTAGATTCTGATGAAGAAGTGTGTCGAAAACGTATGAATTTGTGAGCGTTATCCAATAAACTATTTCATCTGTTTGTGTTGCGAGCCCTCATTTGGAGTTTCCAGTGAACTTCTGGTTGTTTCTTTATTTGTTATTACCTCTATAACAAATAGCTAATGCAGATGAGTAATATTGATGGTACGCAAACCATTTATTATTGACAGTCGCTGATCTGTTTACTTAATTTTGATTTATGTCCTGTGGGCAATGCTCACATTTTTCTAAGCAGCTTGTTTAGATGTTCTGCTGTCCTTGTATTTCTTTGTTCTTTTGATATACATGTAATAATTTTAATTGACTAACCTATTTTTGAAGTTATAATTGCCATCACCTTCTTAAGTCCTAAACACTCCTTCCACTCTCCTAATTTTTACATACAGTTGTACATTTTGTTTCTGTATTAGCCACAGCTCTCTCTCCCTTTCTCCCTCCTTGAAATTGCAACAAGCCTTGTTTTCTGTCTCATTATATTCAGTGTTTTGAAAGCATTTTTTACTCATTTCATGAAATCCTTCTAGAGTGTGACAGACTCCTTGTGACCTGACTGCTTTTAGTTGTGATTTCTGCATTTGGAATTGTGACTCATATCATGTCTGGATTGAATAAGTTTAATATTCACAAAAAACAACATCAGACTACTGCACAGCATAGATTCTGCTCTATGTAAGTTTTAAGAAACAGAAGGCAGCATTCATAAACATTCACCTCTTTACTGAAAGTGAATTTGCATGATATGCAGCCACAAGCAGGGTGCGTGCAATAAAAAACATGTTCGGCCATGTTGTATACAAATGACTGTATAATGAAGTGACAAATAATCTAACAAGTAATCTAATAATGCCAAGAAACATGGTGGAATGATTCAGAAATGTTTATACTTCTTGCAGTCATACTGCACCTGTCTTAGATTTGTACATGGCCAGATGTTCCTGTTCAGACAGTGTAAACTACTGAATTCTGTTTTAGGTTGCAGCTATTTTAAAAGTGTATCTGTAAGAAGCTCTTACAGCAGCCACTGCAGCTGATATGCAATGTGACATGTGGAGGTGCTGGCTATACCAGTCACACTTAACATTTCATGCCCTTCCTAACACTAACATAGAGGCCATAACATTATAATCCGCTTTGGTGGGAGCGTGGCTGTTTTGTAAAAGCTCTTGGATCTGTTTTTTTTTTTTTTTTGTACAGATCTATTTTACTGATTGGCTGTTATCCTGGTCTTTGTTTAAGTAAGACTATGTATCACTGGGCCAAAATATTTCCCTTGCCATTTTGGCTCACATACTGATCTGTTATATTGAGGACAACAAGCCGTGGTATTGGACTTCTTACATCAGCTTGAATCTTCCCCAACTCTCCCATCCTTTTGCTGTTCTTATTTTTAAACCCAGTGTCTCTAGTTTTCGCCCTTATGGTAATCTGATTACCAAAGCCTCTCCCTTCCCATTTGATTGCTATTGTCAATTGTGTATGCCAATTAAGTACTTTTTCCTTATTGGTTTACATAGAGCCATAAAACTGAGTGCCCACTCAGTATTACAAGTTTTGTTCTTGACCTAACCTCCTTTACTACTAATCATCACTTTCACAAAGCTGCCATCTGCTTAGAATCAATGTCATACTTTGAAAGGGTCCTGAATAAATCCCGTGCCATCCTTGGCAGATAATAGATTTATATTAATGTTTTACACTTTATTTAACTGCTTTATTTGCCAATTTGTGCACTTCAAATCTTTTTCAAGTACTCTAATATTGTACTGTTTGCTGATTCTGAGAAATGCACTTGTTACAATCTTTGCTGGCAGAGTTAAAGTGTAATTTGCTACTTTATATTTTTGTTGGTACCTAATTATTGTATTCCTGCAATTTTGGCCCCACTAAAAGGATTCTGGGCAGTTTCCTTTGTTTTAAGTGTCTGCATAAATCTGGCATGATTGTGAGGCTCTTAGCTGATTCCCAGAGCTTAGCAATGCTTAGTGTCCTTGCCTCTGCCTCTAAATTGATTTTCTTAGATCACCTGCCATTCAGGCACAATCTAAGTACTTGTATTTAAAAACTGCACTTCACCTTGTCTAGCTAGTTTGTTAAAGTTGTTTTGTGGTAGCATACACCCTCAAGTAATCTTTTTGTGGTTTTAAGAGGACTGGCATATTTCATATTGTGCCAGTAAGTGGTGGCCTGGTCTATGTGAGATGGAAAATACAGATGTTTACCTATAAAACTAGTACTAGGACTGTAACCTGCAATTTAGTGATGCAGTACACAAAGTTAAACTTAGAGCAGCTAGCTTGTGTATGAGATAGCATTAATACCATATCCTTGCACTATTTATTTCTGCATTGCTAACTTCTGTAAAATCTGTATGCTTTTTTTTTTCTTGTGTTTTTTTTTGTACCTGGCCCTACCTAGAAAGAAAGGATAGTTGTTGTTCTTTTTGGGGGACGGTGAGCCTGGCCACAGCCTCTGCAAATATCAGTAGAAGAAAGAAGAGAGGGGTCATTTGTAGATGAACCAGTAGATTGTGATTTCTATCTAGTACCTTGACCTCCTTTTTTTTGGGGGATGGGGAGTTGATGTTTGATGTGATGTTTTGTGTGTATGTTTTGTACTGAAAGTTTGTACAACAATTTTGATCCTTTGATCCCAATTGATTTTCTTTTTTTTTTTTTTTTTTTTTTCATTTTATTTGTTCTTCCAGATTACTAAGATCTGTTTTTATATATTCAACTTTAGTCCATAACCCTGGAGACCACCTTAGGAGACCTCTGTAAAACCCATTCCTCAAACCCTAAAAGCTCACCCTAATACAGGTCCAGACAACATGAATATGCAATTTTCAAATGTCTCCATAGCCAGTTTGGCAGATATGGTCATCCTAACACAATGTATCAATTGTGTCATGTTCACAGGCAGCATCAAAACCAGACCTCCTGCACGAGTGCAATTGCACGGCTCAAAGACAACATTCCAAAAGATAAAAGTAGTGAGCCAGCAAACTGTTGCCTGAAGCAAAATGTTTATTGAAAAGAAATAAAAAACATAAACAACAAAAAGACAGACCGGTTTCGGCTGGAATAAGAAACACAGCCTTCCTCAGTGCAAATTCAATCATCCAAATGTTGTTGTTTAAATACACTCTGTGAACAGTTAATTGGTTTAGCCTAGAATTGTTCATCAAGACCAGGTGGAAATAATCCACCTAATTTCACAATCCACTTCTTTTCTTTAGAATTTAGAAGTGAGTGCCAACCTGTTTTATTGTGTTTATTACCTCTTATGATGTCAATTACCATGAAAGAGAATTTTGCAGTTTTGTGTAATAAATTATGTTTATAGAAAGCATTATGGACCTTTTGGTTTTTGATATTACTTATGTGTTCAGAAATTCTGAGTCTGAGGGGACGTGAAGTTTGCCCAATATAGAAGGAACCACAGGTACACGTAGCCAGATATACCAACCAGTCAGTGCTGCAGTTAGCAAAGAAATTGACATCATAAACTACAGCAGAGTTCCGACTGGTAAATTGTTTACTTTTGCTTATTTTGTCACAATTGCTGCAATGGCCACATGGAAAACAGCCAATCAAAGGTCTCCCTGTTAATGTAGTCTGTATATGCTGAAACAGCCTGTTGTCATGTGGGTGTTTATAATGGTTAAAACGTTCTTGCCCTTTCGGAATGAGAAAAGACATCTGTCTGGTATAATGTTGGATAATTCCGAGTCATATTGTAAGATGTTCCAATGTCTATATATGCTTTGTATTAGAGTATCTGAATTCCTGCCAAAAGTCATTGTAAACCTTATGGGTTGTGATACCATAGTATTATGTTCTTTATAACATAACAAATCATCCCACTTGAGTTTGTTGACCAGATTGCTTGCCTGCGGAACTTGTCCCATCTTGTACCCCCCTAGATCTAAATCTATCGGTATTGTCTTTTTTGTGTTCCTGAAAAGAAGATTCATCAGAACATATACGTTTCATTCTAATAAATTGTGATTTTGGAATATTCCTAGCAATGTGTGGTGGGTGAAAGCTGGTGGCATGGAGGATGGTATTGTATTCAGGATGTTTCCTGAATACCTGGGTGCCTAGTGTATGATCTGGTAGTCTATTAATCAGTACATCCAAAAAAGTAATGGTGTTAATATCATAGTGTACTGTGAACTGAAGGCCCCATTTGTTGTTATTTAAATACAACAAAAATTCAAATAATTCATTAGTCTCTCCTTTCCATACCAACCAACAATCATCCAAATAACGTCTCCAAATATCCATGTAGTTCAGGTAGATGCTATTGTGACTGTCATAAATGCCATGAACAAATCAGCATAAATGGGGGCAAATGATGCCCCCATAGCTGTACCTTTTGTTTGCCAATAGCAGGTTTCTTGATAAAAGAAGACGTTATCGGTGAGGACATGTTCTGCAAGGCCAACCAAGAATTTGTTGTAATCAGACTGATATAAGCCAGCCACCTCCAGCCAATAAGCCAAAGCCTCCAAACCTCCTTGGTGAGGGATGTTAGTGTAAAGGGCACTTACATCAAGTGTACACATTAGCCAATCTGGCTCTAACTGGGTTTCTGAGATGATTTGTAAAAAATTAGTGGTATCCTGTAACCGTGATCATACTAATGATAACAAAGGCTTAATTTGTTTAGTGAGATATAAGGACAAGGGTTCTGTAATGTAGCCCTTCCCTGACACAATGGGTCTCCCTGGAGGATTAACTGGGTCCTTATGTATCTTAGGTAAGAAGTATATATATTGGTTGGCTGAATCCTGGATAATTAGCTGATGCATAACCTCAGTGGCAATAATGCCCGCATCCCTGGCACACAACAAAAAGTCATCAATTTGTTTTTTGAACCTGAAAGTGGGATTAATCGCCATTTCAGAATAATATTTATTGTCCGAAAGTTGTCTTTTTGCCTCATTGTCATAATCCGACCAATTCAAAATGACTACTGCCCCACCTTTGTCAGCTGAAATAATAACAATGTTATTGTTGTTCTGCAATTCCTCGATAGCTTTTTGTTCAGCCAGTGTAATATTGTTGGGTTTGAACCGTGTTTCAGACCTAGAAAAATGTAGATCTTTGAGGATATTGTTTTGGAATTGGTGTACAATGGGATGCATAGGAGGAAGAAAGTGTGATTTATGATAAACAAATTTTTCCTGAATGTACTCATTGTCAATATCACCAAAGAATAACCTCAGATTTAACAATCTACAAAAAGACATAACGTCTTGTGCTAAAACATCTTCAGATACAAAGAAACCCGGTATAAATGTGAGACTTTTATTAAGAACAGACAGTTGTGTGGGTGTCAACACAAAATCAGATAAATTTAAAACATTCTCATTGGATGTCACATTTATTTCTGCATTGCTAACTTCAGTAAACTCTGTATGCTGTTTATTTTTCTTGTGTTTTTTGCCCCCTTGCTGGTACCTAGACCTAAAGGGATAGTTGTTGGTGTTCTTTTGGGGGACGGTGAGACCGACGCAGCCTGCAAATCATTATCAGTACAAGAAGAAGGGTCATCTGTAGATGAACCAGTATCCAGGGTGTGATTTCTAAGTATTGACCTGGGTCTTTTCCTTTTGGGGGTACGAGTTTGATGTGGATGGAATCTAACATGTTTGTTAGTATTACTGAAAGGGTTTGTACCTTGGTAATCCAATTGATCCCTATTGAATTTCTTTATTTTTTTCATTTTTAGTTGTTCTTCCAGATTGTTAAGATCTGTTGCTACTTTCGTTAACTGTTTATTAAAAATATATATTCAACTTTAGTCCATAACCCTGGAGACCACCTTAGGAGACCTCTGTAAAACCCATTCCTCAAACCCTAAAAGCTCACCCTAATACAGGTCCAGACAACATGTATATGCAATTTTCAAATGTCTCCATAGCCAGTTTGGCAGATATGGTCATCCTAACACAATGTAGCAATTGTGTCATGTTCACAGGCAACCATTTATTACTTTAAAAAACAAATGCAGTGTGCAAGACATGTGCATACACAATTTCACTGGAGGCAAAAATCTCGCACACAAACAAGGTTGTCAAGAAAACACACTACATCCACCACACATAGACCATCATATGCTGAGACACTAAAAAGCATCTCCCTAAACCTCAAAGACCTTCTAAGCTTGGGAACAGCAATGCCTATCCTCAGTAATCTCCAAAGCATACACCAGAAGCAACACCAAACACCACATATAAGCCTACACCTAATGAACCCTAGAAAACAAAGCCCATAATGTAAGCAATCAATTTACTCAGGACTCTTGTCATAGGGAACTCTAATGTATGACACACAGATGCCCCACTCACCAGACTGGACAAGAAGAAGATTATGGTCAGTTGCTTATCTGGTGCCAGGATCCATCAAGTTACGCACACACTCAGGTCAAGTTGCTTCACCAAAGATGGCCTGCCTCTGTCCCCCCAGGCTCCTGCATTTTGACTAAAATTTTATCCATCCCCTTAGTGCCTTTTTTAGGAATTGACAAAATGACAAACCTACCAACACAGCAAAGAAAACCCAAAGGGACCTAAAGGTGTTACTCCTCACTCTCAAGATTATAGACATCTGTGCTAATACCAGGTACTGTGGCAATACAAGGCTGCAGTGCCTTCCATACATATAGACCATCAGCCACACAGACAGGGACTAAAGGTGAAGGTGTCTCAATCTACTTTAGTAGCATATATAGTACCTCTAGGTTGGTTAAATTGGATGATATCCTGGAGTTCTTCCACGTGCAAATCATCTTAGATAGAGTCCCTTACCATATCGTAGCAAGCTATATGTCACCATCTATTTCTCAGGAATCCAACACCTCTTATCTAGACCTACTGAAGGCACTTGCTATCCAACTAAACACTCTATTCATGGGAGACTTTAACAACCCCTCTATAAACTGAGAAACATACACTGACTCCATCTTGCAGGCACAACATTTCCTGGACTTTATTAGCACAAATTCCCTTAACCAGTTCGTTCACCCTTCAACCAGCAGTTCAAAACATACTTGAACGAGTTCTCACCACTATGGGAGAGCACTGACCCCATCACATCCTCATTGATGAGGTCAAATCACAAAGTTGTCTCACTCAAAATAAAAATCAGCCCAGAAACCCCAGCAAAGCCTGTTACAGTTAGAAACTATTCTAAAGCAAACTACATCCTGTTGAGCAACAGTTTGTCAACAGTCAGTGCCCTGCCCAACACAAAGTTCACAACAGCCTATGCTGAATTACTCACAGAAACACTGAACAAACTTAAATGGCTGCACAGAGGCTGTTGTGCCTACCAGAAGTAAGCTGAAAACAAACCCCCTAAAGCAAACCACATTGGTGGAATCCTAATCTTAACAGGGTATAATAAAAGGAAAAAAGTCATGGTCAAAGTCAGAAACAGCAACTCAAATAATGACAAGAGCTCACTAATAAAACTAAGCATGAAACCAAGAGGACTAATAAAATCCAACAAGACAATTTATGATGTTGTGATAGCTTCTCAGGTAAAAGACAACTACAAGACCATCTGCATCTATGTCCAAAACCTCAAAGGTAACTCAAAACAGTGTGCAGAACTGGTAGTAAATGGTACCACCTTCAGTGAGTAGAGTGACATAGTGAATCTGCTAGCAGACATATTCAGCTCAAACTTTACTCTCCACCCCACCCCCCCCGCCACCCCTTATGAAATCCCTACCAAAATAACCCCCACAATAATCAGCAAGGAGCAGACAGTAGCGGCTCTCACTAAGGCTAAAAACACAGCCATGATGGGGCTGACAGTATCTCAGTCTGCCTTCTAAATAACCAGAAACATGACCTATCAGGACCACTTCAGTCACTTTTCAACTACAGTCTTAAAACAGGTTATGTACAAGAGAATGGAGGATGGAAACAGTTATCCCTCTTCGCAAGGGTTGACCATCAACGAGCCCTAAAAACTATAGACCTATTAGCCTGACTAGTCTAATAAACAAAGCCATGGAATAGCTTATTATTGAAAGGATTAACAAAGACAATGGCAACTTACAGACACTGGACCCATCCTGATGTGGTTTTGTTAAAGGAAGGTCATGCCTACTTAAACTGGTAGACTTCTTTGAGAAGGTAACCACGCCAGTGGATGAAGGGATACCTAGACCTGGCTAAGGCATTTGACAGAATAGCCCACTCAGATATAGATGGCAAACTCACAGACTGAGGCATAAATCCCTACACAACTCCCTGGATTGCCAGCTGGCTCACCGATAGGACCTAAGAAGTCAGGACTGGTGAGACTATGTCCACCAAGAGACAGGTCACAACTGAAGCATCACAAGGCTCCATGCTGGGCCCATTTCTGTTTGACATCTATTTCTCGGAGGTCAAGGCTAATGTTAAGGGCCTCTGGCTCACCAAATTTGCAGATGACTGCAAATTGGGAGTTACCATAAATTCTCCCCTTGACAGTATCATCCTGCAGGAGGGTCTAACACAGACAAATGATTGGTGCCAAAGCCACAGATTAAAACTCAATGCAAATAAGTGCATTAAAGTGTCTTTTGGGAAAATATCTGTCCATGCAAACTACTCAATTGACAAGTGGTTCGAGATCTGGGAACATATGTAGACAATAATCTGGGCTTTGTCCAAAATGTAGCCAAGGTAGTAAGAAAATCATTCTATGTTACCCAACTTATAAGTAAAGGTATGGTATCCAGGCCAAGGAAGTTGTAGTACTAGTCTACTCATCCCTTATTAGACCCATTGTGGAGTACAATGCCCCCATAGTACCTGACTGGGCATATGCAACAACTGGAATGCCCACAGAGGTTCCTCACCAATAGAATCCATAGTATTAATACAGTGTCGTAGGCAGATCACCTTACAGCCCTAGCATCCATAGATCCAGCCTTGATGGTGTTTTTGCACATCTGCAAAATGGGCAACACCAGAGTCACTAAATTCATGGATTTAAACTTTGTTTGCAACACAAATAGAACATGCTGGTGGGACAGATATGTGGTTGAAAGGGTCCCAATGCTTTAGAATAGACTCCCCATCCATGTCAAGCAGAGTCCATCCCTAACTCTATTAGACTGTAATCTTGACCACTGGATGGGAAATCACAAATTCATCCCTGGGCTGGTCCATATGTCTTTTATAGATGAGGTTGACAATAAACATTCTCTAAGTAACATACACCCCCACATAACTTTTTAGTAACTTCCAAAAACATATCCCTCCTAACAAACATACCCCCCAATTAAGGCACACATGTTACAAGGAGATACAATTGGGTTAGATTGTATGGCTAGGCTTATAAAGTCCCTGGTGGTCATTAACCTAATGTATACCTATGGACCTATGAACCTACAAAATAATAAACTGGTACTGTGTGAACTAGGATACCATGCAGAAAGTCATGGAAATGAGCTGGCATCATCTGCAGGCCCATGGGAGTCATGGAGTACCCATCTCAGTGGATATAAAGGTATGCATAACTTTACATATGTTAGCTAAAGGCACCTTTCAGTGACCCAAATGGGACACAATAAGGATATCAGGCAACTGCCATGAGAACACTCCACCGGTTCTTTAATGCTATACTTCAGCAGAGAAGAGAACAAACACCATGCAGGACTTCTATTCTATAGCTACTTTTGTGAGGAACTGACAACAATAGACTGTACCCACTTTGAAAAAAGCCCCACCTGATCAACAGAGAAGGAGGTATGTGAACCACAAAGGGTTTAATTCCATGTTCTGTATGCACAGGGTATCATCTACAATGTTTATGCAGGCTACTCAGTCAGTTTTCATGACTCATATATATGGCACACATGTGACCTATATCAATTGTTTGTGAGGGGTGACTTCCCACAAGGCCAGATATGACCTGTAACCCTGGCTAATGACACCAATTAAAAATCCTCATAACCAAACTGAACACAATTGCAACCATCCTATAGCACAAACCAGAAATATGACAAAATATGACAAAATCTCTGTTTGGGCTGCTGAAGTCATGGTTACAATATCTGGATACATCCAGTGATGCCCTGTAGTATGATATTGCCAGGCATGCAAAAGTACTGACTGCATGTGCTATGTTAGTCACAGAAGGGTGGCCTCATGCAGGGACTCTAGTTCCTGCAACACTGACATAACTAGCAACTGAGACAAATGAGGAGTTAAAGGAGTAGCTGGCAGCAGGAGATGACCAGTCCAGATGAGACGGATACAGTATGCCATGGCAATACTAAAGAGGCAGCAGATTGCCCAGAGTTTTACAACATAACCATGCAAGGCCTGAGCTGAGACAATACAATAAAAACTTCCATGCAAAAACACCAGACTGTGCTTATCTGCACATAAGCCGGCTATTCTGTGCATCAGATGTAGGCAACCCAATTAGCAATGTGTAAAGTGTAGTCCACAGTTATCATCATTTGCATAAGTGGGGAAGGGAGTACACAGTTATACAAGAACTAAGCAGACATATAACAGTAAAAATGATGCATACAAATACAGCAAACTGTGCTTAGCAATGCAGAGGCTGGCCATGCTGTGCACCAGACATAAACGACTTAAGTAGAAATGTACAAAGGGCAGGGCACATAACTATACAAGATCTAAGTGCACATATAACACTAATAATGATGCCTTCAGAAACATCAGACTATGCTTACCCATATGTAGACTGACCATGGCATGCATCAGACATAGGTAATCCAAGTAGCAATGTACATTATCATCACTTGCAGTTGTGAGGAAATGAGTACAATAGTGCATCTTTTCACAGGCAAGTGTGTGTGTGTTTGTGTGTGTGTGTGTGTGTGTGTGTGTGTGTGTGTGTGTGTGTGTGTGTGTGTGTGTGTGTGTGTATTGTGTGTGCTCAGAGGTGCATAAAAATAAATAAAGATTCTTGCAATGAAAGTGTCACAAATGGTACATGATACTTAATGTTGGGAAGGGCTTGATCAATGTAGAAGTGCGGATGTGCTATGTTCTGTGGCATTGTATGTGCATGTTTGAGGATTATGGCTCACTGATTATTGCATGTTGTTTACCAGTTGTTCATTTTTCCACAGTGTTCTACTTTTCCCTTGAAATGTGTATTTTTTTTAAACTGCGTCATATTTTCCACAGTGGCATCACTTGCTAATGTACTGGTCTAGACAATATTGGTTAGGCAGGCAGTGGTTCAAATCCATTGAGGTCTAGGTTGTAGCAGTCTGACAAAAAATGTGTTCTTGCAGTAAATACTTACAATGCATAAATGGGATAAGAGTAAGCATAGTATGTTTACGTAACAGGTCGTCTTTCATGTGCACATTATCATTATAGTTGAGGTGGGTTCTGATCATCTGATTGTTGTATGCTGTTTGACAATGGTCATTTCTTAGTTTTCCACAATGTTGTAACATTCCCTTCCTATATGTGTCTTCTTACAACCTTATTAAGACTTTTTCTGTAGCATTACTTGCTAATGCACTGTTGACTGCAATTAATCAATTAAGTTTGATGTCGTAGCTGGCTAACAAATAATCATTATCACTTACTAAAAGAATACCATTCAAATATACAATAAGGTAAACATGATATGTGTATATGACAGCTTCCATGCCTCAGTCTACTTATGCAGTAATGTATTCCTTATCATTATATTGGCAGACTGGTTTTCATCACGTGTTGGTTGGCAAGTTGTTTTCCACTGTTTAATCTTCAGTCTTTATCTCTGTTCTAACATTTCCCTGAAATGTGTGCATTCAGACCAGTTCAGTGCATGCTCTTCTGTGGCTTCACTTGCTTAAGTCCTGGTCTAGACAATACCTCTTTTCAAAGGTTTAAACCCATGTAGTTGTTCTGTTCCCCTGAAATGCATTTTCCAGCCATCTTTTCTACCAGTGCTTCTACTGCATGCCTTACTAATACACTCATCTAGAGCATGTCAGTAATATAGGGGTTCAAGTTCATCCAAGCAGCATTATATGGTCAATTCCCCTGAAGGTAAACAGCCCTATAATGAGTGTGCATATTATGCAGGGATGGTTGCCACATCTAACATAATATATTTTTGGATTCCTCTGCCATTGTTGACCTAAGAAATTGGGAACTATAGGATCCTAGCCCAGTTACAACAAGCTCATTCTGTATTTGCTCACCTTGTGTTATACCCTCTGCTTGCTTTTCCTTTTCATCTTAGTCTGCGCTATACTCCCATTTCTGAACTACAATTTTGTCCAAAAATAAATAGCGACATCACACACTTGCCAAGATTGAGCATATAACTCAATGTCATCTTTTTATAACCATACATTGTGCAACAACTGGCAGAGGACAGTGTTGATGGACAGTAGTAATTTCAGAGAAAATACACACAGCATCATATGGCAAAAATGAAGAAAAATCCTTAGCATGCACTAAGCATTTGCATAAATGAGCTAAGCTTCACTGCACATTCCAATTTGAAAGAACCTACAGGTACTGCTATTATCTGATATTCTTTAATGGCTCAATATACTTATGCAATCATTCTTTCTGTGTCAATACATTGGTTGGGTGTTTCAAGTCCCCTGGGTTGTGTATGTTGTTTTGTGATTTTTCTATTTGCAGTAGCACATGTGCTATGTTTACCTGATATATGTGTTTTATGACCCCCTTTCCCACTGACTGCTGCAGTGGCTCTCCTTTTTAATGCACTGCTATAGAGCATTTAAATGTGCTAGTTATGGGTTCAGTTCCCTTGCAGACTATTTTGTTTTTGTTTTGTCATCCATCTGCACATCTACTACATTTTTCAGGTGTATGTGTTTCATGACTTCTTGTATTCTGTCTTCTGTACTGGACCCTCTTGCCAGTAAACTGTGGATATACTGGCATGTGGAATGCATTGCAGGACTGAATCCCCTCAGCATAACATATATTTGTTTTTAATGGCATTCACAGCGCAGTATAGGCCCATTACTGGCACTCTGATGTTGTCAGGTCTGCTGAAGGTGGGAACCTCACTTTATTATATCACACCTGTAATGTGTATACTTCACATTCTTCAAAACTACTATATCGTCATAGCACCTTTTTCCTCTAATTTTCTGTCAATTATTTTGTTCCAGAACTTCATTAGCACTCTTATTTTCTCCAGCTCTGCAGATTCTGCTTTAATAATGTGGAAGCGACTCTACCCTCAGACATATCTGGCACTCTCCTTTGCATTGTGCATTTATCTATGTATGCATTTGTCACTGTTGATTACATCGGCATTATAAAACTGTGCGCCCATACTTGCATCTACTACTGGTGTTCTCGTGCACTGCCATTGTTTTTTACTTCAACTGCTTGTATTTTGAAGTGGCTGTTGGGGGTGTTTATCATGATCTAGCCACTGGTATTTGCTGTGGCTGTGATAAGAGGCTCCTCTTTGTGCATACTGGCCTGGCTGCAAAATATTGATTAGCAATGTTGTTTATTGTGCACACACTTTAAAGATTTCTGCCTTTGCTGTGATTATGGATATGGAGTTTATGAATTACCAGGAGAATACAATGACCGTTCATTGGGTTTTTCTGTAGAGTTCTTTTCCACCCCAACATTTTTTTCTAGTAAGTGGTCATTGTACTCTCCCAAGTTTTTAGGTGGCTTCTTTGAAAGCTACAGAACACAAAGTCATATTAGTTGTGGGTCAGTTTTGTGAGGTATGATTTGCCTAGATTGACTAAATATATTGCACAGAATGAGATTCTGCAGAATATAGTTTACTGACTGGTGCACCCATGTGTCAATGTTTAAATTATGTCTGCTCTCATTTCTATTGCATAAATAGCAGTGTCTTTTTTATGATTTCTGCATTTATTTTAAAATGTTAACTTCTATCCTTTCTGCTAGTCTCATGATGCTACACCTTTCAAGACATTAATTTATCATGGCATTGGGAAATGGATCCAGAAGAAATGAAATGTTAGTAGACCACTCATTTTTCCAAACCAGATAATTAATAACATAGCCCAAAGAAAAATGCACCTCTTCATGGCAGAAAAAATATATGCCCTGACTAAAACCGTGTTCTGTGTCCATTAATTTTCAGCTATATCTTTATTAAAAAAAAAAAAAAAAAAAAAAAAAACAGAAGTGGGCAGAAAGGTGTAAGTATTTTCTGCTTGTACTTTTCCTCTCTGGACCTACTTATTTAACAGATGGAAAAACAAGAATCCTACTACAAGTCATTGCAGAAGTAGTTGCCAAAAGCTGGCCCTGGAGACATGAGACAGATAAGCACTTGGATTTCGTAATTACTCTGATGTCCTTATGCTTTTCTGTTTCACGTCAGCTGGACCAGATGATCCAGCAGCAAAACTCTGTATGCGTGTGTGTGTGTGTGTGTGTGTGTGTGTGTGTGTGTGTATGCCTCAGAGTCTGTATTTGTATGTGTGTGTGGATGAGGATACCTGGCTGCATCTACATGTATGTGTTCTTGCGTGAGTATATCTGTGTGTTATGTGCGTGATTGCGTTTGTGTTTCTTGAGTAAACATTATTAAGTTCTTTGTAATTTCAATGCAAAATACTTTCTCCAACAATTGTTTCATGTTCTGTACCAACCTTCGAGCATTAGGCAAAGTAACAAGTTTACATCTAATATATGTGTATCTAAATATTATGTATATACATCTATAGCTTTATGTATAGCTATATATATATATATATATATATATATATATATATATATATATATATATATATATATATATATATATACTAATTAATAAAACAAATGCAATCCTACTCAACAGTTATCTCATTTTCAAAGTGCAATAACTCCACACCAACACAGGCAAAACACAAAGAACTATGATTGGGTCTCCGATTATAATCAAGCTGTTATGTGTTCAAGACATGGATCCCAAGAAATTCACCTGATGAACAAAGCTCAAGAGGTGAATCTTTGAATAATGTCAAGCGCGCATAGTATCTTGGTTATAAAGCAGTGAGACTCGGTCATAATTCTTTGTAGTGCATGGTGATTTCTCCAAGTACTACCAGTTATAGAAAAACAAGTGTTGCCATGTGAAGTATTTCAACAGCTTTTAAACAGTTTGAAAATTGGCAAAACACTAGCACTGTCAAACAAACAGCAGGCAGAATCAAAATGCCACTTTGAAGAAAGGAGGGCTTAAAATCTGTTAGATACTTTGTTCTGCCACACCACTTGTTTATAAGTATAGCTGAGTTAAAGTCGTAATAGCTTTTAAAGATAGTGATGAAACAGGAATCCAAAATATAAAGAAAAAAATAACTGCAATCCATACACATCAGTTTATTCTCCTATTGCCTCGGCTGTTAAGCCTTCCAGGGAGGATAAAATTCACAGATACCCACACACAATAAATAACACAATTAATTAAACAAGTAATTAATTAAACAATTAAGATTTTTTTTCAATAGCAAACTTTTATCACCACTATGAATTAAAGTATTAAACTTAAGTATAAAAACACTTTCTTTACATTGTAACCTATTTTTAACTAAGATTTAATTCCCAATTCAAAGTATTACATGCTCTAAAACAGCAGACTTTTAATTAAATATGGAATTCATTATAATTAATTGCAAAATGATTCTCTAAGATTATTACAAACATTTCTGGCATCTTCCTTAATTCAGCAGAAAATCTTCTCTTGGTCTCACCTGTATAAAACCAATCACAAGGACACAACAGCATAAATAACTGCACTATTGCAATTGAGTTCTCCTTTCACATCAAAACACACATTGTTCATTTTATCAAAACCCTTACATATCAAGGTACAAATACTACAATCATCACAGGAGAAAGTACCCCATGGCATAAATCATCAGGGATATTTTCCATAGAGTGAATAAAATGAACATTTTAAAAATAATCTCCTATATTCTTGACGCTATTAAAAGATATAAGGTGAACCTTACACAAAATATTCTTTAAAATAGGATCCATCATTAAAATATTCAAACTCCTTTTTCTAATAGAAATTGTTTCATCAGATAACAAATTATGCTGTAAAACACAAATAATTTGATATTTATCCACCTTAGCTTTCTTTTTACAAAACGTAATATGTCTAAAAATCTTTTTCACTTGTATTTGCAACAGTTTCTTTTTTGAGTGTTAGAGGCTTACCAATAAGCTGAAAAGCATCTCTGATATAACCTCTCTCTACAATTATGTTAATCAGCATTTGGGATTCATTTAGAAAATCAGTCTTATTAAAGCATAATCTCCTAATAGTAAAAAAAACTTCTATAGGGACAGCAGAAATAAGATGATCTGGAGGAAAACTAGAGCCAAATAAATATTCCAAAGAACTGTTCAGTTTTCTCTAAATCATAGTATTTAATAATTCACCCCGAGTAGAAATCAAGGTAATATCCAAACAATTAATAACAGGAGAATGATTACCAAAAATAAAATCCAAACTATAATGATTATTTTTACGATAACCAATAAAATCAAAAGCTTGTCCAGAATATCTTTACATATAAAAGTCATGTCAACACTAAGCCAAAAATAATACAATACCTGTTAAGTAAAAAGAAAGAACAATAAATATATTCCTTTGCAAATAAACCCATAAACAAACAGGCATAAGCTGGAGCAAACAATGCCCCCATAGCTGTTATAGTTGATTGAACGCTGTTTGATGGTGTCATGTTCAATCAAAACATGGACCCATTCTGGAGCACACTAGTGAATGGCATAGCTGTGCCTCTCAACTGCCTATAAACTCTACCAATAAATTAAAAAAATATATATTAAGACAAAATTCAATCAATTCAACCAAATATAAAGTCCTAAGTATATCATCCACACAGTAAATAATAAGCTTACTTCCAAACTTATGTTCTATACTGGTGTATAAACTCACTACATCAACTGTTAACCAGTACATATTCTCTTCCAATCTCAAATCCAATAACTTTTGCAAGAAATGGTTAGTGTCCCTAATTTAAGATGGTAACTTAACAACAGCTTTGTTAAGAATATCACTATAAATTTAGCTAAATTATAAAAAGATGTACTACTATTAGAAAAAGTGTGTTTAACAGAGTCCCTATGAATTTTAGGCAAACAATAAAAATTAGCTAATTGAGAGGCTGTATTAAACAACTTTTTTTCAACATCCACCTGGGTAAAATATCCAAGCCACTGACACTTATTTAACAAATGTAAAAACAAATCAAACATATATTTGTAAGCATCAAGAGGATTAAAGAATATTTTAAATGAAAAACAAAAAACACATTTGATATTACTGATGAATATTCATAACAACAATTTTCTTTCCTTAATCACACTGTTTAATAACCAAATTAAAATTTTTAAGCCAAGGAAAACATTCCAAAACTGGTAAAAATGAGGAAATAAGCAAAAATAACCACTGCAGGCTTAAAACAATATTGTGATGAAATCAAAGGATAGAGAAATAGCATAACCATTTTATTAATTGCTTTCTTCCACCATCACAATATCGTTTTAAGCCTGCAGTGGTTGTTTTTGCTAAATTAGAATTTTTATTAAGATTGTGAAGTACCTAACACTGCTCTTTACTTATATTATATGCAATACATTCCCTGCGAGTCTGAAATGAAGAACACAAGCCACCTAATTCACTCTTTAGAGGCAATGAAAATAGTTTAGTACATTCATTAACAAATGGAGGAATAAAAAATTGAAAGAATACTATTATCAAACAATAAGCAAACATTTTTTGTAAAACTTTTATCACAACAATAATAAAATGACTCAGCTAGGACAGCTAGGACAATAGAGATCTGAGGCTATATTATTTACCTTAAAGGAAGATAAAAAAGAGGTCATAACCCAGTCTGGTACTGCATAAACACACTTGCAATTATACACAGAAATTCCAGATTCCATTGGTAGAATTATGTGATCAGTCTTTACAATACTATAACACACTCAACAGCTTAAGCAGAAATACTGATTTAACATGTCACTTTGCATTAACAGTCACTATAAACTGAACTGCAAGCCAGATACTTGAATAAGGATGGCAGGCAGCAGTAACATGTTTGACTTAAACCAAACTGTCTTGGGATATTACCTGTACTCCCCGTATCTCAGACACCTTTACCTTCATACACACTTGTTACCCTAAAAATTGGCATCTGCCCTGTGATACATAAATGTTAACAAAAGGGTACCTGCACAGGTCTTGTACTGTGTAAGTACAATTCAAATAATTAAATAATTAAGACATATGACCCTGTATCTCTATACTGTGCTCATCAGAACCTTATCCAAGTTCATCTAGAAAAGGAATGAGGGACAGTGATTTGCTGGGTAGTCAAAGGTTAAAAAATAAACCAGCATGAAAGGATAAGATGTTGATGTTAATGCATGCATCTCACTAATATGATAATGCAAAAGCCTGCAAAAAAAAAAAAATGACAAAACATACAAATCATAGAACCTATTCTTCAAGGAAAAGACATCAAAGCACATCAGCCACCTCACGCTGTATGGAGGCAATTGATCAGTCTGTGCATGCAAAGAACCATGCAGAGAGACAAAGTGTTAAATAAAAACAAATGATAACAACACAGGAGGCTCAGATGCAAAAGTTTACTAGTGTACACCAGGAGGCAAAAAACCATACAAGTACAGAGTTTTGTCTGACATGATACAATTTTATATAGCCTTACATTCAAGCTGTGCCCACCTTACGGACGTGGTTAGTCACAGGGCACCTACATCACTATGGTCTACAATATTCTATTCATAAGAAAAAGCTGATGTTATACATTTTAAAAGTTTTCCCATGGGAATAATACAGCCTTGCAAAGCACCTGGTTCGTTATAATGTCTTTCTGTAAATGTTACTCTTCCAAGGTCTCAGGCTTGCTTGAATACAATAGTCGGTTCACTCTTGTAATATACTTCTTTGTTCTTCTTGCAACTTTTACTTTAGCAGCTGTGTCTTATCTCTGATACATTCACAAGGTCAATTATCTCAGAGGAAGGAATAAGAATATTCAATGCTTTATACATTTAATTTTTCCTGACCCAGCAGATAATCATTAGTGAAAAACATAAGCTTGCTGAGCTGGCTACTGCCAGGGTCAGAGTTCAAATACACTGCAGCTCCAAAGCTTCAAGCAATTACATGTAAAATCATTCTTATTGCCATATTGTAAATAGAATAAAATGCATTATATACTATTTGCTTTTAAACTAGCACTTTATACATGTTCAAATACATATTTTTCTAACATTTTCCTCCCTTTTAATACTTTTTATTCTATTCAGATACATAAACAATGTTATATCATCTCCTAGCCTTCTCCTTTAAGGACTTTTAACTAGGCAAGTCATTTAGTTTATATTTCGGAACAAGTTTCGTCTAGAATCATTAGTTCCAATTCAATGTCTTGGTACAAAGTTTCAGTTACAGATATATCAACAAAATCTTTGACTAATCTTTTCATACAGGGGATCCCACAACAGACACATGCTCCTAATAGGAGCAGACCAACACAAATAGCAATCAAAACATTTATTAGGATAGAACCCCACCCACCAAACAGACTCTGGAAAAAGTTCGTCAGTGGGTTTGGGCCTGGTTCAGTCATGGCCGATACCTGCTGTATTACCTCTAGGTGATCATTAATCAAGAGCCATTCGATTTTGTAGCACAACAGTTCTCATTGCATTCAGTTCATCAGTCACTAGTTCGAGAGCAGAAAATGTTGCGTTACTCATTACTTCGAGAAGCTTTGACAGTTTTCTCAACTCCCAGATCGATTTGACTGCTCCATATGCTGGAAATATTCCAGCCCAGGATATAACACTGTCACTTAAGTCCATATGAGTCAATTTTTCTTTATCTTTCACGGAATGATGGTTCTTCCAACCAGCTTCAATTTTTCCCATTGGATTTACAGGTTTTCCGATAGGATCTTCAGGTTTTCGGGCTACATCTCTTACATTTCGTATCTTACCTAGAGGTAATTCTGCAGTATGCCTTATAGCCGGAACCAGATAACCCAAAAAACAACTGCCGGACCAATTCTCAGGTAGCCATTTGTATGCTTTTTTCCCACAAACAAAATAACAGTTTTTTACTTTGGTACTGATGCGGGTTAATTCTGAATGAAACATTTTCTTGTCTATAACAGACAATTGTTTATGCAAAACAGGATTTCTCTGCACATCACTTAATGTTGTTTTCATTAAGCTCAAATATGAATCATAATTTGTGTTACAAACAGTGCCTTTATCTTTAGTTTTAATATAGCATTTATAAGATGCAGTTATGTTACAGTTACTCCAACCCACTTGGAGTGTATCATTCTTATAGAAACATACAATTCCCCTCTGTGTAATAGGCAAATACAATGCAATTTTGTCCTGTGATCTTACAGAACCTGTATCAAAAAGCAAATTTTCCCAAGTCTCATTTATCCCCAAGGGGACAGCGGACATCAACAGTCCTCCATATGCTGTTGGTATGGCAGTACAAACCCAGCAATTTGAAATGTTCATAGTCTCTACATATACACGCTTCATAGCTAGGTATGTGTTAAAGTTTGGATGCCAGTCTATAGACAGTTCATCACGTTTCTCCACTTTCACTTGTGTGGTTATATGTAGGAAGAACCACAACAAAAGGAAAGTCATCACAATCATAGTCAATAAATGCATAGTTAGCAAGATGATTAAACAATATCTTCGGGGTTGATCTGTATTTTTACTCATTTCGCTCTTGGCCATCCTGCCTTTGTTGTGTGTCAGTCAGAAAATATTTATCAAGCTAAAAATTCTTTACCGGTTTACAGTGCGTCAGGTGGACCCAGGACGACCTCTCAGCAACTTTGACTGCAGTAGGCATCGCCAACAGTACCTGGTACGGTCCTTCCCACTTTGGACTCACCCAATTCTTCCTCTTCGTGACCTTCAACCAAACCCAGGACCCTGGGGTCAGCACTGCTTCCAACGGTCTGGCCTGTCTTTTATCTGAAAAAGAGTTCAACTGCAAAATAGTTTTATTAGTTAACAGTTTCCTCATATAACTAGCTAATGAGCTGTCAGCCTCTAGTTCTGCAGGCATGAGAGCTTTCCACTGTGGCACATAATATGCCCTTCCAAATATCACTTCAAAGGGGGTCAAACCCTTTACATTTGGAACTGTTCTCATGCTCAGCAGTGCCAAAGGCAAACAGCAAATCCAATTCTTCTGTGTATCATCTACTAACTTCCTCAACTTGTTTTTTAAAATTCCATTGTACCTTTCCACCAGTCCTGCAGACTGTGGGTGGTAAGCACAATGATTTTTCAAGGAGATCCCAAAGAATCTCCCAAGTTGGTGAATCGTCTGATTCACAAAATGTGTCCCATTGTCACTATAGATTCTTTCCGGTATGCCAAATCTAGGAATTATTTCTTTTATTAGGGCCTTTGCCACTGTTGCTGCATCCAGATTTTTAGTTGGAAAAGCTTCTACCCATTTGGAAAACATGTCTATAATTACTAAACAGTATTTTTTCCCTTCACATTTGTTCAGTTCTATGAAATCCATACAGATAGTATGGAACGGATATGGTGGTATAGGAAAACTCCCTTGCTTGGGTTTGAATGCTCCTTGTGCATGATGTTTATTACAGACATGGCATGCTGCACAAAATTTTTGTGTAAAGTTTGTGAATCCATATGTTTGGAATATTCGATTTACTAACTGTACCATCCCCCCTGTTGAGACATGGCACTGCCCATGGCTCAACAAAGCTGCATATCTAAATAAATTAGACGGCAATATTGTTTTTTTCTCTTTGGAGATATACAGTCCATTTTCGAGGATTGCACCTCGTTTCTCCCATTTTTGTTTCTCAGCTTTTGTAGTTAATGTCTGCATCGTTTTTAACATTTCTAAATCTAAAATCTCAGAGGGTTGTAATTCCTCGGTTAAAAGTAAAGTTTCTGAGTCTGAGGCTGCTTGCTTTGCAGCTGCATCAGCTTTGCATTTCCTTTTGAAATTGCATCCTGTTGTTTTGTATGAGCTAAACATTTACAAATAGCTACTTTAGTAGGTAACTGAATGGAATCTAACAAGTTTAAAATAAGTTGCGCATGATTAATCGGTTTGCCAGTAGATGTTATCATTCCCCTATTTTTCCATTGCTGTGCGAAAACATGCACTGTAGCGAAAGCATACTGACTGTCAGTATATATGTTCACACATTTATCTTTCGCTAGAGTACAAGCCCGTGTTAAGGCTATCAGTTCTGCTGCTTGAGCAGACAGGTTATGCTGTAAGGGTTGGGCTTCTAAAATCTCTGTATCTGTGACTACTGCATACCCTACTAGATTCTTCCCTGTAGGACCCTTTCTGCATGAACCGTCCACACAAAATGTCACCTCGGCATCATCCAAGGGCATATCAGTAAGGTCTTGTCTGGGTAAAGTTATTTGCTCAATTTCCTGCAGGCAACTGTGTGGTGTGCCATCCACAGGAGTTGGAAGTAACGTTGATGGATTTAATGTTGTACAAATTTCAATTACCATATGAGGTTGGCTCAGCAGTATGGTCATACATGAAAGATGTCTAGCAGGAGATAGATATGCTATTTTCTCTTGCAGTAAAATTATCGCGACTGCATGAGGCACTCTCAATGTGAGAGGGTGGAACAACACCACTGAGGCCGAAGCCTGTACTGCCATTGCAGCTGCGACTACTGCTTGCACACAGTGAGGCAATGATCGTGCCACTGGATCTAACTGTGATGAATAGTAAGCTATGGGGCGTTGCTTATCCCCATGCTGTTGCGTCAAAACTGACGTCATGTATCCCTGCTTACAATCTATGGTCTGAAAAAATCTTTTGTGGTAATTTGGAAGTCCTAAAACTAGTGATGAAGCTATCAATTGTTTTAGTCTGCAGAAAGCTGTTTCTGCTTCAGGTGTCCATTGTAATACATCTTGTGCTGCCATTGGTGTTTTATATATTAAATCAGCCAGTGGAGCAGATTCTAAATCATAGTTTGATATCCAGCTTCGACAAAAATTAGTCGTTCCCAAGAAGGACATCATTTCCTTCTTGGTTGCTGGTTTGGGTGCCTGTAAAATCGCTGTTTTTCTGTCTTCGTCTAATATTCTACCTTCATTGGATATTACATATCCTAGGTATCTAACCTGTTTTCTCCAAAGTTGTAACTTACTTTTGTTTACTTTGTGTCCTTGTGCTGCTAAAAATTTCAATAATGCTATCGTATCCTCCTTGCATTGATGCTGGGTAGGGGCTGCTAGCAAGATGTCATCTACATAAAGTAGAATCTGACTACCTCCTGGTGGAGTAAACCCTGCCAGGTTGCTTGCCATTTCTTGTGCAAATATCGTTGGACTTTCACAATATCCCTGCAGTAGCCGAGTATAGGTATATCTTTTACCCTGAAATGTAAATGCAAACCAATACTGGCTATCAGGATGTATAGGTATTGAAAAGAAAGCATTGCTTATATCTACCACAGTAAAATATTTTTGTTGTGGTTTTAAATCATTCAACAAGGTGTGTGGGTCTGGCACCGTAGGTGCTCTGGGTATTATTGCATTGTTTACAGCTTGTAAATCCTGTACCATCCGCCATTCCCTGTTTGCTTTTTTAACAGGAAATAGAGGGGTATTACATGGTGAATCAAGAGATTCTACCAGTACTCCTTCCTTGAGTAATGCTGCTATTATAGGCTTGATTCCTTGCTCTGCATCTTTCCTCAAGGGTATTGTCTTTTGTGGTCTAAATGCTGATTTTGGTGTAATAGTTACTGGTCCTGCTGTTTGAATAAGTCCTACATCTGATTTACCTGTTCACCAAAGAATGTTTGGTATATCACACAGGGCTTTTTCTTCTTCTTCTAATAAGAATGCTAATCAGCTGTCTTCACTAGTTTGTAAGTATACAGCTGGATGTGTCTGTGTTAGCCAATTCAATTTCTGTTTTTGTATTCCCTGTTCTGATAATTCTAAATCAGTTTGTTTTTCCCATCTTGTTACTTTTTCTCCTAAGTCTGCCCATCTCACATCCTTATTCTTTGTCAAGCTGACATGTGGTAGTCTATTAGATTTGTACAGTGTCATGAATTCCTGAGGTAGTGAACAGCTTACCACACTGTTTCCTTCAGTATCCCAATACAAGGTTCGTAATACTAATCTGTTAGCAGGATTTTTGAACAACTCTTACTCATATTCTTTATCAGGTCCTGGCATGCTACAGTAGTATAGAGTACAATGTAACAAATGCTGTTGGTCATTGTCAAGGGAGGGGGCCTTACTGATGGCTACATTCATCAGTTCTCCGGTTACTGCCCCTGGATCAGTCGTAACTAGGTCCTGGCTGTACCAGTAAAAGGTTTCACCCTCCAGTCGCACCACAAAAGTATCCATTTGTCTTTGTGCTTCCATACCCTGCATAGTGGGAACTACCGCTATGCCAAATATCTGCATAAGGTCTCTTCCCAGTAAGTTTACTGGACATTTTGCAGAAACTACAATTTTACTTTTCTGAGTCATGCCTGAAACAGGGTCAGTTATTGCTATATCATGGGAGAGTGGCTCCCTATATAGCTGTCCATTTGCTGCTTTCACTAATATATAGTCAGGTGATTCAGAATATTCTGGTAACTTTGAAGGGTGTATCAAAGTTCGTGATGCTCCTGAGTCACACAAGAATTTCACTTCCTTCCTTCCACCAGAAGTGTAACTTCCGGTTTTGTGTCTGCCAAATAGAGCTCCAAGCTCAGTAATGCCAAATCTAAAATTTCACTTTCTTCATCCTCTACATCTGCTTGCACTTCCTCTGTTCCTTCCACTACATTTACGTTTGCCCTTTGTTTGTTTTCCTTCCCTAATGATTTCTGATTTTCATCACTATCATATAGTCAGTCCTCATCACCTTTATTTTCTGTAGTCACCTTTTTATTTAGCCTGCAATCCCTTGCTAAATGTCCTTTCTTACTGCACTTAAAGCACTCACCTTTCTTTTTTCTTTCTTCAAAATCTTCTGACCTTTTGTCAGATTGTCTATTTTCCTGGGTATATTTTTCTTATCCTTTTTACCTGACTGTACTACAAAGACCTCTGCTCCGTCTTCAGCTGTGAAGACCTGTGTCTTCTTTTTCTTTTTACTATTAAAGTGTCTTTCAGCATGTCTGGCATATTCAAGTAAGGCTTGTAGCCTACTTGTTCGATGATCTATCATATGCTTTGTAATAAAGCTACTGATAGGTGCAATGCAACCTTTCAAAAACGCATTTTTCAGTTGCTGTTCATACGAGGTATCATGTGTCTGATTTTCAGGAATAGCCATACCACTATGGTTATTGAAACATTCCAATAATCTACCATAGTACCCATCTACAGTTTCATTCTCTTGCTGTATGCATTGATTAATGCAAGTCCAATCTGCTCTAGGTTTCCATTTTTCAGAAATTCGGTCTGTAAGACCTTTCACTCTGTTGTCTAATTCTGCGTCACTATGTGGGAGTGGTTTAAGTTCTGCATTACGAGGATTCCAGGTGCCACAAATCATGTACCAGTCTGGACCCACAATCTGTCTAACTACCTTTTCTACTTCTTCCCCATTCAAGTGGTAACTTAGTCTCATACCTTGTAAATCTTGTAAAAACTTTGTGTAATTAACTTTTGGATGAGGGATTCCCTCTGTAGCTTTCCGAATATCTTCCGGTGTCCATGGTCTATATACTAGAAGAGTTGGGTCCTGCCCTTCCTGTCCTGCCTGAGGATTTGGTACCTCGATCAGTGGACAGATTTCTTCCTCACTCTCTTCTAGTGTATTTTTCCCTATTTGATATAAGTCTGTGTCCCCTAGTGTTTTACGTGTCCTGGACCTAGTTTTAATAGGATCTCTAACAAATGGTTTTAGTACTCTTGTAACTTCAGGATAACGTGGAGGTGGACCAGCTTGTCCTCCTGCTTCATATCCTGAAAAAGGCATTGGAGGGGGCGGAGGGGGAGGGGCCGTCGCTATTACTGTATTATTATTCTCTTTGTCTAAAAATAATGTTTTTGCATTTTTAGTTTTCTGTTCCCTTCGGTTTACTTCCTCAATCCACCTGTGTGCTTGAGGAATGCCTAATCGCTGTTGTTTTTTTGCCTGACCTTCTGCGTCAGATTTAAGCTGTCTTAAAAGTTTAACTAATGAAATCTTGTTTAATTTACCATCAAATCCGTATTTATTAACCCATTTTGTATAATACCTTACATTATCAGTCCGTTGTAATTGCATATATTTTGCGTCATCAGTTAGGGCGGATCTCGCAATTTTTTAGTGCACTGATTTCCCATTCTAAAAAAATGTTACGTAACCCTTTTCACCATGTGGTATTTCAGTTCCTTACACAGTTTATCTAGAATAACTGCCTACCTTATTCTGTTTCCCTGATTTCTGACAAAATATACAGTAATTTCCTTTTGTCCCTGATCTGTATAACAAATCTCTGACAATGACATTTACTGTAACCTAGTCCCTGATCTAAAACAGAAAAAAGGCAAATATTTTCCTACCTGAGCCTCCTGGGTCGACCAGTTCGAGACCGCTCTTCGGCCGCAGATCAGAAAGTGGCCAGCCTCTCAAGACGACAATTCAGTCAGAGGTCTTTGTGTTTCAAGAAGAACCATTTTGGTAACTTCTGCGCAGTATTCGACCACCGATACACTCTGATCTGCAGCTTACCACGGGAATTCCGGTTCAAGGAGGCCCAAACTGTTAAATAAAACAAATGATAACAACACAGGAGGCTCAGATGCAAAAGTTTACTAGTGTACACCAGGAGGCAAAAAAACATACAAGTACAGAGTTTTGTCTGACATGATGCAGGAAATACACAATTTTATATAGTCTTACATTCAAGCTGTGCCCACCTTACTGACGTGGTTAGTCACAGGGCACCTACATCACTATGGTCTGCAATATTCTATTCATAAGAAAAAGCTGATGTTATACATTTTAAAAGTTTTCCCATGGGAATAATACAGCCTTGCAAAGCACCTGGTTTGTTATAATGTCTTTCTGTAAATGTTACTCTTCCAAGGTCTCAGGCTTGCTTGAATACAATAGTCGGTTCACTCTTGTAATATACTTCTTTGTTCTTCTTGCAACTTTTACTTTAGCAGCTGTGTCTTATCTCTGATACATTCACAAGGTCAATTATCTCAGAGGAAGGAATAAGAATATTCAATGCGTTATACATTTAATTTTTCCTGACCCAGCAGATAATCATTAGTGAAAAACATAAGCTTGCTGAGCTGGCTACTGCCAGGGTCAGAGTTCAAATACACTGCAGCTCCAAAGCTTCAAGCAATTACATGTAAAATCATTCTTATTGCCATATTGTAAATAGAATAAAATGCATTATATACTATTTGCTTTTAAACTAGCACTTTATACATGTTCAAATACATATTTTTCTAACACAAAGTCTTAGTCATGAAAGTAAGTTTGTTATGAAGGAGGGTTACTCTTCCAAAAATCATTGTGGAAGTGTTGCAAATTTTGGGCTTTTGATGGTCTGTGTTGTTGAAAATTTGTGAATATCCACTAAATTGTCAACCTATACCCAAGTATTGCCGAGCAAACTGTTCAAATACACTTAGAAATCATTACTGCTAGCCACATCACCCAGTGCTGTTTCTTGTATAATTTTGGTGAATGACACTAAAAGCCTTAAATAAGAAAGATCCTGCAAGTGAAAAAAATGAAAAAGAAAAATCTAATGGAACACTCCAAAATCTGTCCGTGGACCCTAAAGACTTCATACTTACTATGGAAACATGCTTTGAAGCCTATATGGTTCAAAATGCTTGCAAACACAGAGGAAAAAAAGACGTTTTAATGACAAATAAATTAAAATAGTAGTAGAATAAATAATTACATAGTTCAGAATGCGGTAGACATTTAATTAAAAATATCATTTGCTAAACTAGCCACGTTGATTAAAATTCACCAGACAGGAATAAATCAGTGGTGAAGCAAAAAAAAATACATTTATTGAATAACATTGTAGGAGAGTGCTTTGATCTCTTTAAATGGATTTAAAAAGATACCCAATTGTTCCTTTCTGGTGACTTATCTGAATTTTCTTCTGTTCTTGAGCATCAAGTCTCTGTAGGTTTTGTATTTTTCTGATTACACTTATTAAAACATATTTCACAATTACACAAGTTGAAAATCCAATTATCTTCAATAGTATTTTTGTACCTGCCTTTAAAATGATGGTCATATGACTGAAAGGCCTCAGAAACTAGTTACTGCCCTTGACATCTGATGATCACCAGGAATCGTTGATATAAATTAAGGTGCCTTCACTTGTCTATCATTGATTTCAGACATTAGAATCATACGATCATAGCAGATTACTAGGCTATCAACCCAGAGATCATTTCAAGCCTAGCCATTTCATCCCAATGTAATACCATAGATACTCTAGTCAATACCCAGGACTGTATTTAGTAATGACTGCCCATGTTCATGAGAGTTGTGGGCGCTATCCCTGGTAATAATTTACAGTGCCCCATCCACTCATCCAGGTTCCTTTTGAACAGTGTCATGGAGGTACTCTGCTTCACATGAATTGGCAGCCTATACAAAAGAAGCAACAGTCACTGGGAGACCAAATCTGTCCTTCCACCACATCCTATTCAAGTTGCAGGCCATATTTAAGTCCTTGGAACAGATAGCTCTAGTCCCATTAGATTTACGGATGTGTAGAAAATACATTAGGTTTGGGTCGGAGATTGCTTTGTAAGCCAGGCATAAATCTCCACAAAGAAGTTTATACAATGCTGAGTATAGTGACAGGTGTCACATGTCTCATGTATCAAATGAACACTGAGGTGCTGTGATGGGTGCAAGTTGTTTATTGTAGTTAAACACATCAGGAGCTGTAACTGGAACATGTATTTAAGCTGACTGGCTCATTACTTCAAACATACTTGCATGTGCATCTCCATTCATGCATGCATTCACTCTGACTGACTACAAAAAATGGCACTCAACTTGCACATGCTCAGTAACTTATATGCACATGCTATCTCGCTACAGTGGCTGACTAGGTACAATAGATAAAATGATCTACATCCTCTCTCTTTAATTTGCTCGACATGTAATAGCAGAATAAGATATTTTTAACAAGCTAGCTATCACATCAACATATAACAAATGAATTCAAGTCCAAGTCTTTGTGTGTCTTGAAATGTATTTGGAAATTCTACCCAATCTGGTCACAAAAAAACGTTGACTGGGTTTAGCAACAGGGACAGTTTCTGGGGATTCTTTTACAGCTGGAACTTCAGGGATTACATAAGGATTACGTGAAGAAAGTACACTGTCCTCTGGAATCTGAACAAGTGCAGAGTCACTCTAAGAAAAAGAGTCTCTGGCACAGGCAATCTGCTGTGCCACTGGTTCAGAGACTGGCAATGTGTCTTCAATTCCTTCTGAAATCCATTCCATCAGACGGCATGATGTAAAATCTCAGTTCTATACAAAGGTTTTTGATGAGACCCACTTGGTTACTTCCTTTAGATATTTGTATTCTCACAACTTCTCCTTGTCTTAATGATCAAACAGGTTTGCTGGACTTATTGTAGTACAACATTTGTGACTGATGTTTTCTCAGAAGTTAAGTCTTGACCATTCTGTTGTTCTTTATATTTGGTACTAACAACTGTTTACTGATCAGTAAAGTTGTTCTCATCTGTTTGAACATTAATCTCTGAGCAGATGAACCTAGCAAATTATCTCAAGGAATGTTTCTGAGATTGAGTAAGTTAAGAAAAACATCAGCACCATCTCTCTTGGATTTCTCCAACAACTGTTTCGTGGTTTGACCTGCACGCTCAGCTAATCCAGTGGAGTGTGGATACTCAGGACTACTAGTAACATGGACAAAGCCCCCAAGACTCAGCAAAATTCTTGAACTGCTGACTGTGCACTATTGTCAGAAATGACTGTGCAGACCATGGGCAGAAAAATGTCTCTTCAATTTCATTATTACAGTGCTGGACATTAAGTTAGGAAGAATGTCAATTTCAAACCAAGTAACTTTTTTTCAGTTTGAGTTTATATTTCTGAGGATTCAGTTTAAGATTTACATCACAAGCATTGTCTAGAACTTTCTTGAGGTTTCTATCATGTTTATCTTCAGTCTTTCCCCTTACAATAATGTCGTCTACTATAATAGCACATGGATAACCAGAAAAAAATTCTTCCATCACATGTTGAAATACTTCACTGGCAGAATTTATCCCAAATGGCATTCTCAAAAATCTGTATCTTCCAAATGGTGCACTGAAAGTGGTTAACACTGAAGATTTGTGATCCAGTGAAATTTGCCAAAAGGAACTTTTTGCATCTAAGACTAAAAAACAGTGGCATTAGGCATGAGAGTGGCTACTTCTTCAACTGTCCACACAGGATAATGAGGACGCTTAAGTGCTTTGTTTAAGTCTCTTGTATCAATACATATTCGAATATCATCTAAGATTTTCTTTTGAGTTACGACCATGGAGGATACCCATTCAGTTGGTTATTATTACACCTAAAATTCACCACTTTGTCAAGTGCTGCTTTTACTTTGCTCTACATTGCTAATGGAACCTTCCTTGCTGGTCTGACAACTGGGCTTAGTTCATGTTTTAACTTCATGGAATATGTAAATGGAAATTTGCCAAGCTTGTCCGTGAAAATATCAGCATGTTGTTTTTCTTTTGGCTTTTCCTGGTTAGGGGTTGCCACAGTGGAACTCCGGTCCGCTAATGATTGGCAGTCGATTTTTATGGTGCCGAGGTGCCAGCCCAACCTTCAACGAAGGCACGCCCATTCACGCATGTCTTTCGAATGACACTTGACCGCGGGGAGGACATGCAGACTCCACACAGAAGGCGCTCCAGCCGAGAATCTAACGGGAGAACCTCTTCCTGTGAGGCGACAATGCTACCGCTGCACAACCATAGCTTAGTTATTCACTAAAAATACTCTCTGTTAAGCTATCATTGTTGTAGAGACTTTATGCTGAATCTCTTTATTAAATGAATTCAGTTCCATTCTCAAACTGTCTTTGAGGCCTAACAGAGACTGCATATGTCTTTTGACTATCTAAAACTGCAAATCATAGCTGTTCCTAGCAGAATAGCATGTGAGAACCATTGTGCCATCAGTTTGAATCTCTTCACCTCCATAAGCAACTAGTTATGCACAATTTGCTGTGTCAAGTTTCTCACCAGCTTTTACTTTGGCAAACACTTGTGCTGATATAACATTGCACTTGGATCCAGTGTCTATTTTAAGCACTACAGCTTTCCCATTTATCTGAACAGTACAAAATATTTCATTCTTTGCTGCCAACTGGTAATCTACTATCTACTGTGTTAATTGTTTAATCAATCACAGAGACACCATCAACATAGAAGGTTTGTTCACAGCTCTTTATCTGATCTACTTGCTTCTTCAGATATTCTCTTTTAATAAAAGTATGTGGCACTTTAGACTTGCAAAGCCTTTTGAAATGATTCCACTTTTTACATTTGTGACATTGCTGACAAAAAGCTAAGCACTTCTCTCATTTAGGTTCAGGACTGCCTCCACAATTGACAATAAGTTTGTTTGTTGCGGCCCCATTCAGTTTATAGTTAAGGTTGGGTACTGCCACATCCTTTGGTTTATATTTCTTTTTTATCTTAGGTTTATGTTCTACACTATCAACATTCACACTAGCAGACACTGCATACACTTTTTCTCATTTGTAAGCATATTTGTATGCTTTTCTGTAAGCTCATATATTTGACAAATCTCAATGGCTTTGCTCACTTTTAAATCACTGTCTCAAAGCAAAATCTTTCTCACTGCATCATTATTAACATCACACACAAACATGTCTTTAACTATCTCTCAGTTCACCAAATTTGTACGTTTTTGCTTTATTTTTAAGTCAGTAATATATGTTGCTATAGTTTCACCAGGCTTTTGATTTATTGTGTAAAACGTGTCTTTCCATTGTAATATTTGTTTGAGGGTTACACATTTCTCTAAATGTATGTTTCAAGCACTCAGGGTCTTTGCACATTTCAAAAAACAATGAAAGACCACAAAGATAAAGGAACGGCACTTAAACAAAGAACAGTAATCCAAATAAACAAAGTGCCAGGCCACCAAGGCTGTAGGTTATGACATTTATTAAAAGTAAAAATAAAAAGGGGTAAATGCTTTCACGATACAATAGATCACATCATCAGACAGTCATATTAAAAAGAAGAACCATCTATATAGCAATAGCACTGTGACATCACTTCCTGTTGCAAGAAGCATGTAAAAATTTTTAACAACAATAAAAAATTACATCGCATAATAGCAATATACTTACAAAACACCAAAGTACAAAACTTTAAAACATTCAAAAAAAAAATATATATATATATATATATGTGTGTGTGTGTGTGTGTGTGTGTGTGTGTGTGTGTGTGTGTATATATATATATATATATATATATATATATATATATATATATATATATATATATAGGGTCTACTTTATAACAGCGAACAATCAAAAGATCAAACGCTGTTATATCGACCCCTTAAAGTCGAAAACTAAAAAGAGCGAATAACCAGAACAGAGATTTCTTTCCCAAGGAAAAAAATCACTGGGCTGGCTGTCCAGGTTAGTGTGATCTCGGATTTGGTATAATTAAGTAGGGGGGGTGTGGGGGGCACAGCCCCCCACATAGGGCTTAAAATAGTGTTTAGTGTGTCTTATTTTTATTTTTTATTTTTTGGGAACAGCGATTTCTTTCCCTGGGAAAGAAATCACTGTTCTGGTTGTTTGCTCATTTTAGTTTTTGACTTTAAGGGGTCGATATAACAGCGTTCAATCTTTTGATCATTCGCTGTTATAATATAACCCCTATATATATATATATATATATATATGGGTCTACTTCTAATGACGAAGCATGATTATAGCCGACAGTGAAATCACCGACCGCGAAAAGACCGACAGCGCACAAAAAAACCCCAACGCACAAACACCATAACACCGACACACTACACGGAAACAACACAGTACACTACAACACATATCCACTAGCCCTAACCCAAACCCTAACCCTAAGGTCCTCTCCCTACCTGCACCCTAACCCTAACTCACTTACACACCCCAAACCCCAAGCTCCCGACACCACACACACTCTCCTACCTGCACCCTAACCCTAACTCACTTACACACCCCAACCCCAAGTCTCGACTACCGCAGCACCTCCCTACCTGCACCCTAACCCTAACTCACTTACACACACTCACCTATCACACACAATAACCCTACATCCCTGAGTATTGCACACTTACCTGTCCGCTCCCTACTCCTAAATCCTCACTATCGATACTTACCAGGTCGCGTCTTCCGTCTGTCGGGATTCGGTCAACTGCGCTGTCGGTCGCTTCGTGTCGGTGATTTCACTGTCGGCTTAATCGCGTTTCGTCATTAGAAGTAGACCCATATATATATATATATATATATATATATATATATATATATATATATATATATATATATATATATATATATATATATATATATATACATATATATATATATATATATATATATATATATATATACACACACACACACACACACACACACACACACACACACACACACCTACACATACACACACATTTTAATGTGGGAGTGGGCGTGCCTTCAACATACGCTTCAGGGAAACAATCTCATTTAGTCCTGGAAACTTATCTGCATGCTGTGATAAAATCCAGGCTTATCCCCTTGCCTCTTTCTTGTTCTTAAGATCCCAGTCCTTAATATCAGTTCCAACTACCTCCAGTGCCAGAAACTTAAAACTTATGGGAGCTCCCTTCAGCTTTCTTAAATACAAACAGAAATTGCAACACAAAAACAATACCTTATGGTTTATCACCACATATGGTAGGAACACCAGCAGAGTCACTGATGCCATCAGACGACATTAAAACATCCTTCTAGCAGATAATTTTTTGTCACAACATTTATCTGACACTTGCAAGTTTTCGTTTAGAAAAGGGAAGAATCTTGGATCTTATTTTAATCATTACAAGCATCATCATGAACCATCACACGAGAACATGATTCAAACTTCCATTTCTGGAGACAAGCTAGTTGGCTGTATGCCATGTGGCCACTGCAGCCATTGTAAACATGTGGTGAAGACAAAACAATTCTCCAGTAGTAATTGTGGGACCATATTTGATATAAAGTTTTTTGCAAACTGCAGTACAGATTGGATTATATATCTGGCTACTTGTAGCTGCCATGCATTTTATATAGGACAGACATCCAGATCCCTTAGAGTACGTATTTCCGACCATCTTAGTGATGTCAAATGTAAAAGTTTGAGTAATGCCCTATACAAACGCACTTTAAAACATACCACAACAACATTTCATTTCACTATCATTGACAAAATAGTAGGTGATAGAGCTAACAAATCTGGATGGCACAGTAAATTAAATGCTAAAGAGAAAAAATGGATTGTAAAGTTAGGTGGACTGTTCCAGCCTGGTCTAAATTAATATTTATGAGCTCACCAATGAAATTTCTTGATTAATTATTTGTATTTGTACATAAGGACTATAAGATGTTTGGCATATTAACACTGATGAAGGATAGGTTAATTCCACAGCCGAAACCGGTCTATTTTCTTGTCTTCCATTAAACTATTTACACAGCTCACAGTTGCTGGCTCTTGTTTTTGGTTTGGCTATGTTTGATTGAGCCGAGCAATCACTTCCTTGCAGGGGACCTTTTTTCCGTGCACACTCCTTTCCTGCTGGTCGTCTGTGGTCTGCTGTGTTGGCTGAATCTGTAACAGATTCACCGGATTTTTGGAGCTCGTATTCATTGTATTTTTCTATTTTTTGGCTTGTTATATCATTGTGCCTTTCAACATCGAGGGATTTTCCATATAACTGGTTGGCTATGGTTTTCATCTTATGCTTTTTGCATAGTTTTCATCAGGTTCGGAATTTGGAGTGTAACTGGGCCTCACTCAGCTAATAACTTTACAACATACAGCGTGTACTACATCATGTTGGAGGATTCTAACAACTGCTTTTACACTTTGGCTACAGTGAATGGGAATAATTGCAGACATTTTTGGCAGCATGTTCTGGGCTGAGGAATAATTCTTATCCAGCATAGCAGGATGATGTGGCTTCAGTATACAGTTGCATCAGGTGACAGTATGCTTGGGTGAACTATTCATTTATTAGAACACACGTTTTACATCAGTATAGTGACTCTTTGTTATCTAAAAGGGTCAGGAATGGCCATGTATAAATGTCAATATGCATTCTTGTTGACACAATTGTGAACAGTTCATCTAGTCAATCGGACTATTGGCCATTTTTAGGCACTCAAGGTAATTGTTGCTTAAATTTCCATATCTGTTGTGGTGTTGATTTGTTCCACCTTTTCATGACATATTTGGGAGCTATTATTTCCTACAGGCCTGGAATATAACAGTAACTTTGATATATTTTCTATTTGTAACATATATTCAAGGCTTTATTTATCTACAGTGCATTTTGACTTTAGGACAATGGAATAAATGCACACGTTTTTGGCAGCAGCCCCTTGGTCAAGGATTACTTTTGCTATTCAGCACTGTGGGAGGATGTGGCTTGATTATACTACAGCTGTGTCAGGTGAAAGTATGCTCAAGTGAAATTTTCTCATTTACAGAACGCATGGTTTAGTGACTGTTTCGCAACTCAAAGGGCCAATAACGGTTATGTACAACATAAAGGTGCGATTTTGTTGAAACAATTGTAACCAGTTCATCCAGACTATTGGGCACTTTACAACTACTTAAGGTAACTGTCGCTCTAATTTTTACATCAATTGTGGAGCCCTTTTTTTCTACCTTTTTACGATACATTCAGGTGCCATATTTTCAACGGGCCTGTAATATAGTTGTGACTTTGGACATATTTTCCAACGATAACATTCAAGGTAATTTGTTTTTTTGGGACTTCAAAATGTTTTTTTTGTTTAACATCAACAATCTTTTTAGTAATATCAAGTACAATTTTTGTTGGATACTTGTCTTGCTATATGTTGCTTATTCTTAGATGGTTTATATTAGTACTTAATGCATAATAATGTTTATCTAACAACTAGTATTGTTAACAGTTTCTCAGATTGTTTAATTTGTACATATTTTGAACTTTGTCCTTTGTCTGGTGGGATTCTTAACTGGGTGTAACATCTCAGCTTTTTGAATTTATCTTAGGACCTATTCATATAGCATACATATTTAATATAATACTAGTTTAGATTTCTCATGCACATTTTATTGTTTGAGGCTAACTGCTATCCATGGGTTGGCTTTATCATAAGGGGGATATTTGATAGGCTTATTAACCTTCTCCTTCTCCCCCCCTTCTTTTTCCCTCCTTCCCATCATGCCTTTTTGGTGGATGTAGTTATAAATATGCATTGACCATACATTAAGCTAGGTAAATTGGGCTTTGATGACAGATTTAATTGCAGGTTTTGAACATCATTTCATGATTATTGATTTAATATTTACCACCCACCTACACATGTTTACATCAGGCCTATTCTAAGCTTTATATTTTCAAAAATTTATTGTTATTTGATAATAGTAGTTGACATTTTGTCGATGTGCAGGGACCATTATTGTCCAGGACTATTGATATAATTATCCAGTCACAAGTTGATCTGGGCGTGTCACGGTTCTTTTATATTCACCTATTTGAAGGATCTCAGTATATATTTATATACCACAGTTAAGGCCAGATGAGGATGTTAATAAATGTGAACTTTAGATTTGGTCTATTTAGATACTGAGACACCAGGACTCTATAGCGAAAATTTTTTGTCAATTTGGGGATTGATCCAATAACTTGTTCTTCACAGTGGCCACTATTGCCCAGATCCAAGATTGGATTAATTTGATATTAGGATGTGGTACTGCACTTATATATATTCTTTACACTTTATGTTTGCTTTTAGCTTGTACACAGGTGTAGTCAGTTTTTGTACTTTGGGTGGAATTTTTAAAATTCTAAGGTTCTATACTTAACGTTGTTCTTCAGCTGCAGTTAACTGTTTTTTCATCTATTGCCAATTTAATACAATGGGTGTAAATTGGATTCTGGCCGGGCTTTCTTCAGATAAGGAAGATTTGGGTATCTTTGGTATTGGGGAGCGGAATAATGACAATAGCACAAATATTATTGAGAATCCACAAACCCATTGTGATAGGCTATTTCAACAACTTAATAGAAACATGAAAGTGTTAAGATCTAACATTTGGCACCTCAAATTATTTAAAGCATACATGGTCAAAGGGATAACTCCCAGAGGGCTCAGAGTTAAAATCCAGCCACTAGTCACCGAATTGGATGAGCAACTAACCAGTGAATGGTCGACAATACAACAAAATTGTTCTATGAGATTTGTGGAAACATTATCTAGATACTGTGAACGAGTCATTGATAAGGAAATTATCAATGTCAGTAAATTATATGAAGAAAGTAATCAGTATATGAATCAATTTTTTTATTCTACCCAATTGACTAAACTCAGTTCGGACTTATTAACTTTTGAGCAACAGCTTAGAGACAGGAAACTCAAAAAATTTCAAAGAGACCAAACTGATTATGACAAAGGTCATCCTTTTTAACATACTAGACATGTTAGATTTGAAGGAGGGAATAACAAAACTAACATCACCCCCAAACGGAAATGTCCCAAGTCCATTCTTAGAAAATGTAGTACATATAGGGATTCATCTGGGGCAGATTCTTCTTCTGGTACAGATTTGGATACACAGCAGACCCCAGATTCTCCCACTTCCAAACGTAACAATAGTATGGTCCCTTTAGGCCTTACAAGAGGGGAGGCAGAAAACATCGGAAAAATAAAAAGTTTGGAGGGACTGATGGAACTTCTGACAAACAAATAAACATTGGTCCCAGTACAAATGTATTAAACATCTCTGATGTAACATTATCTGACTCACAAATAACTCTGTTAAATAAAGGTCTTTCTTTTATACCGGGTTTTTTTGTTCCAGAAGATACATTTGCACAGGATGTGATAGCATTTTGTAAATTGCTCAATCTTAAACTGTATTTTCATGATAATACCTCTGATTGTTCAACTGTGGATACATTTAAATACCACAAATCCACCTTTGTCCCACCAATACATCCTTGTGTGAGTCTTTTTCAAAACAGTGTACTTAAGGATTTACACTTTATTTCCAGTATGACTCACCCAGGCCTAATAATCTCGCAAAGTCTGATATGTTAACTTTACAGGAACTTTCCAACAATAAGAACTTGGTAATCATTTCTGTGGACAAAGGTGGTGCTGTGGTAGTCATGAATTGGGCACAATATGATGCTGAGGCTCAGAGACCATTAGATGATACTAGATATTATACCAAAATGCCTCTTGATCCATCACCTATGTTTAAACATCAAACTGAAAAATTTTTGGAATCAGCTGTAGAGAATGGCATCATTACACAAAACACCAAAAATCATCTCACAGTGTCAGATCCGAACAGTCAATACATTTATTTCTTACCAAAGATTCATAAAGACCCTCAGAATCCTCCTGGTTGACCAATTGTGGCAGGCAATGGTTCCTTGACTGAACCATTGTCAGAATTTTTAACCCAATATCTAAAACTATTATTGAGATGGGTAAGATCCAAAATTCAGGGCACCACAGAATTCTTAGGGATTATAAATGACATGCAAATTGAGGATCACTGGTTGCTATTTACATTAGATGTCTGTGCATTATATACAGATATACCACACTAGGCAGGCTGGATGCCATTGGATACTGGTTACAAAAATCAGATTTATACAAACCCGGCTTTAACACTTTCTTCATTTGTCTGACAGAACACGCTCTCACCAAGAATGTTTTTTTCTACGGTCAACGATGTTATTTTCAAGTGTTGGGTACTGCAATGAGGGCATCCTTCGCACCCATATATGCAGATCTGTACATGGCTTACATAGAAGAACAAATTATTTATGATGTTACGCATAATATTTAATTGGGGGAAATTGACATATGGCATATGTACCTGGATGATTGCTGGATGGTGTGGAGGTCTGATGTTGAATACCTCATGGAATTTGTGGGGTATCTCAATGATAACAAGTGGGGTTTAAAATTTACCATCAATTATCATTCATGCAAAATTACTTATTTGGATGTACTCATCTCTAGGAACGATGATAACACCCTTCATACTGAAGTATTTCGTAAATACCCAGAATATAACACTTTACTCCATGCATCCAGCTTTCATCTGGCCCATATCACAAAAAATATTCCCAAGTCTCAATTTACTAGGATGAGGCATATCTATTCAGACGAAAACACGTTTTAATTATTTTGCAAAGATTTGGCTCATAGGTTTCAGGAAAGAGGTTACAGCACGGGCTATGTACACACAGCAAGCAATCATGCTGCCAATTTGGATAGAGAGGACCTTCTTAAATACAAACAGAAATTGCAACATAAAAACAATACCTTACGGTTTATCACCACATATGGTAGGAACACCAGCAGAGTAATTGATGCCATCAGATGACATTGGAACATCCTTCTAGCAGATAATTTTTTGTCACAGCATTTATCTGAGACTTGCAAGTTTTCGTTTAGGAAAGGGAAGAATCTTGGATCTTATTTTAATCATTACAAGCATCATCATGAACCATCACACCAGAACATGATTCAAACTTCCATTTCTGGAGATAAGCTAGGTGGCTGTATGCCATGTGACCACTGCAGCCATTGTAAACATGTGTTCAAGACCATACAATTCTCCAGTAGTAATTGTGGGACCATATTTGATATAAAGTTTTTTGCAAACTGCAGTACAGATTGGATTATATATCTGGCTACTTGTAGCTGTCATGCATTTTATATAGGACAGACATCCAGACCCCTTAGATTACGTATTTCCAAACATCTTAGTGATGTCAAATGTAAAAGGTTGAGTAATGCCCTATACAAACGCACTTTAAAACATACCACAGCAACATTTCATTTCACTATCATTGACAAAATAGTAGGAGATAGAACTAACAAATCTGGATGGCACAGTAAATTAAATGCTAAAGAGAAAAAATGGATTGTAAAGTTAGGTGGACTGTTCCAGCCTGGTTTAAATGAATATTTATGAGCTCACCAATGCAATTTCTTGATTAATTATTTGTATATGTATATAAGGACTACAAGATGTTTGGCATATTAACACTTCTGAAGGCTAGGTTAATTCCATAGCCGAAACTGGTCTGTTATTTTCTTGTCTTCCATTAAACTATTTACACAGTTCACAGTTGCTGGCTCTTGTTTTTGGTTTAGCTCCCTTCAGTCACCACATGGTGTGCTAATGCTTTTTCTTGCCTCCCATTCCTAATGTCTCTCAAGTCTTACTGCATTTCAGCCTGTATCACAATATAGCAGTTTTCCCCCTCTGCTGCATACACGGCAGTTGCATACACAAATGAACATTCTCTCTCAAGGGCTTCTGAGCCAGCTAAATTAAGAAGTATAAATGCCTTTGTACATGCGTCATTATCAGAAAATGCAGCCTGTATGAAAATATCATGTTCTTGCTCAAGCACTCCCCAATTCTCAGCAATATTATTATCAAGCACCAGCAGTCCAGGACTGCAAAATCCCTCTGCCATAATAACAAAATTCATTTAAATGTAAGCATAGACCACATACTTGCAATTATGCTCAAATGTACAACAATCTCTCTGAAAAGGCTTTACTTTAACACTGCAAACACTGCAGACACTTTGGATACTTTGAAAAGTTTCAGTTAATGTAAAAAGGTAGTACCATGTTAAAAATGAAGTAGTTTTAGCCTTTTCATACATTTTAACACTTCAGAAATTATTTCAAACACTTTTGTATTTATTTCAAATACTTTTATTAGTATGTAGCAATTTCAGATATTTCATTTATCTTGGTAATTATTTAGAATGTTTTGAATGCTTTGCCACTTATTCGGTGACTGAAAAATCATTTAAATAAGTTTAAGTACTTTTGAATAATCGCTGACCTGTTTGCAAGTTTGCTCCTGTATATTCCTCCTCTTTTAACTGCATGCTTCACGGTTTGCCAGTCGCTTCACTTTGGATCCCATTCTGACACCGTGTCACATGTCTCGTGTATCAAATGAGACAATGAGGTGCTTTGATGGGTTCAAGTTGTTTATTGTACATAAACACATCAGGAGCTGTAACTGGAACATGTATTTAAGCTAACTGACTGACTCATTACTTCAAACACACTCGCATGTGCATCTCCACTCATGCCTGCATTCACTTTGACTGATTATGCAAAATGGCAGTGATCTTGCATGTGCTCAGTAACTTATATGCACATGTTATCTAGCTACAGTGGCTGACTAGGTACAATACACACAATGATCTATAACAGGGACTTTAGTCGGTCTCTGTAAGGCATGTGCTGGAGTCCCTTGATCTTCTTAGTTAGAAACCTCTGAGGTCTCTCCAACTGCTGCAGGTGCTTTGTATGGTACATGTTGAAAGGGGCATTATACTCAATTATGGGCCTGATTAGTGATGAGTATAGAAGAGTTATAACCTCCTTTGCTCTATAGGGTTATAACCTCATTTGCTCTAGAGGTGATGTCTTTGCTAATCAAGTGTGCTACATAGAAAGCCTTCCTTACTACCTCAGACACATGGTGGTTAAAGTTAAGGTCACAGTCTACTTGTGATCCCAGATCTTTTACCACTTCGTAGGTACACAGAGTATTGTTGTTGATTTGATAGTGTGAAGGGACATTGTTTTTACCAAAGGGAATGATGATGCATTTCTTTGCATTCAATTTGAGAACGTGACTAAGATACCAGTCATTGGGGATTCAATAATTGCACCCAGTTTGCCATCATCTGCAAACTTGGGAAGCCACAACCCCTTAGTTTTGGGCTGAACTTCTGAGAAGTATATACCAAACAATAGGGGGCCCAACACTGACTCTTTTGGTACCCTGCTGGTGACAGGTCTGCTGATTGATGTAGAGTCAACCACTTTGATAGTGTGTGACCGGTTTCTGAGCCAGTTGGCAACCCATCTTACAACAGAGGTTGACATTCAGTTTGCTAAGTTTGTTGGTAATGCCTGAGAGTGGGATTGTGTCAAAGGCCTTTGCCAAGTTCAGGTATGCTTTTGTGCACAGATTTACCTCATAAATGGCCATGGTCACATTTTTGAAGAAATCTACCAGGTTTAACAGCCAGGATCTGCCCTTGACAAAGTCAAATTGAGTTGGATCCAGGGTTTGGAGGTCGCCTATATCTTTATTTATGAGGTCCATGATGATACATTTCATGGTTTTACAGATGAAGCTTGTAAGGCTTATTGGTCTGTAATTCCCTGGGTCTGTTCCTAAGCCACCTTTGTGGAGGGGAATAACTGTTGCTGTTCTCCATTCCACAGGAACAAAGCCAGTGTTTAGGTTGTGATTAAATAGGGCACTTAATGGTGAAACTAGTTCATGTTTTAGTTTGCTTAGAAGATAGGTTGGGATGCCACATGGTTGCACAGAGGCTGTGTATTTTACCTTTGACAAGGCCTTAATGACCTGCTCTTTGGATATGTAGGGTTGGGGGGTGGAGTTGGGGGCAAGATTTGTGATACATTTGGAGAAGATAAGGGAGTGAAATTTTGACCAAATCTATCCACCAGCAGGTTTGCTATCTCTCTCAAATCAGTGTGTGTGATACTGTTAGTCACTAGTTCAGCACATGCTTGGGTCCTACCTTTTAGGCTATGCACATAGCTTTAAAAGGTCTTATGATATCCTTGGTTATGATTGTTAAGTTTTTTTCAAAGTTACCCTTAGAGGATTTGACATGTTGTCTTATCTGCCTGTTGAGGCTGAGGAGGGTGCCTTTTCATTGCTGGGGCCTTGCCTTAGTTTTCATAGACAGCAACTTTTGCATTTGCTGTAAAGTTTGTTGATGCTGGATGTCCACTAGGGAGGCATTTTTTTTTTACTCGGTGCTCTGGCTTTGATTCTCAAATCCAGGGTTTGTCAAGGCAGTAATGCTGCTCCACTACAGACTTTTCTCTGCTGTTTATTTGGTTTTATTTTGCAGCACTAACTGATCCTTAACTGATTATTATTAGTTTGTGACATTGAACCTGCTAAGAATTCAGGTATTTTATTCTGTTCATTTGAATCACATATCTTAACGTATTCTGTAGAATAAAGACTTTATATTTTTGATTATACGAAAACATGATTTACATTACCTTGCAGTCTTATTTAACTGTAATATAACTGCTGTTGACTTAAATCCAAAAGTGTTATTATTTTCAAAATTTACTGGAAATTGATTTTATTTTATTTTTATTTTACAATTGTTTACTGGGAAGGTCCGACTGGACACAGTTCTGTTTTCAGCGGACGCCTGGGGAGAAAAGTTCCACAAGTATTATATTATATTAGTTAACATTTACACGATACAAAAATATTCATGCACAAAGCTCCACAAGTATTACATTACATTAGTAACATTCACAAGGTACAAGATATTCATACACAAAGTACACTATGTTAGTTGGAAAGAATCCTGTTTTTTTTTTTCTTTAAAACTGCTATATTACTAAAAATTCTTCTTCTTCCACAATTTAATTGTTGCAATGGCAAGGCAAATAAATGGATAATCATTCAAGAGTGCAAATAAAATGTCTGAGGAACATAAATTCCTAAATTTAGAATTTTATGTACAATAATATCTTGACTATCAACAAATTTAAGAATGTATAATAATCATATTAGCAAAGGTAAGACTGAAAATCTGTTTTACACTTGTGCTAAACTATAACATGCTTTATGCACACATAATTGTTTGTCATGCTCCGCTTCAATAAAGAAACCCACCAAATTGACCTTTGATGGGCTTTTATTAACTTCATAAAACATCATAACTTATTACGTCATAACTTTGTTGCATCATTTTCATTTATTAATCACAAGAAAACATCCTTTTAACCATTCATCAGGCAGCATATCTCCACTCACCCAGCCCAAATAAGCACGATCCATACCTCCACTCACTTATTCTTAACAATTAAGTAGCATTTGACCTCTCACTTTCACCTCAAAAGCCTTACATCCATCCAAACACCAGAGGGGGCAGCAGCATCCAACTGCTTACCTTCACCCTCAAAATTCCTTACACCAACCCAAACACCAGAGGGGGAACAGAAGAGGGGCAAGCCTCACCTCTTCTCCACCCACCAGCCAGACCCAAGCTGTTTCCTCTCACCTAATGCCATCTTTTCACTAAATCCTCCAAAATAAACCCACATGCAAATTAAACAGATATAATCCAAATTTGTTCAGGTGCACCTCATCTTCTCTGAACCACACCGGGCCCTATCAGCAAAATCCCTGTGCTCTATTGTCTGTATGTCCACTGCAACCAGTTGCCTTGCCAACCTATAGTTAACAAATCACCATGCCCGCTCTACTGCCATAAAACTATTAGCATACCTCCAAAACAAAAAAGGTATTATCTCGGACCACACATCCTCCCTTATCTGGTATACCAATTGCCTTTTCAGAATTAAACCCAAGTCATTACCTGCCAAGTGTAGCACCAAGACTTGAGGAAGCCACATCCACAATTGTATACCTTCAAACTCCTGCTTAAGCCAATTCCACTTGAGGCCTCTAATGCCATGCCATCTGATTCTCCACCGAACAGATTCAAACCTAAATCAGTGACATTAATCCTAACTGCAGCCCTCTTCATTGCACAATAGACATATGAGTGGCCAAGGATGGCAATTTCCTTACTTAAAAAAAAATATTAATGATCAGTCTCAGTATTCACTATCTAAGACAAAATAGGCATTATAAGACCAGTGCCCCACCCTGTTAATGACCTCAACTGAGCTACCTTCCTTCAATAAAATCAAAGCTCTACCCATACAAAGGAATGGGTGGAAAACCTCTCATCCACAAAACCCATACAGTGAAGCACCCTCCTCATTACATATATAAACTGACTACCAGTTATCATTTTAACTCCCCTTGATTGATTGTGTGAAATCCCCCTATGAGAAGCTAACAATTTCCTAGCTCAAGCCACTAGGTACATCCATTCGCACCTCTGTTTTCCCAAAACTATTTGTGTCCTCTCCCAACCTGATCAGTCTTAGATTTCCACAACCAAATGTGAACTGCCACAGGAAGTATCATGACATCCCCCCAAACCAATGACCCCAACAACTCTGACACTCTAAATGCCTCATAATACATCCATAAGCTCAATGTCACCCATAAAACATAATCAACTCACTCCTCACTCACCAAAGCTAGGCCTCATAATAAAACTTTCAAAACTTGCCTTGTCACTGGTCAACACTTATCTATATTCAAACCACCTACTCTACCCCATCCTTTGAACATACACCCAACCTTCTAGGATTTAGTGAAATCACACAACCCTGCCACCTAAGCAAATATACTGATTGCAGCCAAGTTCACCTTAACCAACTGCACTGCCTTACCCTATACCTGAATCCAGGCCAAATATTGTAATAATATTCATCCAACAGACTCCCACCTCCTCAGGCACTGTAAAATAAATCTATCAAAATCACACAATGCTCTACTATATGCCCTCCTGGTAGATGCTGCCTAGGACTGTTCCACCAATCGCTTGGTCACTTCAACCCAATTCTCCATACATTGTCTGGCACTGCCTCCAGTTCCTCCTATGCCATTGGAGGTAACTACAGAAACCTGGAAAAATGAAGGCAAGACAAACTGTGAGCAATCTTGTTCCTAGTACCTGCCACATGCACACCTGTAAAAAAAAATAATAATCAAACTCTGTAAAACTAACTTATGTAAAACTAATAGTAACCATTAAGACTTTGCTGTCTTACCTGTATGACCTAAACCACTGCAATACATCCATCCATCCATCCTAAACCCTTTTTCCCATTTTTTGCACATTAGGGTCGGTGTGTCACTTCAGCAGTGACAATCATCTCGAGCCAAGGTTTACACCACTGGGTGGCTAGCCCTGCAGTGGTAATTCATTCATACCACTCACTCAAATGGGCAATTTAGAGTGTCCAGTCCACCTAATGCATATCTGTGGAATGTGGAAGGAAACCGGCCAGACATCACGTCCGGTCAAATTTAGGATTATGGAGCATTTCAGTGATATCAGACATCAAAGAATTACTAATGCCCTCTATAACCATACTGTTTCACATACAAATGCATCTTTTTATTTCACTATTATTGATCGTATTAGGGGTAACAGATCTAATAAGACTGGATGGCATCATATTCTTAATATTATGGAGAAAAAATGGATTATTAAGTTGGGGGGTTTATTTTCTCCTGGATTGAATGGGCACCTTTAAATGGTGTAATTATTGCATTAATTAAGCTTCATCTGCTGACAATAAAAAAGTAAGGGGATGTTTCATTTGGTAACTGTATGCACTAAAGAAGGCTGTTTTTATTTAAGCTGAAACCGGTCTGTTTGTCATTCTCTTTTGTATGTGCTTATCAGCACTACATTAAATTTTGTTTGCTTGCCACAGTCTGCTGGTCTGGATTTTTGTGAATAATAATTCTTCCAACAGACTCCCTCCACCTCAGGCAGCTGTAAAATAAATCTATCAAAATCACACAATGCTCTACTATATGCCCTCCTGGTAGATGCTGTCTATGACTGTTCCACCAATCGCCTGGTCACTTCAACCCAATTCTCTATACATTGTCTAGCACTGCTTCCGGTTCCTCCAGTGCCATTGGAGGTAATTACAGAAACCTGGAAAACTGAAGGCAAGACAAACTGTGAGCAATCTCGTTCCTAGCACCTGCCACATGCACACCTGTAAAAGAAAAATTAATCATCAAATTCATTAAAACTAACTTATATAAAACTAATAGCAACCATTCAGACTTTGCTATCTTCACCTGTAAGACCTAAACCACTGCAATCCATCCATCCATCCATCCATCCATCCATCCATCCATCCATCCATCCATCCATCCATCCATTCATCATAAATCCCTTTTTCCATTTTTTGCACATTAGGGTTGGTGTGTCACTTCAGCAGTGACAATCACTCGAGCCAAGGTTTACACCACCGGGTGGCTAGCCCTGCCGCAGTAATTCATTCATACCACTCACTCAAATGGGCAATTTAGAGTGTCCAATCCACCTACTGTATGTCTTTGTAATGTGGAAGGAAACTGAAGCACCTGGAGGAAATCTATATGATTGCAGGGAGGAAATGTAGACTCCGCACAGAAGGCATCCCAGCCAAGAATTGAACCAAAGAACCTATTGTTGTGAGGCAATAATGCTAACCGCTGCACCACTGCAGCCACCCAAACATTGCAATATTGTCTGAATTAAAAATAACCCTCTTTCCCTTCAACCATTTATGCCAAACAATAGATGCAGCCCAAACTGACATTAACTCTAAGAAGGCAACATCCTTTTTCCAACCCTCCTTTCATTCAGCTGGCCACAAAGTCACATACCACTCACCCCTAAAAAAATCCCCATACCAATACCCCCTGCTGCATCTGTAAATAACTTCAAATTCCCTTGACCAACCCAATCTGAGTGCCCAAAGGAAACACGATTAAACTGCTCTAAAAAGGACAACCAAAGAGTTAAATTATCCCGTGTCAACTCACTGAGTCTTACCCAATGATGTTTGCTTTTCCCTCCTTTCAGCAAAAGGGCCACAAACCTACAGGAAGTATGACCTGGAGGAACTGCCCAACATGCAATTTTCAGAATCCTAAAAGCTCTATGACATCATTTACCTGCACCTTATCCTTAGACTTCACCCAGGCTATATTTTCTTTCAAATGGATTAACTTCTCTCTTGGCAGACAAAACAATCCATGTTCCGCATCCACCAACAAACCCAGAAAATCTAATGACTTTGTTGGACCTTCCAATTTCTGCCTGGCCAACAGGACCCCCAGTTCTTCACACATCCCCACAAACTTCCATATATCTTTTAAACCTCCCTCATACCCCTCACCTACTATGAGCAAGTTGTCCAAATAATGAAGCAGCTTTTGAGTGCCCACCCACTGCTGCCAAATCCAATGTAATGCTGTGCTAAACTTCTTGAAAGTATCACAGGCTACAGAGCATCCCTTGTCAAAATAAAATTTGTTTCCAACCACCATGCCCAACAATGGCCATTCCTCCTCCCGTACCTGCAGAAGTCGAAATGCAGATTCAATATCCACCTTCACCAACCATGGATCTTTAAACCCTCTAATGATCTGCACCATGTTATCCAAAGACGCATAATGCACCTTAACATTGTCTACTGAAATAAAATCATTAAAGGAGTTCCCCTCTAGGTAAGTTAAATGGTGAATCATCTGAAATTCACCAGCCATTTTCGTAGGCACCAAGCCCAATAGCAAAACCTTAAAACTGTCAAAGGGGGGAGCTGTCAAAAGGACCCAGTAGTCTACCCACCCACCACTCCTTCTCCACCAAAGCTTCCAAAATATCTTACTCCCCCTGTACTGATCACAAGTTTTTACAGACTGCTCCATCCACTCCCACCTTTGATTTAATAGAAAATCCCTCAGTTACTTCCTCCAGCACTGCCACTTCAGTATATTTCTGGAGCATGAGCTGCAACACCTGCACCTTAATGGGAGAATGCATCCTCAGGTCATCCTCTTACACCCCCAAAAAACACCTCCCTGTCTGCCCATGAAAATTCTTTCTACCTCACATATTTTGGAATCCCTAAAACACAGCCAATAACCTGCTCAAATCAGGTGAAACTGAAGCTTGGCTGGCTGCATTACCTTCCTGCCGACCACACTGCACCACTGAATGTATAACTGCACACCTTGAACAAGTTTGCAAGAACCTACATGCTGCCCACAAATATCTCCCCACATTATATGCCCAACACACCCCCACCCCTTCTCCTACCTTACCCCCTCTGCTAATCGCACCAAAGCTATCCATCATAGTGGCCAGCCATATGTCTGGGACTGATCATTCGCTTTCCTCTTGTAAAACCTCTGATCATACCATAACCAAGCATTACCAGCCCGTAGCTGTTGCACCTCTTTTATCATCAGGAAATACCCCAAGAGTGGAAGGGCAATGTACTGCCTTTCTCCAATTAAACTGCCATACAGTACACAAAGCCCAACACCCAATTTTCCCAAACATTTGGTCACAGTCTGCCCACCATTCTTCACCCTAGGGCCACTAAGGCTGCCAAAAGATCTTTGCTATTTGCAGTTTCTGACTCCAGCAAACGGTGAACCCTATCCATATCAATTAAATCAAGAATATCTACATACTCCTCCTTCCAGATCTTTTCTTTAACTGAGGAAGGTATATGAGGTGTCAAGAATATCACCCCACTCCCCTGTTCCAGGGCCTGTGTAGCCAACCAATCATTAGGCCGAAAGCCAAACTCTGAAACCACCTCCTGCAAGTGGGAATCCATCCCCACCATGGACAATGCCAGACTACCTCAGTACAAACTTGGGTTACCCATCCCAGAACAGGCTCCTCAAAAAAGAGCCCCCCTTCACCCAACCTATGTCAGCCCCTCAGTCCACTTGCAGGGTCCCCTGTCTCCTGACATGACCTTTCACCACCTGCAACAAAGCTGTTCCCCACTCGCCCTAAGTCTGACATGCCTACCAAACCTTCCACCAACATATCATTACCTGCAGGAGCAGCATGCACTGTTCCAACAGATGCAGCCTCCATTGGGACTATGCCTCTTGACTGCAAATGATGTGCTCCCTTCCCTCTAGCCACCTGCTTGCAGTTTGCTGGTTGCTTTCTCTTCCAACTAGCTTGACCCTTTTCCACCAGCACCAGGGTCTCAATATTAGGCAAATCCCAAAACAGGTCTTCCGGCTGAGAAATTATGTCCACCCATCTCTGTTGCAATGTCTGTATCTCTGCCATCTGGTCCCAGCCAATGACGTGACCTATTAACAGAAACAGATCAACAAGATTACCTTACTCAGCCACACACATGTATCTTAGCTGCCCTTGCTGCCATCGCTATATTCCCCTTTTGCTGACTACCTCTTTTTCCTCATACCATTTCATTATACATATATATAAACATATATATATATATATATATATATATATAAACATATATATATATACTTATTATTTTGTTTGTTTGTGTTCTCTTTGAACTCCCCCCACTACCACATACCTCCCAACCTTCTAATGCAAGAACTCAGGACACAGCTATACTGAAAGTGTGCCCCCCTACCTTTGACCAAGTTACCACATGCGCTTTTTGTAAAAGATCCAGCAACAGGATCTCCCTTACTGATTTGCTATGATCTGCAACTAATGTGCCAGAAAACCACAGCATTATGAAAAACAGACCAGAATTAAGAGGTAGAATCTGGACATTATGCGAAGATCTGTACAGTTGGGAGGTATGCTTACAGCAGCCTCATGCACATTATGAGGAGCAACCTGGAAATGCATGCAAAACTGCACTGAAAAGCATGGCCATACCTCCCAACACCCCAGTGCAAGACATTCAAACAAAGCCCAATATCCCTCTCACCCTCGTAGAGCACAAAATCTGGATAAAACCACAAATAAAAGTGGGACAAAGGCACAAAAATAGGGACCATTTTTAAATATTGCTCTTACAAACTTAGAAATTTGATAGAATAACAGGTTTTGCATTAACATGAATTTTCTGAAGGGTAAAAATTCATGCTAAAGCAAAACCTCTTCTATCAACTTTTCTAAGTTTGTAAGAGTGATATTTTCTCTGTAGAACAGCCCATAAAACTGTAACCTGTAAAGCAGCAATATAATAGAAATACCTTGTGAGCCAACAATATTAGAACAGCTAGTTTGGCCTTGAGTGGCAATACCTACAGATTTAGTGGAATTCAGTACTGTGTAAGCATTAAAGTTCGTATAATTTAGTTCTGTTTAGCTTAATCTTCCCCAATAAAGCACCCTTATTAATCTGCACAAACAAAGCATGCTTAATAGCCATCTAACCTCAAAATACCACACCCTTGTAGCTCACAAATCAAGGGACTGAACCTTATGGATATGCACTTTCCTAACTTCTCTGTGGCCAGCTTGGTGGCTATGGGCATCTTGAGACAATGTAGCAATTGTCTCCTGCTTGCTGACATCCTCTTAATCCTTAACAAATCAGATGCAGTATGTAAGAGGTGTAATTACACAATGACACAGGAGGCTAAACTCTTGCATACAAGTCCACATCAGGTTGTCGAAACCATACACACAACACCTACCTCACATAGCACACTACACACTCATAGACTATCAGATACTGAGGCAATTAAAAGCAATCTTTCTAAACAACAAAGACCACCCATTGTCAAAGCTATGCTTCAGCGAGTCCAGAGGTACTCAGAAAAAATAACACCGAGCACTATACATACTGTCACTCTCAGTGGAGCCCCAAACACTAAGCCCCTAAGGCATGCAAACATACTTCTCATGACCTCATCATAGGGGACTCCATTGTGTGACATACTGATGCCCATCTAACCAGGGTGAGCAACATAAAGATAACTGTTAGTTGTTTATCCGGAGCCAGGATCAGCTAAATCACACATGCAATTAAGTCATTACGCCACAGGTACCAGTATGATTCCATCATAGTCCATGTAGGTATAGGTAGGTATAGCCTGAAATGTACCTCCCTGGACTATATGAAGAGAGACTTTATGGTTTCAGACTATGTCTCAGGCTGGTATGAGCCTGGCACAGAGCAGCATATTACCATCACAATATGAGCAAAAATTGATTAATTTCAACAACTGGCAGTCTTTCTGGTGTCATTCTAAGAGGCTCCAGTATTTGTCAGCTTGGGAGGACATGGTCAACAGAACACATTGCTTTGTCAGGGATGGTCTGCACCTTTTCCCTCTAGGCTTTTGAATACTGGCTAATGCTTTGTTCACTCATACAGTGACATTTTTAGGTAATATCAAATTGACAAACCTACTGACATAGCAAAATGAACTCAACAGAACCTCAAGGTGTTACTGCTCAATGCCAGGAGTCTAAATAAAAAAAAAATACACTCCCTGCAACCCTCCTGAGACTGGGGAATAAAAATGTCTGTGCAGCTACCGAGACATGGCTTAAAGCAGCAGAGAGTACCCTGGCAGTGCAAGGTTTTAGTGCCTTCCACAATTTTAGACAAGTAGCTGTACAGACAAGAATTAAAGGTGGAGATGTCTAAATATACATCAGTAATAAGCATATATCTAGGATGGTCAAACAGGATGACATGCTAGAGTTTTTCCATGTGTAGATCAGCATAGACAAAATCCTGTACCATATCGTAGCCAGCTATAAGTCACACAATGTCCCAAGAATCTTACAGTGCATACTTGCTCCTACTAGAGACACTTAACATCCAACCTAACACCCCTAGTCATGGGAGACTTTAATTAGTAATCCTACACATCCTCAAATCTATATGCACAGAGATTCCTGGGCTTTGAAAATACATATACCCTTGACCAAATGTGAAGACATCCACTACAGGCTCCAACACAATGAACCTTGTGCTCAGAAATATGGGTGAACACTGCAATCCCAATGTCCCTTCCTCCCTGATAAAGTCCAACCATAAAGATGTCTCCTTTGAAATCAAAATCAGCACCATAATCCAATTAAACCAGTAACAGTTAGGAACTATTCCAAGGCAAATTACTCATTATTAAGTGATGGTTTATTAAAATTCAATGCCCCTCCAAACCCCAAGAACACACCAGTGTATGCTGAATTGCTCTCAGAAACTCTGTACAACCATATCAGTGGTTTCATAGAGGCTGCTGTACCTACCAGAAGTAATTCCATGACTAGCCACAAAAACAAATTGCCTGGTGGCATCTCAAATTAAATGGGCTATACAACAAAAGGAAAAAAAATATGGCAAAAATCAGGGAGCACAATTCCCATAAACATAAAAACTCTCTCATCAAAGTGAATAGGCAACTAAGAGGGCTAATTAGGTCAAGCAAAGCCAGCTATGAGGATAAGAAATCCACCCAGATGAAAGAAAACCATAAGGCCTTTTACAGCTATGTCAGAAACCTCACGGGCAGCACACAGCAATGTGCTGAAAAGGAATTTAATGGTGCCACATTTACTGAGTCTGGAGATACAGTGAATCTATTAGTGGACACATTCTGTACCAACTTTACCCTCCTTTCAACCTCAGACAACCCCCCCCCCAAACATAACCTCTCCAACTATAACTAGGGATCATGTACTGGCTACACATACTAAAACCAAGAACATGGCCTCAATGAGTCATGATAACATCCCAAGATGCCTTCTGAATAGTCTAAAATACTACTTATCTGGACCCCTGGAATTATTATTTAGCTATAGTCTTAAAACAGGCTTTTTGCCACTTGAATGAACTTTGATAGTAATCCCCCTTCATAAGGCAGGACCTTCAACAGATCCTGGAAACTACAAGCCCATTAGTCTGACTAGTCTTATCTGCAAAGCTATGGAAAGAATTATCATTGAAATTATAAAGAAGGACATAGTAGACCTCTAGACACTGGGTCCATCCCAGTTTGGTTTTGGTAAAGAAAGGTCATGCTTACTGAATCTAGTGGACTTCTTTGAAAAAGTCACTAAGGCAATGGATGAGAGGAAAACTGTGCATACTGCTCACCTAGATCTGGCTAAGGCATTTGATACAATGCCCCACTCAGGTATTGTCAACAAATTTACAGAACTAGGTGTAAGCCCCTTTATACCATGCAGGGCAGCTAGCTGGCTCACTGATAGGAACCAGAAGGATAGAATCAGTGAGGCCATCTCCATGAAGAGACTGGTCACCAGTGGGGTCCCCCAGGGGTTCTGTGTTAGGCCCACTCCTCTTCAGCAACTCTGGCAAACCAAGTTTGCAAATGGTTGCGAACTGTGGAGCAGTCATTGAATCCCCCCAAGATGAGAACATCCTTTAGGAAGATCTAATACAGACAAATGCTTGGTGCCAAAGCTATGGTTTAAAACTTAATACCAATAAATGTAATATTAGGGTCTATATTATATGAATGAAAGTTCATATAATTGAATGCTGTAAACAGCGGAAATGCTGGAATTCGAACCCTTTATTGTGGGGGGGCTGTGCACCCCACACTCCCCACTAATTATATATACCAACTCCGAGATCACACTACAGTGAGGAAAGGGCAAATTTCCCGATCTTCACTGTACTGCGATCTCACAAAAAACACACTGATGAACGGCATTTTCACGTATACAGTCATTCGATATTTTGGACTTTCGTTCTTCTAATAGGAACCCCATTATTATACCTTTTGGGAAGTCTGCCACCCCAGGTAACTACTTCATAAATAATACACCCTTAAAAGTACTGTACTCAGCCTTCTCTTCCCAAAACCTAGTTTTCTTTTCATTTTTTCCTCATTTTCTCAACTAGTTACCCTATCTAATCCACTCCTGCTTTACTCTCGTACTCCTCCCACTTCCTTTATCCTATCTGTTTCACTCGCCCTTTATCCTTTCACTTTCTGACACACTAATCCCCATTTATTTCTTTTTACTCCTCTCCCTCTTCAATTATTTTGTGCATACTGTTACCCATCTACTCTTTGCTATGTTAATTCCGCACATCTATACAATTTTTTAACTTGTTATTGCAACCTTTTCCATTATGTTATATATATATATATATATATATATATATATATATATATATATATATATATATATCTACTTTCAAACTTATCCAACATGCTCTATATATCTATTTTGTACTACTTAAAATTCTAGTTTTATTTCTTGTATTTTAAATATTTTGAATTGTACTGTTATTGTATTGTATCAGTTTTACTTGTGGAGCTTTTCTCTCTGGGCCTCCACTGAAAATGGGTTCTGCATGGCCCAGTGCACTATCACGGTAAACAAATGCCAATAAATAAATATAAATAAATAAAAGTAATTCACTAATCGGGGATCTGGGGATCATGTAGAGACTAACATAGCCTTCGACCAACATGTGTCCAAGGTAGTAAGAAAATCCTTCTATATTACTACTCAACTTATAAGAAAGGGCAGAGCATCTAGGTCCAGACAGGTCATCATATCATTGTGCTTGGCCCCCATCAGACCCATCATAGTGTATAATGCCCCCTTCGGTATGTACCTGACCAGACATATGCAGTAACTGAAATGTCAACAATAGCTCCTTACAAAAAGAATACAGGAGGTGAACACAATGTCCTAGGCTGATTGCCTCAAATCCTTGTCTCTTTACTCAGTATCAGTGAGGAATTAACATAGGGCTTACAAGCATCCTTGGACCCTGTTTTGATGAATCTTTTGCACATTCAAAAAATAAACAGCATAAGAACTGCTAGATCAAAAGACTAAATTTAGCTTGCAGCATAAACAGGACATGTTGGAGAGATGGATATTTTTCTCAGAGAATTCCCATTCTCTAGAACACACTCCCCATCCATGTGAAAAAAGGTTCTCCCTATCCCTATTTAAGTGCAACTTGGACCACTGGATGGGTAGTCAGAAATTCACCTCTGGTTTGGCTGCTATGTCTCTGATGGACAGTCAGTAAATCAATCCCTTTAAATCAAATATAAATCAAATCTGTGAGTCACATTTGGATTCCATGGTTAGGTTTTTCAGGGCCTTGTGGTTGTTTGCCATATATATATATATATATACACCTATGAACCTATGACAAATGTTTGTGGACTCATGCATACTGAAAGGGGTGTTATACTCAATGGTTGGTCTAATAATTAAGTACAGTGGAATGATTATATCCCTGGATCCAGATGCAATACCTTTAGATATGAGTTGTGCAACAAAATAGGATTTCCTTACAACAGTGGATACAAAGTGATCAAATGACCGTTCATTGTTGACATAGGTTCCCAGATCTCTAACTGCGGGATCAATTTTCTGGTGGTTGTTGTCAATGTCATTGTGATAAGGTGAGTCATGCTTGCTGAAGAATATGAACATACAGCTCTTGGCATTTAGTTTTTGTCCATGTTTTTGACACTATCTATTTATTTTGGGGCAGGCCCTCTTGGATGATCATGTGGGATGATTTAGCATGTTGCAGGTCAACACAAGAAATGTAAAGCCACAAAAATGCAAAGCTGCACAATGCAGCAGTATTTAAAGCAATCAAAAAAATCTAGCACACAGTAAAAACTCAGTGCTAACAAACGTTTATAACATTGCAAATCTTCCTTCTTTCACTAGAGCAAACTGTAAAACCAAATAAAAAAAGCCACTAGCAGGCACACAAGTTACAATAATAGCTTAAAATAATAGAAAATTCACTTTCTTTTTGTTGGAGGCATAAGATATGTGGTCATGTCCAGTAGATCAGTTTATCGAGTGTGCAGTGTACTGTATCTCACCACAAATAAGAGCAACATAGTAGTAATTAAGTTAGGAGAAAAGCAAACATCCAACAGAAACTGTGCCATCCCGCTAATAGTAAATAAATATTCAAAACACTGCCAGTTCCTCTTGTCTTCCTAGGAGCAAACAGCAAAAATAATCATCCCCCCCCAAAAAATACACTAGCTAGATCATGACTTTCAATATTAGCTTAAAAAGCTAGAATAACTCAATCTTGTGGTGTTGAAGAGATTAGATAAGTAATCACTTGCAGGAATTCATTAGCCTGGGTTTGCAGCATGTTGCTGCTTAACATAAACCATCACACACATGTGCAACACATCAGTAATTAAAGCAGGCAAAACTAAGCAAACAGCCTACAGAATCTGGTCATACTAATAAGTTGGTAAATAAGCATTCAGAATAATGGAGGTTCCTGTTCTTTCAAAAGTGAACTGAAAACAGCTCTCCCCCCAAAAGAAAACATACATTTTAATATTAATTTAAACATCTAGAAAAATTCATTTTCCTGGTGCTGAAGATCTTAAATAAAAGGCCATTTTCAGTAGATTAGTGGTTCAAGTGCAAAGTGCATGAAAGTCAAAACAAGTAACTGCAAAGACACCCAATACAACAGTAATTAAGGAAGGCAAAACAAACCAACAGCCTGTAAAAAATTACTAGAGCTAACAACGTAACAGCGTATTAATATTCAGAACCCTGCATGTTACTCTTCTGTCACAACAGCAAAAGACTCCAAATGAAAAAGAAAACAAAATCAAACATCCCTGTCAGTCACAAGTCTCAGTAGAATCCTAAAAACATGAGGGGGGAAACATTTCTGTGTAAAATAGGAGCTCAGGTTTGCAGCATGTTGCAGCTCAACAAAAGGCAGCATCTATACTAATTTTATAACAGGCTTTTCAAAATGCACACTGTTTCACAAATGTCAACAATTTGGGACAAAATGTCTTTTAGTTTGTATTCTATATTTCAATCTATTTTGAGCATTCTGCTTTCACTGAGGATATACGTTCCTTCACACGGTACTGTGTTTGAGTATGACAAAAGTAATCATTCTCGGCATGCTTATTTCTAATTTTTTTGTTGTTGTTGTTGTTGTTGTATCTTTCGGCTTTTCCCGGTTAGGGGTCACCACAGCGGAACTCCGGTCCGCTAATGATTGGCAGTAGATTTTTACGTACCGACTTGCCAGGCCTGACGCACAACCTTCAACGAAGGTACGCCCATTCACGCATGTCTCCACACAGAAGACGCTTTAGCTGAAAATCGAACAGGACAACTTCTTACATGCTTATTTCTAAATATATCTTCTTATTTTCTTCTGCAGTGGCTGTAAGATGCTGCACATTTATATCACTCTAGCCTTTAATGCAGCCATGTAAGAGATTCAGTAATACAGCCTTTTTACTAAGATCTGTGTTATTGCTACAAGAAAGGACAAACTATCTCTGAATTTCATCTCTGACAGTTATAAGCTGGCACAAAATTACTGTTAACTTCTTAAAATAGCTCTTGGGGAATACATGATGCTCTGATTGCCTCATAGTTGATAATAGCACCCTGTGTAACTTGTCATTGTACAGGTCTCCCTCTGTCTTAGTTCCCAACACTTCTTTCCAAAGCACTGGTTTCTTTATCTAAAACTTTATACTGAGACAAACACATTATGAAAACAAACAAGAGTACATTTATTGCCCCCGTCTCATTTCCTATTACAAAATGCAAAGGAGCCTTGCTTTGCAAGCTTATTGCTTATTGCTGTAGATACTGAATCCTGATAGTTGCTATAAGCCTGCCAATACCAGAGTTCCATAAACAGTCACAAAATGCCTATTGACTTTACCTTTCATCCCACCGTGTCCCTTGTTAGCAAGCTTGACTACAACTAGCTAATGAAAAGACACGAAAATGTAGTGATCATTTTAGCTCACTCCGTTAATGTTTTTATGATAATCCACTACAGTTCAGCCCTATATTTCTTTACTTATTTAGTTGGCTAGTCATGTTTAATAACCAGCCCTGGTTGGTATTAATGAAGGTAGTGTGCAGATGTCATAAATTCATCTTAAGCAATATATTCAGTATAATTTATACAAAATAGACTACAGTAGTTCCTTGGGGTGTACAGACACATTCTTGGTTTTTAGAATGGTGTACGGAAATACTAAGTACCCTTCTGTATACCAGAAACTCCTGTTCGCTAGAATGACAGGTAGCACTGTGTACCTGACAATGCTACACAGAGCTACTGAGTAAGGCAGTTATCTGTTGTACAGCCTACCTTACCAAATAGCTACTTGATAAGGCATACTGTACTACAGTTAGCTGTATTATTCAAAGTACATGTTTTTCTGTAGCATAAGTAGCTCTGTTTCTAGTAATGTATTTCTTTACACAGTTGTGTTTTTTCCTGATGCCAGTATGTCGTACAACATCCTGTGCAAACCTACTGACAGGAGAAGGATACGGCTGTGGTGACTGGTGTGGGTAATGAGCAAGTGCTGCCTTGACAGGCTTATTAGCTTAGGGCATTCAAGAGTGAAGAGAAATGGAGCAGGACCATGCAAAAAGATGAAAGATTGCCATTGATTTCATGTAAATAACCAGTTTGCATGTTAGCCCACACCCACCCACCCTTCCTTTCTCTAAAATTTCCTCATCTTATACTCACACCCTGTGCAGTTAAACTGATCTATGGAGTTGCATGCAACCTCTTTTGTGCAATGTCTCTGTAATGCCTCCTAACATATGTTTATAAACGCAATCTAAAGTCAGATATAGATCTTCTACTTCCCAGCAGCCACCTACATTTTCACCATGTTTACATTTCCGCTAGGGACATCCAGTTTATGTCTATCTCTAACCTGACCACTGAAAATATAGTCTTTACTGTACATTATATTCAATGTTTCTAACTAGAGTATACACAAGGAAAGGCTGAATGCATGGATTATAATCTGACCAACTTGCATTAAATGTACCACCTAACATTGTGATCTGACAAATTGCATTAATTGTACTACCTAAGATTGTGATGGCCTGATTTTTGTATGTTTACTGACTCTGTGCCTCATTCTCTATTAAGGCTGACTAGCTCTACAAAGAGGCTTACAGTTGAAGCATTAATATAAATGAAAAAATTATTTTGCAGGTTTCACTCTTCAAAGTTTTTCAGTCAATAAGCCATTGAAACACTATGAATAAGAATGGGGACTCTTGTTTCAGCTAACTTGAAGGTGTAGTGCAAATTTCTGTGATTAAAACAAACCAATTTTTCATATGTAGAAAATGTTATGACAGTGACATACCTACTTTTTTCACTATACTCAGTAATATGGATGTTTCTGATGCACTTCAAACAAATACTAGTGTTAAGAGAAAAACAATTTCATGATTCAGGCAAAACAAGCAGGTAGCAGCCAAAGTTACAGAAATTGTTTACATTATAATCACATATATAATATGTTTTAGATGCCAAGATCTGCAGTGCCAAAATGATAAATACAAATTTGCTTTCTAGGTGTGTGCTACTGTACAGGGCATGGCTAACCCACACAAGCATGCACAATTTATAGCAGCACAGAATAAAATAAGCAGAAAAGTAAATAAGGAGCCTTCTGGCCAACAAAACGATTGTACTATGATTCCTTCTGTGTATTTTCCAATACAGATAGACCAGGCAAACATCTTCTGCCACAAGATGAATAAACCCAGTCCTCTTGATATAAAATCACAGTAGAAAAATCCACAAATGAAATGCTAGCACAACCACTTAAACAGCTACCTAGAAATCCCTTGCTGAGGGCTGAAGGTAATTTCAAGACAATAAAAGTTAGAAGGGGAAATTAAACAAAAAAAAATCATTGAAATGCACACATATAAGCATGAAATAAAAGTGATGACTTAAAATAACTTTGTGATTTAATAATCAAAGGTACTTAACTTTGCCTGGATGGCACTGGATGCAGGTGAAACACTTCTGGAATACAGACTAGGACTACAAGCTTTGCTGAGCTTCAGAAAAATGAGCAGAAGACAAAATATCATGGGACTATGGAAAATAGGAGGGAAGAGTACATAAATAGCTTATACAACAGTCCATAGCAATGAAAGAGGGGAGGGATGGATGTTGGAAATCAGATAATTATAAAGGTGGAGGGCAGAGGCACAGCCTTAAAAAACAACAACATTAGAAGGGTGGGAAGGTTCAGAAGTTTCAAGGAACAAATGGCTAGCTATAGAGGTTACCAATCAAAGATAAAATTGGAGGTCTTTCAGAAACTTTCACTTAATGTTCTTGTGGCAACGCTTCCGGACACCACCACGGCAATTTCAGTACCTTTAACTTTTTATTCCGTCATAAAAAACAAATTAATAAAACAGTAAAGCTTTATGTGAGCACTTTCGGGTTATAATAAACCCTTCTTCAGACAAATGGCTTTTCACATCTAAACAAACATTTAAATAGTTAAAACTTGGCGCCAAAATCCGCCTTAAAGAAATATTGACCATATTGTTATAAAACGTCAACATAAAACATTTAATTTCATTTCACTTCTTTCTCATTATTAGCATGCTTATTTGTCATATATATATATATATATATATATATATATATATATATATATATGTATATATATATATATAACATGTTAAAAACAATCTTAAATATGTTTCATATAAATATAAACATTATTAAAATAATATATTACATTACAAAATCTAAATGTTGCATAAGTATTAATATATAAATAATACTAGTAATCATTAATTTATCCATTCATCTTCCTATGACTAATATATTAATCTATAAATATATTTAATAATAAGTGCTCTACAAATTCATGAATATCAAAGATAAATGCCATAAATAAATAAATATCCAAAAGTTAATAATAAATATAACAATTATATATGAAGCAATACTTATACAAATATATGCATGTGCTCATAAATGCATATAAATACGTATAGTCTTTATAATTTGTGTTTTAATGGTCTATCTCTCAGAAATGGTTTTATAGTTGTCCTACCATTTAACCCCTTCCCTTTATCAGATTGCATGCGAATAATCCATCTGATTTCTTACTGCTCTGTAAAGTTTTTAATATTACCTAATCTACTATTTTTTAAAATCATCTCTATGACCATAGATTTATATGTATTTATGAGCACATGCATATATTTGTATACATATTCAGACATTTATTATGAAATATTATTATGAAGTAATATTAAGTATTGCTTCATATATAATTGTTATAGTTATTATTAACTTTTGGATATTTATTTATTTCTGGCATTTATCTTTGATATTCATGAATTTGTAGAGCGTTCATTATTAAATATATTTATAGATTTATTAGGTTGATAATATTCTCCAGTAGCTAAAAAGTTAATGCACTTGTTAGAATAACGAAATGAATTATAAACAGTATATATGAAACAAGTGCAAGAACGAGGTATTCCAGCTGAAAGTAAACGGATTCTAATAATATCAGGCAAATTCAAATAAAACGAAGTTGTAAAATTAAAATAGCGGTTTTATTTAATAAGAACAGACGGATAAGCGCTTTCACTAACGTAGCTTCATCAGATCCAAGACAAAAAGTTCAAAAACACATCCTTTAAATACTTAATTTAAATGAGCTAGTAATTGATGATTATTCAATTAACAATTTAAAACAGATATATAGTTCATTACTCGTATATATCATCTGAAACATCTAAGAACCTGATATATATTATATAAAACATTTAAAAGCATATATATAAAATCAGATATCTCATATATGTAATTGTCCAATATTAAAAGTGTATATATATATATATATATATATATATATATATATATATATATATATAAGGTAAAATGGTTATATAATGTAGCTTAGAAACTGCATCAATATATATATATGTCACACTTCAAAATATATATATGTATGTAATGTGTAAAAGTGTAGAAGTACTAAGAAGTGTGAATGTATATAAGTATAAGTGTATATAAATATATATAAATATAAATATAGATATAAATATAAATATAAATATATAAATGTATGAATGTAAACAGATGTATAAGGAATGTGTATAAATTAATATAAATAAATAAATAAATACATACATATATATGAATATAAATATAAATATAAATATGAATATAAATATGAATGTGAATGTATAAATATGTAAAAAATGCAGATGCTTGTGTAGATATAGTATAAGTAAATGAAATGAACTGATCTAATATATATAAAACTGTGTAATATATATATGTATGTAATACATATACTTGTCTCTGAATTATTATATCTAGTTATTATCTAATGTGCCTACGTTTCTTAAGATAAGGTTTAATGGATGCTCTTTCATTTAAACCAGAGCCTTTGTCTGCTCTAAGTAAGATAATCCACCTACTTTCCCTATCCTCTGTGTGATTCATTATATTACCGCCCCTTTTACTTACTATAACATTTTCTAGAACCCTGAAAATAAATGAGTGCTGAGCATCAGTCTGTAAGACATGCTTCGCTAGTGCATTTTGTATATTGCCTTTCCTAATACTATAACAATGTTCTCTTATTCTATCACATAAAGACAGATTAGTCTTGCCTACATAAAAGCAAGAACACATTGTGCAAACGGCCAGATATACAACATTAGCAGTCATACAATTTGCATCGACTTGAGTGTAAAATTCTTTGTGTGTATCAGGATGTATAAAAATTACATTAGAATCTATCAGTGAACAAAAATTACAATGTCCACAAGGTTTAGTGAAACATTGAGTTGTAGAGACTATGTTATGTGTGGGATAACATAATAATCTTTTAAGATTCTTTTTATTTCTGTACATAAAGGAGGGATTTGCTCCTACTATCGTTGTTAATTTATAATCTGCCTGTAAGATATTCCAGTGTTTGCATATAATATTTCTAATCTGTGTATTTTCTGTTGTAAAACAAGTTGAAATCTGGTGGTCCCCTGCCATAAACAAACTTTACAACAAAAGGAAGAAACTGTTGCAGAAAAGAGGAAAATCTCAGGATGCAAAAAACTCCCTTACGAGCCTCAGTAAGAAACTGAGATCCCTCATAAAATCCTCCAAAGCTAGTTACGAATATAAAATTGCCAACGATTCCAAAGACAACCACAAGGCATTCTATAACTATGTCAAGAATGTAAATGGCGATGCTCAGATCTGCTCTGAGCTAAAACAGAATGGCATTAAATATACTGATCCCAAGGATATTGCCAATATCCTGGCAGATCGATTCGGTGCCAACTTCACCCCCCTCTCACCCCCTAAATGGCCCATCTCAACACCGGAAGATTGCCAAATTCCGGACATGTCTCATTTGGGGTATCTGATTGTCATTACGGCAACCGGAAGTACACTTTCAACAGCTTAGAGGGCCTCCTTTGTGTTCAGCTGCTGCCTGTGTGTCTGGTTGGAGCTGCTGAGCAAAGCATGCTAGCTGCTCAAGCATTCCATGACGAGCAAAGCCGCTTTTTCACCCGTTGTTTTTAAACATGCAGGAAGAGATTGTAGCTCTTTGTAGCTTACGTAGAATTACATCAGTTTACTCAAAAGCTCTTCCCATTTAAAAACACCGCTCGCTCTCACTCAGTGCAAAGGAGACGAGTCAAAACCTAATGCAAATTTTCATGGACAAAGCACTATGGGATATCACCGCAGATGCCGAACTTTCCTCAGGAATTTCCTGCTGCTCCAGTAAAGGTAAAGAGTCACGGTTTGCGTTCAACCCCAGGTTTGTCACTGTCCTCATACGCCATTGTAAAAACAACTCACCAACCAGGTAATGACGCTTACACCACTGGACCTGCTCACTCTCTGTCAGCAAACGCATACTTACCTGGCAGGGGGAATACCACGATCAAGAAGGTGGTTGCCCCAGGGTGAGGCTCTTCCATTGCACACTTCGGTTGGGTTGACCCCTGTGATTTCCCCAAATGTGGGAAACTCAACTGCAGAATTTATGGTAGTGGGGGACTGCGTTCGCGCACTTCCCTCAGTTTAAGTTAACAAAATATTGCCTTTCTTTTCTTCTAGTGTGCCTAGCCCACACATTTATGTCTATGTCTTTCATCATGCGCTAAGGGGCACCATCATTTTTTTATATCTTCTTTACAACCCCTTACCTTTTTCTCCAACAATGCATTTCTGTCTCTGTCCTTTACACAATGCTGTGCATGCATTTTTATCCTCCTTCCTTCTTTTTCTTCCTGCTCTTCATTCTTGCTCTTCCTTTCTGTCTTTCTAACTATTCTATTTAAGGGCTAAAGTAAAACATTTCACAGCTTTACCACAAAGGCTCATCCACACTCTGCTGCACTTTGCTGTCAGGGAAAGCTTAGTTTGCTTTTATTTTTTTCGATCACTTTATTGCCTTTCTATATTTTCAATACTGTGCTCTGTTGTTTCTTTTCTTTACCTTCTGTTTTACTTGCATTCTGCTCTGACAGCATATTAAAACTTCAAAACAGACCACAGTGCTCTCTCTTCTGACTCAGGCAGAATTTTGAATTTTTTTCCCGCCCTCCCACCCGGTTACGGTTGTCTTGTTAATTACCACCGTCTTTCTACTTGCCTGCCTCTTATGTTAATCTGACCATATATCTCATTTCCTCTCTACTTTCACTGGCTTGTGTGAGTAATCACAAAAATCAGCATTTTTTAAATCCCTCCCCTTCAACTACTTACATTTATTGGCCATCCTGCTGTATTCCATGGTACCAGAGTACAACAGCGACCACCCCTTTCAATCCATCTTGCTGTTTTAAAAATAGTAGCTCTCCACTAAACCTTAACTTTTCAAACAGCTAAAACTTAAGTTACCTACTTTCACATCTAACTTCTCTAGTGCGCACTGCAGTGTGCATTTTTTTTCCATCTTACCTTTAAGCATCCCTGTGACTAGCACTTTCTCTAATCTCTGCTGGAAAGCACTTGGAAGCCTTAAACTGATACAAGCACTCAACTCTCCTTGTTAATAAGGAGAAATTAATAGTAGGCACTAAACAGCCTATAATTGCAAAGTACCTTACGAGGGTAAGGGAAAACAGCTCCTGTACTTTACAAAAAAGAAAAAAAAAAAAAAAAAGCACCAAACCAGGCATGTCCAAGGGTCAGCTTCCGGTGATTTCTCCTGTCCACCTGCTGAATCTGGGCACACTGGGGCAATCATGTACACAGACAACCCTCTCCTCCTACCACCCAACACTACAACCTGTGAGAGATGCACTTACATAGCCAGAATGGAAGCACAGCTCTCTCCACCCAAGATTGCGCTAGACAGTCAAGAGGAGAAGGTTAACACCTACACTACACCTCAAGCAACACACAGCCCTTCTAAACCCACACCACCAACACCCACATATAGCAACACTAAATCCACATATGCAGAGGCCCTTAACTGTAACCTGCCCAAGCAACAAGGACCACTGAAGCTGAAACGCAAACAAACACCAGTCACAACCAAAGTGTCACATAGTTTACAACACCAGTGTCTGCCACCCAGCGACAGCCCCTAAGGCAAGACAGTGTACCTAACGCTTTAGTCATAGGTGGCTCTATAGTCCGGCACACTGATGTCCCTCTTACCAGGTTGAACAAGGAGAAAATTACAGTCAGCTACCTGTCGGGTGCCAGGATCTGCCACATAACGCATGCACTCAAGTCACTCCACAACAGGTACAAATATGACTCTGTCATTGTCCATGTTGGAGTGAATGACTTGAGGCATACCTCCCCGGACTACATGAAAAGAGACATGGAAGAGCTCTCGGATCATGTGGCCCAGGCAGGTATGACCCTAGCCCTGAGTAGCATCCTGCCTTCGCCCAGAATGATACCACAATATAAGGACAAAATGATTGACTTCAACAATTGGCTAAGCTTCTGGTGTCATTCAACGGGGATCCAGTATCTGTCTGCCTGGGATGACATGATTGACAGACCACGATGCTTTGCCAGAGATGGTCTGCACCTGTCGCCCCTGGGATTCAGGTTACTGGCTAAGGCTCTTGCCACCCCTATAGTGCCTTCTTTAGGCAAAGTTCAAAGGACAAAACCACCACCGTAACAGGCACAAGCATGCGAAATCTGAAGGTAATGCTACTCAATGCTAGAAGTCTGAACCTCAAAATGCACTCTCTCGAGGCACTCCTAAAAATGGAGAACATCGATATCTGTGCAGTAACTGAGACCTGGTTCATGGCTCCAGAGAGCACCCCTGCAATACTAGGCTACAACTCTTACCACACTTTTCGGCCACCAAACCAGGACGGAAACACTAAAGGTGGAGGAGTGTCAATATTCACCAAGGATATTCACACCGCCAGGCTAGTTGCCCAACACAATGCATCTGAAATTCTCCAGGTGCAACTAACAGTAGGTAAGACTGCAATCCCAACTGTAGCTTGCTACAGATCCCCCACCATACCCCAAGATTCTCACTACGCCTTTCTAAACATACTGGAAAATATTAAGATAGAACCAAACACCCTAATACTGGGTGATTTTAACTACCCTGCCATTAACATGGGAAAACTACTCATGTACCAACACCTTTGCCCAACGGTTCTTGGAATTCATAAATTCCAAAGCCCTGGATCAACTAATCCATAGTCCAACCAGGGGCTCCAATATCCTAGACCTGGTCATTACCAACATGGGAAATCGATGCTCCACACCTATGGTCACCCCCTCGTTAGTCAGGTCTGACCATAAGCTAATCACCCTTAACATCCACATCCCACCCCCACCCCCCCAGTAAGGAAACCTCCATAAAAAAACTTCTCCAAAGTCAACTTCCTGCTACTCAAGTCAGAAGTGACAATCTTCACGACACCCATGCAGACGGGAGCTGAAGGTCCAACTGCTGAATCCTACACTAAGGCACTGTACGAGCACATCCACTCATGCATGAATCGTGCCATCCCTAATAGAACCAAGATGCTCTCATCCAAAAAAAGGAAGCCAATCTGGTGGTCCCCTGCCATAAACAAACTTTACAACAAAAGGAAGAAACTGTTGCAGAAAAGAGGAAAATCTCAGGATGCAAAAAACTCCCTTACGAGCCTCAGTAAGAAACTGAGATCCCTCATAAAATCCTCCAAAGCTAGTTACGAATATAAAATTGCCAACGATTCCAAAGACAACCACAAGGCATTCTATAACTATGTCAAGAATGTAAATGGCGATGCTCAGATCTGCTCTGAGCTAAAACAGAATGGCATTAAATATACTGATCCCAAGGATATTGCCAATATCCTGGCAGATCGATTCGGTGCCAACTTCACCCCCCTCTCACCCCCTAAATGGCCCATCTCAACACCGGAAGATTGCCAAATTCCGGACATGTCTCATTTGGGGTATCTGATTGTCATTACGGCAACCGGAAGTACACTTTCAACAGCTTAGAGGGCCTCCTTTGTGTTCAGCTGCTGCCTGTGTGTCTGGTTGGAGCTGCTGAGCAAAGCATGCTAGCTGCTCAAGCATTCCATGACGAGCAAAGCCGCTTTTTCACCCGTTGTTTTTAAACATGCAGGAAGAGATTGTAGCTCTTTGTAGCTTACGTAGAATTACATCAGTTTACTCAAAAGCTCTTCCCATTTAAAAACACCGCTCGCTCTCACTCAGTGCAAAGGAGACGAGTCAAAACCTAATGCAAATTTTCATGGACAAAGCACTATGGGATATCACCGCAGATGCCGAACTTTCCTCAGGAATTTCCTGCTGCTCCAGTAAAGGTAAAGAGTCACGGTTTGCGTTCAACCCCAGGTTTGTCACTGTCCTCATACGCCATTGTAAAAACAACTCACCAACCAGGTAATGACGCTTACACCACTGGACCTGCTCACTCTCTGTCAGCAAACGCATACTTACCTGGCAGGGGGAATACCACGATCAAGAAGGTGGTTGCCCCAGGGTGAGGCTCTTCCATTGCACACTTCGGTTGGGTTGACCCCTGTGATTTCCCCAAATGTGGGAAACTCAACTGCAGAATTTATGGTAGTGGGGGACTGCGTTCGCGCACTTCCCTCAGTTTAAGTTAACAAAATATTGCCTTTCTTTTCTTCTAGTGTGCCTAGCCCACACATTTATGTCTATGTCTTTCATCATGCGCTAAGGGGCACCATCATTTTTTTATATCTTCTTTACAACCCCTTACCTTTTTCTCCAACAATGCATTTCTGTCTCTGTCCTTTACACAATGCTGTGCATGCATTTTTATCCTCCTTCCTTCTTTTTCTTCCTGCTCTTCATTCTTGCTCTTCCTTTCTGTCTTTCTAACTATTCTATTTAAGGGCTAAAGTAAAACATTTCACAGCTTTACCACAAAGGCTCATCCACACTCTGCTGCACTTTGCTGTCAGGGAAAGCTTAGTTTGCTTTTATTTTTTTCGATCACTTTATTGCCTTTCTATATTTTCAATACTGTGCTCTGTTGTTTCTTTTCTTTACCTTCTGTTTTACTTGCATTCTGCTCTGACAGCATATTAAAACTTCAAAACAGACCACAGTGCTCTCTCTTCTGACTCAGGCAGAATTTTGAAATTTTTTCCCGCCCTCCCACCCGGTTACGGTTGTCTTGTTAATTACCACCGTCTTTCTACTTGCCTGCCTCTTATGTTAATCTGACCATATATCTCATTTCCTCTCTACTTTCACTGGCTTGTGTGAGTAATCACAAAAATCAGCATTTTTTAAATCCCTCCCCTTCAACTACTTACATTTATTGGCCATCCTGCTGTATTCCATGGTACCAGAGTACAACAGCGACCACCCCTTTCAATCCATCTTGCTGTTTTAAAAATAGTAGCTCTCCACTAAACCTTAACTTTTCAAACAGCTAAAACTTAAGTTACCTACTTTCACATCTAACTTCTCTAGTGCGCACTGCAGTGTGCATTTTTTTTCCATCTTACCTTTAAGCATCCCTGTGACTAGCACTTTCTCTAATCTCTGCTGGAAAGCACTTGGAAGCCTTAAACTGATACAAGCACTCAACTCTCCTTGTTAATAAGGAGAAATTAATAGTAGGCACTAAACAGCCTATAATTGCAAAGTACCTTACGAGGGTAAGGGAAAACAGCTCCTGTACTTTACAAAAAAGAAAAAAAAAAAAAAAAAGCACCAAACCAGGCATGTCCAAGGGTCAGCTTCCGGTGATTTCTCCTGTCCACCTGCTGAATCTGGGCACACTGGGGCAATCATGTACACAGACAACCCTCTCCTCCTACCACCCAACACTACAACCTGTGAGAGATGCACTTACATAGCCAGAATGGAAGCACAGCTCTCTCCACCCAAGATTGCGCTAGACAGTCAAGAGGAGAAGGTTAACACCTACACTACACCTCAAGCAACACACAGCCCTTCTAAACCCACACCACCAACACCCACATATAGCAACACTAAATCCACATATGCAGAGGCCCTTAACTGTAACCTGCCCAAGCAACAAGGACCACTGAAGCTGAAACGCAAACAAACACCAGTCACAACCAAAGTGTCACATAGTTTACAACACCAGTGTCTGCCACCCAGCGACAGCCCCTAAGGCAAGACAGTGTACCTAACGCTTTAGTCATAGGTGGCTCTATAGTCCGGCACACTGATGTCCCTCTTACCAGGTTGAACAAGGAGAAAATTACAGTCAGCTACCTGTCGGGTGCCAGGATCTGCCACATAACGCATGCACTCAAGTCACTCCACAACAGGTACAAATATGACTCTGTCATTGTCCATGTTGGAGTGAATGACTTGAGGCATACCTCCCCGGACTACATGAAAAGAGACATGGAAGAGCTCTCGGATCATGTGGCCCAGGCAGGTATGACCCTAGCCCTGAGTAGCATCCTGCCTTCGCCCAGAATGATACCACAATATAAGGACAAAATGATTGACTTCAACAATTGGCTAAGCTTCTGGTGTCATTCAACGGGGATCCAGTATCTGTCTGCCTGGGATGACATGATTGACAGACCACGATGCTTTGCCAGAGATGGTCTGCACCTGTCGCCCCTGGGATTCAGGTTACTGGCTAAGGCTCTTGCCACCCCTATAGTGCCTTCTTTAGGCAAAGTTCAAAGGACAAAACCACCACCGTAACAGGCACAAGCATGCGAAATCTGAAGGTAATGCTACTCAATGCTAGAAGTCTGAACCTCAAAATGCACTCTCTCGAGGCACTCCTAAAAATGGAGAACATCGATATCTGTGCAGTAACTGAGACCTGGTTCATGGCTCCAGAGAGCACCCCTGCAATACTAGGCTACAACTCTTACCACACTTTTCGGCCACCAAACCAGGACGGAAACACTAAAGGTGGAGGAGTGTCAATATTCACCAAGGATATTCACACCGCCAGGCTAGTTGCCCAACACAATGCATCTGAAATTCTCCAGGTGCAACTAACAGTAGGTAAGACTGCAATCCCAACTGTAGCTTGCTACAGATCCCCCACCATACCCCAAGATTCTCACTACGCCTTTCTAAACATACTGGAAAATATTAAGATAGAACCAAACACCCTAATACTGGGTGATTTTAACTACCCTGCCATTAACATGGGAAAACTACTCATGTACCAACACCTTTGCCCAACGGTTCTTGGAATTCATAAATTCCAAAGCCCTGGATCAACTAATCCATAGTCCAACCAGGGGCTCCAATATCCTAGACCTGGTCATTACCAACATGGGAAATCGATGCTCCACACCTATGGTCACCCCCTCGTTAGTCAGGTCTGACCATAAGCTAATCACCCTTAACATCCACATCCCACCCCCCCAGTAAGGAAACCTCCATAAAAAAACTTCTCCAAAGTCAACTTCCTGCTACTCAAGTCAGAAGTGACAATCTTCACGACACCCATGCAGACGGGAGCTGAAGGTCCAACTGCTGAATCCTACACTAAGGCACTGTACGAGCACATCCACTCATGCATGAATCGTGCCATCCCTAATAGAACCAAGATGCTCTCATCCAAAAAAAGGAAGCCAATCTGGTGGTCCCCTGCCATAAACAAACTTTACAACAAAAGGAAGAAACTGTTGCAGAAAAGAGGAAAATCTCAGGATGCAAAAAACTCCCTTACGAGCCTCAGTAAGAAACTGAGATCCCTCATAAAATCCTCCAAAGCTAGTTACGAATATAAAATTGCCAACGATTCCAAAGACAACCACAAGGCATTCTATAACTATGTCAAGAATGTAAATGGCGATGCTCAGATCTGCTCTGAGCTAAAACAGAATGGCATTAAATATACTGATCCCAAGGATATTGCCAATATCCTGGCAGATCGATTCGGTGCCAACTTCACCCCCCTCTCACCCCCTAAATGGCCCATCTCAACACGGAAGATTGCCAAATTCCGGACATGTCTCATTTGGGGTATCTGATTGTCATTACGGCAACCGGAAGTACACTTTCAACAGCTTAGAGGGCCTCCTTTGTGTTCAGCTGCTGCCTGTGTGTCTGGTTGGAGCTGCTGAGCAAAGCATGCTAGCTGCTCAAGCATTCCATGACGAGCAAAGCCGCTTTTTCACCCGTTGTTTTTAAACATGCAGGAAGAGATTGTAGCTCTTTGTAGCTTACGTAGAATTACATCAGTTTACTCAAAAGCTCTTCCCATTTAAAAACACCGCCGCTCTCACTCAGTGCAAAGGAGACGAGTCAAAACCTAATGCAAATTTTCATGGACAAAGCACTATGGGATATCACCGCAGATGCCGAACTTTCCTCAGGAATTTCCTGCTGCTCCAGTAAAGGTAAAGAGTCACGGTTTGCGTTCAACCCCAGGTTTGTCACTGTCCTCATACGCCATTGTAAAAACAACTCACCAACCAGGTAATGACGCTTACACCACTGGACCTGCTCACTCTCTGTCAGCAAACGCATACTTACCTGGCAGGGGGAATACCACGATCAAGAAGGTGGTTGCCCCAGGGTGAGGCTCTTCCATTGCACACTTCGGTTGGGTTGACCCCTGTGATTTCCCCAAATGTGGGAAACTCAACTGCAGAATTTATGGTAGTGGGGGACTGCGTTCGCGCACTTCCCTCAGTTTAAGTTAACAAAATATTGCCTTTCTTTTCTTCTAGTGTGCCTAGCCCACACATTTATGTCTATGTCTTTCATCATGCGCTAAGGGGCACCATCATTTTTTTATATCTTCTTTACAACCCCTTACCTTTTTCTCCAACAATGCATTTCTGTCTCTGTCCTTTACACAATGCTGTGCATGCATTTTTATCCTCCTTCCTTCTTTTTCTTCCTGCTCTTCATTCTTGCTCTTCCTTTCTGTCTTTCTAACTATTCTATTTAAGGGCTAAAGTAAAACATTTCACAGCTTTACCACAAAGGCTCATCCACACTCTGCTGCACTTTGCTGTCAGGGAAAGCTTAGTTTGCTTTTATTTTTTCGATCACTTTATTGCCTTTCTATATTTTCAATACTGTGCTCTGTTGTTTCTTTTCTTTACCTTCTGTTTTACTTGCATTCTGCTCTGACAGCATATTAAAACTTCAAAACAGACCACAGTGCTCTCTCTTCTGACTCAGGCAGAATTTTGAATTTTTTTCCCGCCCTCCCACCCGGTTACGGTTGTCTTGTTAATTACCACCGTCTTTCTACTTGCCTGCCTCTTATGTTAATCTGACCATATATCTCATTTCCTCTCTACTTTCACTGGCTTGTGTGAGTAATCACAAAAATCAGCATTTTTTAAATCCCTCGACTTCAACTACTTACATTTATTGGCCATCCTGCTGTATTCCATGGTACCAGAGTACAACAGCGACCACCCCTTTCAATCCATCTTGCTGTTTTAAAAATAGTAGCTCTCCACTAAACCTTAACTTTTCAAACAGCTAAAACTTAAGTTACCTACTTTCACATCTAACTTCTCTAGTGCGCACTGCAGTGTGCATTTTTTTTCCATCTTACCTTTAAGCATCCCTGTGACTAGCACTTTCTCTAATCTCTGCTGGAAAGCACTTGGAAGCCTTAAACTGATACAAGCACTCAACTCTCCTTGTTAATAAGGAGAAATTAATAGTAGGCACTAAACAGCCTATAATTGCAAAGTACCTTACGAGGGTAAGGGAAAACAGCTCCTGTACTTTACAAAAAGAAAAAAAAAAAAAAAAGCACCAAACCAGGCATGTCCAAGGGTCAGCTTCCGGTGATTTCTCCTGTCCACCTGCTGAATCTGGGCACACTGGGGCAATCATGTACACAGACAACCCTCTCCTCCTACCACCCAACACTACAACCTGTGAGAGATGCACTTACATAGCCAGAATGGAAGCACAGCTCTCTCCACCCAAGATTGCGCTAGACAGTCAAGAGGAGAAGGTTAACACCTACACTACACCTCAAGCAACACACAGCCCTTCTAAACCCACACCACCAACACCCACATATAGCAACACTAAATCCACATATGCAGAGGCCCTTAACTGTAACCTGCCCAAGCAACAAGGACCACTGAAGCTGAAACGCAAACAAACACCAGTCACAACCAAAGTGTCACATAGTTTACAACACCAGTGTCTGCCACCCAGCGACAGCCCCTAAGGCAAGACAGTGTACCTAACGCTTTAGTCATAGGTGGCTGTTAGAAAAATCTATACATGCTGCTTAGAAAATATATTTACAATGTATGCTGCTTTCAAAATATATTTACAATGTATGCTGCTTGGGAAAATGTGTATTCAAACATTCAAACACATATAAGTTGTGTGGTCAAATATATAGAGAAATGTGTGCTTTAGTTAGGAATAAATGTACTTAAATCCATAATAGAGAACAAAGTTTGAAAAGTAGTATATAATGCATTTAATTCTGTCTTGCTAGAATAATAGTAGAAATAAACTTGCATATTATTGCTTGAAGCACAAGCTGCAGTGTTATCAGAAATTTGGCCTTGGCAGCGTGCAAGCACAGCCTGGCTCATGTCTTTCAAGTAAAGATTATTTTGCAAAGTTAGAAAATAATAAATCTGTTCGCATGTGAATCTTCTGCCTGCTTCCACCAGAAGAATAGCCTTGTGCGCACTATCAGAGATAGTGCCCAGCTGGTGAACAAGAAAGACAAAGAGGCATTAAAGAAGACATACATCTATTGTATTCGAACTAATCTAAGAGCCTTGAATTGGCTACATCCTCAGGAGGTCATCGTGACTGACCAGGTGCTTGCAAGGCTGTAACATTCTCATGGGAAAAGACTTTTGAAAAACACAATGTCAGCACTTTTCATAAGTTACTATGATGTAAAGACCCTGTCACTGACCACGCCATTGAGGTGGGCAAAACTGATAATGACATGTATAAAAATGGTGCCCTCTGTGAATAAACTAGTCAAAATTCTGTACAACTTTGTGTATGGTTTTGCCTCCTAATGTACATTAGAGTTTGAGATATTCGAGTTCTCCTGCATTATTGTTTGTTATTGATTGACATTGTTTTTGAATAACTCAATGATTTTACAGTCTGACTCTAACAAATTTATTTAACATTTTGGTCCTAATCGTGCCGGAATTCCCTTGGTAAGCTGCAGGTCAGAATATATAGGTGGCACCGAAATCTGCGCAGAAGAAGGAAAGACCTCCGACTGAATTGTCGTGCCCAAAGAGGCTGTCCACTTGTCTGATCTGTGGCCGAAAAGCGGAAAACTGGGTCCTAAAAAGCATATCAAACATAAGCAGGAGGCTCGGGTAAGCAGAATTCCTCTCTTTGTTTTTGTTTTAGATCGGGGACCAGGTTACACTGTGCTATTGCTAAGGTTTGTGATAGCAGGGAGAGAGGTAGTCGAAGTATTGTATCTTGAGTCATAGATCAGGAAATAAAACAAAGCAAAGTAAACAGTCATTCTAGACACTACTGTGAATACGGGGAATAAGATACCACGTGGTACAAGAGAAAGGGTTACGTAACAGTTCTTTTTGTTCTCTCTCTCTTCTTTTTTTTCTCTTTCAGAGACAGGGG